>NW_008796063.1:12419285-12441483 GCF_000699145.1 Aptenodytes forsteri
CTCCGTCCCGCTGCTAAGAGATGAGCACCTGTCCTTGTTTTTTTCCCCCCAAAAAGAAGAAAAAGTCCTATTAGAATGGCAGGCGTGGGGAAGGAGCGCTTGGGTCACAGCTGGCATGCGGGCAGTTGCTTGGAAGGTGCAGGGAGAGCTTCACAGCAGGACCAGGTCTTGTGGCCACTGCCCTGACCCCTGCGCTGCAGCAATTTGCGGTGTGTTTCTCGGTCTGGTTTGAAATGTCCCAGGCGCCAGGACATCATCTCGCTGCTTTGGCTTCCCTCGTGCCAACCATCCCCCGTGACAGGCCTTTGGCACAGATTAAATAACTGCAGGTGAACTGCACTAGTATTTTGAAACAGTTTTATAATCTTTTTTTAAAAAGATCCCATAATCTTTTTTTAAAGAAGTATAAGATCTTGTAATTTTGTTTTTTTTTCCTAAAAAAAGTCTCCCTGAGCAGCTGTGTTTACTATCAAGGCTGCTGCTGGGCATGCTTTCCTGGCAGTGTTTTGTACACCGCACGTCTTTCAAGCTCGGACTACAGAAGATGTTGATGCTTAAATAGAAGGGGCAGAACTCTGCCTCGGTGGTACCGGCAGGCTGAGTCTGAAAGGTGACAATCTCTTGCCAGGAGAAACGAGCTCTCCTTCCATAAAATGACAACAAAATTAAAAGACTAAGCAGCTCTTCTATTTGTTTCTGGGGGTGCAACACAAGTGGCTCGGACAGGGCCGGGTGCCCTCATGAACACGCTCGTAGTCCAGTTGTCTGCGATTTTCACGGTGGTTAGCATGCACTTCTGCATTTTATGACTTAATCTCAATCTTACGTGTCTTGCAGACCGATCCCTGTTGATCACACAATTATCGCTCAGGGGGGCTGGAGAGACGCGTGCCCCCCCATTTATTTTCTGTATTTTCCTACACTGGGGCCAGCACACTGCATGCCGTGGGGTGGGATCCCTGAGCCCAACACTACTGTACAAACACGGTTTAGAGGTAAAACCCTGAGCATCTTGAGTGACTGTGGGAGACGTTAACTCCTCACAACAGAACAGTGAACGTGTATAAACCTCCTTGGAACTATAAATCACTGCAGAGCAGCAAAGCATTGTAAAAGGTAACGATTGCCTCTTGCTAGGAAAAGTAATCACAGGTTCTTGTTCAATCAGGACTCGGTCAGACTTTCCCAAATGTCCCCGTGTTTTGTTGTTTGGGAACAAAAGGGATTTTTATTTTTAAGTTGCACAAGGGGTACCTCCTATCATTATGTCAGAAGTGGAATGTGGGATTGTGTTTAAACAGTATTTCCAAGTGAAGCTAGAACGAACAGGTTTGATGGTGAGTACCAGGACTTACCCAGTTTCTAACCTCTCTCCTGTCAAAATAATTGCCCTTCTATCGCTACTTATTTCCCCCGAGAACAATGTCTGTTACCAGCACTGGCAGCTCTAACACTGAAAACAGAGCACGCTGCATTTGTTCAGTGGTTTGAAACATCAGCTGTGAAGCCAGTGAAGCCACATGACCTTGAATTTGGCTTGCCTTTGCGTTGTCTCTCTCACTTGCTTCATGAGAAAGTTTATTTCATAAGCAAAAACCTCCTGCTACAAATACAGCTGAAAAACACTGTGGAAAGCTCTTCTGCACCCCAGGCATTGTGTTCCGAGTCAGGGTGTTGTGCTGGCGTGATGCACCACTGACAGCAGCTAAATACAGCTGAGAAACTGGATACACGGGGCAAATCAGCCCAGAAAATATTGAAAATATCAACCGGTCCTAAATTTATCTGGTAAAATGAAAATTTAATGGTGACTAGAGTGGGTACAAAGAGAGCTGAAAAGGTTTCTGGGCTGGTTTTTAGGCCTGTATGTAAAGATGAAGAAGAGCAGAGGTGCTTGTGCTGGAGCCCGATGCAGAGACCCAAGGACAGCTCTGCAGGAAGGAACTCACCCCAAAATTACAACCCTGTTGGTAGGACTGAGTTCAGGTCGCTGGAAAAACCGTATGACTTGTTCATATCTGGTTCTGTGTAAATCTGCGTTGCTTTTGGCCAAATTATGCCCTTCGGCACAGTGTGTGTGTGGGGAGGTCCCAGTGGATGGTCCCAGCCCGGCGCAGCTGTGGTGGCGGCCGTCAGACCCGAGGTCACTCCTCGGTGCTCAGGGATTTCATGAGGATTTGAAAAGGCTCTTCGGGCTCCAGAAACGGGAGAGGTGCCGTGGCTTTGCTGCCCGGTGTTACCCGCCTGGCCTCTGCAGGAGTCCCCTCCCGGGCAGCCCCTCTCCCAGCCCAGGTGTCGGGGCGGCGTGGCCAGCCGCCCTGCCCATGGCCGACGATAGGCACCGCCAGCGCACACGCACCCGCTAATTAGATTGCCATTTAGCAGGAGCTGCGAGATGTACGTGCTAACGATTAGTCACGTCTGCAGCCTGGCTTCCAGTTGGACAGCTCTGGGGTTTGCAGGCAGCGCTGCTGTAAGGGAGGAGCGCGCCGGTCCCCATCACCATCGCTCACCCCGTGTTGGTGGTCGGCGCTGCAGCCCCGGCAGCGGGGAGGCTGATCCTGCTCCGCTCTGCTGAGGGAAGCCGGGCATCACCCGTTCCCATGCAGGGTGCAAACAGGCTCATTCAGCACTTTAATTGCTCGGTTTATCGGGTACACTTTCAGAGACACGCTGTCACTAAACAAAATAGAGTAATTTAGTTGTGACCAGTAAAATCACAGTCAAATGATAGCGAGCATCTCACCAGGCAACCTACACCGGTAACCGCTGCGTATAAAACCTTTTTAAGTGACCTCTGTTTGTGTTACAAAGATCAGGCAGTAAAACCGAGACTGGTTTTGTTTTACAAGCAGCAGAAGAGGGGAGGGAAGCGGCCCCCCCGGGCCCGGCTCCTGCAAGCCTGGCACAGCACGGTCAGCCGGCGGCCACGGCCTGGCTGCAGGGCTGGCAGGAGAGGGGCTCAGTCCGCGCCAGGGCTCGCACTGCTGGGGCGCGGGTACCACCGCTCTGTGCAATTCTGGGAGCCAAGCTGTTGGCTCGGGAATGGGAGGGATGGGGCAAAACCCAGCTCAGGCACAGCTCCCTTCAGCCTGAGCGTCAATGACATTGATAATTGAATCTCTACTCGCCCCACCGAGGCTGCACTCCTCTGTGTGGGTGAAACCAAGCAGGCTCTCGGCGCAGGACGGCGGCGGGCTGCGTGCTCAGGCAGTGGTTTGTCACAGGTGGGGTTTCCCCAGACCCGCTCCGTAACTAATTGGTGTGACGGGGAACTAGTTGCACTCATTTGCATTTTCTGTCATAGAAGTTTACTGGAAAAAATAACCAGCCTGCCATGACTCCAGCGTCTAAAGATGCGGTAGCTGCGGGTGGGCTCAGGCCCCGGGGATGCCACGCTGCCCCGGCGCAGGGCAGGGAGCGCCAGCGGAGTGCCGGCCGGGACGGAGCACTGTAAAGGTCCCCGTGGGCCAGTGCTTTATGGTCCTCTCCCATGTTCTGGGGGAAATGTGAAATATTTTGTGACCGATGACTTTTTATAACAAGAACGAGAGCGAGGGATGGTTACCCTTTGTGATCATCTAGAGGAACAGGTTGTACCTTTCAGGATTTGTTATGTAAGCTTGGGTGAGAAGGTCTTAAAACACAAGCGGGGAAGGTACTGCAGCAAGAGGCGTTGTGAAAACAGTGTGATTCGCCACAGCTCTGGCCAGTGCCCGCATTCAGCCACGATTCGCGGTGATCGCGTCTCCACTGGGACTGCGGCATGTTTTAAATTGCAGGTGAATAAATCTAGTGAACACACATGTTTTTCCATCTCTAGAAACATATTTGGACAAAGAACATAAGTGGAAGGAGACAGAAGTGATCCCGTATCAGCGTTCTGGATGGGGCTGGGCTTGTTCAGCTGCCTGGAGGTTTGCTCTCAGGTGGGCAGGAGGCAGGCAGGTCGGGGATGACACTGGTTCGTGTCACTCGGCCCCACAGGGGTTTCGCTGGCGAGCGTCCCCTCCTGCGCTTCACGTCCCGCTGCTTTTGGGAACGCCGCCTGACGGCAAGGCTGCCAGGGCAAAAATGCCGTCTGGGGCAGCGTGGGGCATGGCGCTGGGGGGAGCGCGCATGGAAAGCTGCGCAGGGCCGGCAGCCTGCCTGCATGCCCGGCAGTGTGGGGAGGCTCGGCCCCCCAGGGGGATGTGGCTCCCACCCAGCTCCTGCTGGAAGGGAAACTGAGGCAGGAGCGTAAGACTGGGAGAGACAAGGCGGTGCAGGAATGTTACAGGAAAGTGCCAAAGCACGGCTGATGATACAAGAGAGGACAAAACGCAAGGAACATGCTGTCTGCGGCCCGGAGGGCGGGTGTGTTTCCCTGTTTATACCTCGGACTGTGTTGCAACCCCGAGCCCATGGCTGCTCTCGCCCGGGCGGAAGGGAAGAGCCCCGGTGCAGCATGGCCGGCTGCTGCAGGAACCCGCCACGCGGCATTCCGTCCTGCACCGCAGGGATAGCCGGCAGAGCCCCTGCCCACTGCCACCACCGTCCCCACCACCCCTACCACCACCACCGCCCCCAACACCACCCCCAGCTCCCTGGGGCCGGAGCGTCCTGAGCCCCCACTGCTCTGGAGAGGGATGAGTGGGATGAGTGGGATGCCCCCTCATGCACTCTGGGGTGGGATGAGTGGGAGTGGGATGAGCGGGATGTGGGAGAAGAGCCTTTGCTTTTGGGAAGAAGGGGGACAGATGGAGAAAGAGATTTCATAAAAAAATCCAAGGGATCGGGGTCCCCTTGCTGCCAGAAAGCGTCAGTCCAAGAGAAAAGCTGCTCAGGAGCGATGCGGTTGGATAATTGTGCTGTTGCTTCAGAAAGCACCGAGCACCTTGTGCGCGCAGTGCTGAGAGCTGCAGACCAGCGCTCATTTTGGGAGCAATCGTGTGGCTGCGGGCCGGCAAGCGCAGCCCGATGCCCGGCAGCCCCCACCTAGAGAGCAGCTGAGCAGAGCCCGGTGTGCGCCTGGGGCTTGCAGGGCCGGCCGGGCCAGGCTGGTGAGCACACGCTGGTGTGCAGGCAGAGCTGTCCGGGCAGGCATAGGTGTCTGGCAGAGGAGATGGCTGTTGCCAGCACTGCCCTCGGGAGCAGCATGGCATTGAGCTGCCGGCATGGCGTGGGGCACCAGGAGACGTCGGCGAGCAGCGGGAAGAGCCGGGACCAGCGCTGCCCCACAGCCAGAGCGGCAGCTCTAGGCTCCTCCTGCGTAGGAGGGAACTCCGGTTTCTCGGATGGAATTGCCCAGCCTGGCCTGGGATTTTTTTCTCTCCTTCCCCTCCTTAGGCATCGGTCACACTCAGACCCAACTCTCACTCTTCCCGGGGTTCGTCAGCCAGGACCAGCGCCGCCTGCCCAGCCCCACTGACGGCGTTACCCACGTGTGCCAGCAGAGGCGTGGGGAATCGGCGATGACTCCATACCTCCCGGTCCGTCCTGTTCGCAGGGAGATGCTGGCATCGGGATTAGTGCCGGAGCCGTGTCATGGCATGTCACTGCAGAGGGCAGCTGCTGCAATCGTGGGTTAACCTCTGACTCACGCTTGCCTGAAACTGCTCCAGCGCTGCCACAGCTCGGGCCTGTGCTTGGGATGCTCCGGCTGTCGGCAGCCCTCCCGGGGCTGAGGCTGCTTGAAAACGCTTCCACAAAGTGCTGAGCGCGGGCTGGGCTGGTGGGCATGGCTCAGACCTGGCATCTGGCGGGGGGGAATCGCTCCAGGGAGCTGCCCAGCTCCGGCCACGTGGCGCTCACCGCTGTGGTGTTGCCTGAGATGGGCAGTGGGACTTTGAAGCCAAGGCAACGATTTTGTACAATAAAGTACCTGCCTCCCAGCACCCTCCGTGTCGCACACCCAGCGCCACAGCCTCACGGGCCGATTTGAGCCCCGGGAGCAGCGCTGGTCTGGGGCTCTCTGGCTGCAGCTCCAAGCAGAGGGAAGTCACTGCTGCGTGTCGAGAACGCCTGTTGCTTTAGCGTGTCATCGACTGGGGTCTGGTGGCAGCTGTGGCTGCTGCTGGTGAGGTAGCACCAACTTCCCAGACCGTGGGGCTTCGGCTGAGCAGGAGGCACGGGTGGGCTCTCGTGGGGCAAAGCCCCTCGCTTGGGTGTTTCCTGGGAGGTCTGACTGGAGAACACAGCAGCAGCAGAGCTGCTGTAGCCCTGCGAGCCCCTTTGTGGGTGTCTGGAGGAGAAACCTCCTAATGCTGATAGTTACGGAGCTGGCTCACCCTGCCCTGAAGGTGAAAGGGTAAAATTAAAACATCCACAATCTCCAGCCACGTCCTGGCCTCCCCAGAGCTGCACCTTATTGCAGGGCACAAGTGAAGGCTCAGAGCCTGAAAGGGTTTTCCATAGGCATGTGCTGGAGATGCCTTTCCCCAGCCCCATTTACATTAATGAGGCATTTAACTCCCCAACCTGTTTGTGGACCACTGCAATGTCACCCAGCGTGGAAGGGGGCCCGGGCAGCCTTTAACCCCGTCAGTGCTGCCTGGCTGCATCTGCTGGGAGCAGCTTTGGGCAGCCATCCCTTTGCTCTGAGTGAGGCTGGAGTTACCCCTCCAGGCTGACATCCCCTGTTGCTGCACCCCGTGGGGCTGGGGGCAGTGGTGCCTTGGCCAGCTGGGATTGGGATGGGGTCGGGCTGCATCTCAGATGTGTCTTCCAAGGAACCTGTGACTTATTGTTCATTGTCACATCCTGGGCAAGTTTTTCATCTCGGTTGACTGGGAGGTTGGATGCTCCCATGTCTCTCTGGATTACCGGGTGAAATTCTGTCTGATAGGGAAACCACACATCCTGCCCGCATTTGGCTGTCCTGTCTTTGAGTCACTTTTGTGCTGGCTGTTCATGCCAAGCAGTGAAACAAGCAGAGTCAGGGTGAAAGTCTTGCTTTCCACCCAGGAAAAGCCTTTGCCCCGCAGTTTTGATTCTCAAAAGTACTTAAGCAGCAAGTCCCGCTACTGCAACTGGAGTTTGTTTCTGCACAGCTGCCCCTCTCTCCATGGTTTTCACAGCACATGTTTGCACACTTGTGTCAAAGGAGCTGGGAGCACTGGGAAAGCCACCAGCAGGCGAGGCCAGCAGCGGGACTGATGCCTGCTCTGTAAGTCCTTGCACCACAGCTCGGACAAACCAATCTCCAAACTCCTCGTGGCAGGACGAGAGCCCGCGTAGCCTTTGCAGTGCTCCTTTCAGGGATGGGGGTAGGTCAGGACAGTAACTACAGAAATCAGGCACCCACAAGCAAAACGCCTGAGCTATTTGGGTTAGGGTTCGTTGGGAAGATTTCTCTGAAAAACCCCCAGATTTGGTCTGTGCCCCTGAAGGCTGTTAGGGGGCAATTGTGTATTAAGTGAGACAAAGCTAGCCCTGGGTATGGCCAGCAGACTCCATAACGTGGTGTACGGAGGTGTCCGTTCCCCAGTAGGATGGAGAAGGGCCAGCAGGCTCCGTGTGTTTTCAAACCCAGTTTCTGTCTGGGCATCACTTGCTGGGAGAGGCACCGGCGGATTCCTGCCGTCCGGCAAACCTTCTCTGTGCAGCTGGAGTTTCCTCCTCCTCAGCCCCCCCCAGCAGCTCCTCTGTGACCCGCAACTTTCTCCCCTCCGGCAGCAACTGCTGCTGGGAGCTGTGGAAGAGCTGAGCGAGGCTGGCCCGCTGCGTCTCCCCTGCTCCAAAGGGCCGGTCCTGGTGTGCAGGCAGCTTTTCCCTGTGAGTCACCAGCACCTGCCTGCTGCGGGTTTGTTTCGACACCTCTCCCCAGCCCATCCTTTGCCCCGGCGCCGAGGCAGCGCGGTGCCTGAGACTCTGCCTGCGCCTTCGCCGCGTTTTCAGGTACCGCAGCCGCTCCCCTGCAGCCCCACGGTGCTGGCGAGAGGGGGGCTGCCTGCTCCCAAGCCCTGCCTGGGCCTGGCTGGGCTCCCACCACACGCCACGAGTCTCCTGGGAATACTGTCCCCATAGGAAGAGACCGGGGTTCCCACCTGACCCTCGGAGCAGCGGCTGCAGCGGCGGAGGTGGGGATATCACTGAACCACAAATTTTGCTGCCTGTTGTTCCCATAAACGCCAAGCTGAGTTTCTCAAACGCTTTGAGGTTATGATGTTTAGCGTGTGTCATACCTGATTCTCGTACCGTCCCAGGAAGTTTTCTGTGTTTAAGGTGACTCAGGAGTTCAGTAGAGTTCAGTATTTAATTTACGATGAAGTAATCCGTTTCTGTAGCTACTCCATGGCTTTCTGCCTCCCAAGGATTATTCATACAAGGAGTAAAGGTGCTGCGCCTGCCCTGAGAAGCAAATGCAAAGAGCACCTACAGAAAACCTGTGCTTTTCCAAAGAGTTTAGAGTGGATGTTCATGCCAAAAAGCACCTGGCATCATAACACATCCCGGGTTATTGACCAGAGAGGCCTTACAGGCACGCTGCAAGGAAATGCTATGCTTCAGCAGCCTTGCTCTCAATCAAATGATATTTTCCTTATTAGAACTGGAGTTATTGGGTATAATGTTTGACCAGTCAATACAACTGCTTTCTTGCAGGATTGGCACCACCTAGTTTATTTTAAAAGGCTTTTGTTTTGCTCTGGGAAGCCTTTAAAAATACAAGGCTTTCATCGAAGCATCATCTGCTTTACAGCTCTCACTGAGGTCTGGCTTTGCTCTAACGAATGCGTTACTGCGAGGCTCTGTCTGTCTCGTGAAGTCTCAGGTACCCCAGAGAAAGATCTGGGAAGCAGCCTGAGACATCCACACGACACAGCTTCTGGCTGCCACCGTGATGGGAAGCGTGGCCGCTGACGAGCACTGGGGACACGGCTACCCTCCGAGGCCGTGCCCCGTCAGCCCGTCCCGAGCTGCGCCAGCTGCCGGCGCCTTCCCTGGCTGCAGGACCCAGGTGCAGCGTGATGCTCCAGGCAGCAGCTGTGGGGGGTTTCCTTCCTTTCTGGAAGGAAAATGATGGCATGAATAGCACCTGCTGATTTAACCCAGCTCTTGGTGCTGGAGGGTTGCTGGGAGCGGGGTAGAGTCACCTGAGCAGCCTGAGAGGAAGAGGAGTCCCTGCGTGAGTGGGCTCAGCAGCGGGGAAGGAGCTGCGCTGTCCCAGCAGCAAGCTGAGATCCTGCAGCCCCTTCTCGGTACTGTCTGCAAGCGGAATTGAGCAAACCTTGCCTGTCCTGCGGAGAGCTGCAGTCTGTCGAGTGCTGTTGCCCACACAGGTACAGATGAGGAACAGAAGAATTTTGGTATGTCCCACTTTGCAATGTTTGCTTGCCTTTTCCCAGGGAGATGGTTCCCCCCCTCCCATATTTGTAGGACGCTGTGCTTTGTAAGAGTTGGAGTCAAAATTGACCCTAGCAACTGTCTGCATCTGGAAGAAAGTCCTTAGTCAGGTGTTACTGAGCCAAACGAGCTCCTATATAAAGAAGCAACAAACTGGAAAGGAAGGAGCTTATTGTAAGACATTATCCAGCTCTGAAGTTTGCTGTTATTTCCACCACTGCTGTAGTTGCGACAGCTCACACCTGTAATGCAAAGGGGGAGGTGGCCTGGTGTGCACATGCCTTTCGTTGGCTACCCCAGCGGTTTTCTCCAGGTTTTGTTTTGCCACTGTTGCAAATGGGGCAAGCCCAGTGTAATGAGTGCTGTTATTTGATGCTGTGTTGGAGAGGCGATGGGGACACGCGTTGGTTCGCTCCGAGCACCTCACCTCCGTGCGTTAGAGAAGGGGCTCTGAAGCAGAGCACACCCAGTTCTCTCTTCTCCTCTGGTTCCCAAAGGACTGTCCAGGAGTAGAACTGTCTGGAGACACCTGAGGTTCCAGCATTTTGGGTCACCTTGCTGGCTAATGCTGCTTTCTGAAAGGTATTTTCACTATGCACGTGCTTGTACCCCCGGCTCCCCCTCCCTGCTCCCGAGCCAGGTCTAGCAGCAGTCTGCAGCACAGCCCCGCCTCTGCAGAGGAGCCCAGGGCACCTGGCAGCCCCAGGGCAGGCGCAGGCAAGTCCCATAATCTCTTGGGATGCCTGCACGGAAGGCACATGCATATTGATTTAAAAAAAAAAAAAAAAGAAAGCAGTTATTAAAAAATATATCTTTATTTTTTCAGTTTATCAGCTATTTAAATAATCCAGTTAAAATATGTTTTATTGCACATTAAAGAACCTTTCTGGAGTCTCACTGTCCTATATAAAATAAGCTTATATAGAGAAAGGAAAAGAGAGACTTTCTTACACTTACTTACACACACACTCAATCACTCTTGCTCTACAAAAGCCCTACGCAGCCAACCCGGTGTAGGCTATGTTCATCCTCAACATCTATACAGTGTGCTCTAGGCAGCTAAGAATCGGCTATGGTAGGAAAAAGTCAGGTGCAGGAGTGGGAGCAAGGGGAAGGGTGCTGCCACCCCAGCTGGGTGCCCTGGAGGTCTCTTCACAAGCACCCTGCAGCCGCGCGGGCGCAGGCGGCAGCCTCCGGCTGGCCTGCGGTGCGGGGAGGGTCCGGCGCGGTAGGAGTAGCACGGCGCTGTGCACAGGAGGCAAACCGCAAGGTGTTGACGCAGTATGGTGGAATGGGGGGGGCGTAAGCAAGGTGGACGACGTACTGGTGGGACAGATGTATCCTCTGGCCACCTCCCTTCAGGGCTGTGCGCGGAGCCCAGGGCAGCTCCAGCTGCTGCTGCAGCCCTGCGTGGCTCTGTCCCCTCCCCGGGCACTGCCAGCTCCAGGGCCGGCAGCCGGGGCGGTGAACCGGGTGGCCACAGGAGGGAAATCCTTGCCTGGGGTTGAGCAGGAAAGGTTTAGCAGCCAGCTCCCTTTGAAGCTTCTAGGAAGTCACGTGTGGCCAAGGCCACGCGCTGCTTAACGAGCTCCTCTGAGGTTACATTTAATGGCCGGCTTGAGCGATGTAAAATGAAACAAGCTTGCAGAGTATGCAGTTCATTACTGTGATCCAAATGAGATTTCATGCCCTTTTCATGTTTCTTTTGGGATGACCTAAGTTCTCCTACTCAAGCTGTGTAGTAACTTGCTCTACAAGCACATCTATGGCTATCCTAACTTTTCATCTCAGAATAAAGAGCTCCTCAGGCCACCTTTGGAATCAGGTTCCTAATCAAAATTCAACTTGAGAGCTTTCCTTTTATCTAATTTGTGCTCTTCCCAAACCTCTGTCATGCCCCTTCCTACAAATGTCATGCTGCATTCCTGAAAGCCCTGGGTTTTTCCCACAAGTCAAGCCACACAGCAGAGAGCAATTAGCGTTCATACCCAACGTGGCATCAATCTTCTGCTGTGGAGTAATTCCTGCCCACTTACAATGGGGTGTGTGCAGTTGGTTGCTAATGTATGCCTCTGTCTGGCAAGACATCCCAGCTCAGTGCCACATCCTGCTCCAGCCATCTCCTGCAATGATTAACTTGAGAATTGATGTTGCTTGAAGTTCCTAATATCTCTGAGCCCTTGGCTTTTGTGTCTGAGCTTTGCTCAGAGAAGCGTTGACTGCAAGTTCAATCCCTGAATAAGGGTCTGACCCAACAGCCCTTCAGTGCTCGTTTGGATGCGTGCCTTTCACCCCTGGACACGTGGGTCCAGCACCCACCTCTTAGTTTGGCACCTGGATGGGTGGATAAATAAGCATCAGTGTTGCCCCACCTCTAGTGTATCGGGCAGCTGCTCTGTGAACGCAGTCTCTAGCCGCAAAGTGCTGTAATTGGGGGGGGGAGTCCTGGGCAAGGGGTTGTCCTGGGGCAGCGGCAGGCGGAGGGCGGTGTTGAAGGTGGGCAAGTCCTCATCGATGCAGACAGGATTATCGTGGCCCTGCCTCTCCAGATCGCTGCCCTGCTGTGTCTTCCCCGACCGGTCCCTTTTTTGGTCGTTCCACCATTTCTTTGCCTTTTGCCATTGGCGCCGCATTACGATGAAAAGCGAATCGATGAAGAAGACCTCAATGATCTCAATGACGCAAACAACTGAGCAGCTCATCCAAAGGCCCAGCTGGCCTCCGAAGTTGGAAAGAAGAATGACGAGCTGGAAGAGAAGAGAGCACAAGGTTATCGGCTCCTGCGACGCGTGTCCACAGCACCATTACGGTGTGCGGGGAGGCTGCACCAAGCTGGGGCACCCAGGGTTTGCTGTGAGCGCTACCAAATGCGATGGGCCCTTCCTCTGCTGCCTGCGTTATCCTCTCCTGCTCTGCTTCAGCAGGAGCTCAGTGCTGCGCTTACTGCAGGCAGCCCACAGGCTACCCGGGTGCAGGGCTTGGGACTGCACAGTTTGAAAAGCGGTCCTGGATAAAAGGGCTGCAAAGGGCAGGACCGGGCACCCTGGGGTGCATTGTCTGTGGATGGTTTCCTGCCCCTGCCTGGATGGGACCACTCCCCTGGCAAGATGAAAACTTCCAGCCTGTCTGGGAGGAAGAGCCGCATCCTCCTGATGCCAAGCAGGGAACTGCTGCGCTCACTTACTGTGTTGGCAGGATTCTCTGAAATGAATCTCTCGTTCAGGTCTTTGTAAAACACCATGAGATTTGCGAGGTCCGTCCTGAGAGGAGAAACAAAAGGTAGGCTGAGGGTTTAGTAAAACAATAACATGAAACATACTGAAAAACTATGCAAATAACCAGTTGGACCAGTAGGGCTGGGCTGCTCTAAGGGAGCTTTTTCCCCAATTGCCATCATTAGGGCTGCTGAGATTATATCTGAGCTTGAGGTGCAAGCTAGAAACACATACATGGAAACTTACTTGTTCAACTTCTTGTTGATTTTTTGCCCTTTGTCCCAAGAGAGAACTCGAAGCATCCAGTCCTGGAAATAAGACAGAAATTACTGTTATAGCTCTGTGTGCTTGTGTAGAAATCCCCTGGAAAGGGAGCTCACGCTCCACACCTCCTTGGACCAGCTTGGGTGCCAGAATTGAAGGTGTGTGATGGGCCACCTGTCCCCATGGGGATGGCCCAGCCCACAAGCCAAATTTTAGTTTAACGGTGAAATCCTGGAGGGGAAGCCCTGACCTGGACACTACAGACTGAGCCTCTGGGAGGAGCACCATTGAAGTGCTAACAAATACCCCAGGGGCCCCCTGCTTCTGTGCTGAATCTCTGGGTTTCCTTAATGCCTTGTTGTGCCATGCTACTGTCCCGGCAGAGCGCAATTAGGAACTGACCTCTGACACGGTGGATGGCCACTGGGCGATGCTGGTGGTGAGTGCCCACTCCTTGAAGCTGGAGAGAGAGGCAGGCTGTCAATTGTGAGCTTGAACTCCCATGCACATGCAGCATTTTACCTCTGGTCGTGGGCAGGACTTACCTGCAGGCGTCTTTGCAGATTTGCTGGCAGCCCAGCTGCTCCTTCACGAACTTTTCGTGCAGTCTGTAGTAGCAGTACACTGCAAGAAGGGAGCAGGACGTGTATGAGAAGCCGGAAAGAAAAGCAGTGATCTTTTGCTACCTGTGCTGGAGTGGGGCTTCTGGGGTGTAGGTGGCCTTTGTGGCCATCACCTACATGGTGGGGATAAAAAGATTTGCCCTATAAATATTGCAAAATACTCTGAGAAGTGGTTGTCGCTTGCTATAGGCATGAACAATTGCCTCACCCGGTCAAGTCCTCCACTCGACACTTCTGTGGTGTGCACAAATGACAAGCAATTAGGACAACTGTCAGAAACAAGTCAATTTAAACAAGAGAGGCAGTTTCAGGCTCTGCGGTATGGGGTCTTAAGTGGGCTAAGGCAGATTCGCCTCTTCCCAGTGCACTGTGTGGCTGGGGTGGTGCTGGGTGCAGGCAGGGCCGTGCCAACCGGGGATGGTGCTGTGGAGGGATGTGGCTGGCAGCGGGCAGTTGAGGCACATGCAGTGTGGGAGGTGTTTGAACACTTACTCCAGTTGGGGTTTTTCTTGTAGTTGCAGTACTCTGCCCCAGCAGGTAAGGGCTGTGCATACTGGGCACAGCCACACGAGTCCACCATGGCCTTCTGAAAGCAGGAGTGCAGGCAAATCTGGGGGAGATAAACCAAGAGCTGGTGTCTAAGAAGCACAGGCTGCTGCGTTTCCGCAGCGCCAAGCTCCAGGCTCGCACGCACCTAAAAACATCCTCTGTTTACGATAGTAGCAATAAGATGGGAACCCATTTCCCTGGGCCTTCACGCTCTGTTGCTAGTAAATACAAATACAGGCAGAAAGTGGCATGGAGGGTTTAGGCTCTAGTGCAAGAAATAAGAATATAATCCTCTCTGAGGGGGGGTTTCTGTGAATGCCCCCACTTCCCCTATAGCCATCAAAAGCTTCAGTGTTGCAGTTGCTCTTTTCACAGCCAAAGAGAAGGTTTTTGGTCTGCCATGGCATGTGGTCCATGAATCAACAACTAGGTGTGGGATGTGACTCACTAGTGAAAATGTTCACAGCTTCGACCAAATTGTGTTGGTGCATATTTGTAGACCTGAAGTTGTAAGGATTAATAAGGCAGTAGAGTCAGTGTTTTGTGCTAAAACAATCAGTTGGAACAAGCAGGAACTGAACTTCTCTTTTTGAAATCCCAGCCGTCAAGCCTTTTGGTCCCAGTCCCAGCCCTCCTAAGCCCTGAGTTTTGGTGAAGTACTGTTATTAAAAACCTGAGATAATGTCTGTGTGATCCTACCTGGCAATACATCACAGCAGATTTCAGGTATAATACCCCATAAAATAAAAATCCAGCCTAGGCACAGGCTTTGCAGTAGGCAGCAGCTAATATAATTATGATTCTTCAAGTGGAGAGTGCCAGAACAACTGACACTCTCCAAGAGGACCCAATTACAGAAACCATGCAAAATTAGTGGAAACTTACTCTGTAAACAAACATCCTGCTATCTGGATACTGATTAGATGGTATCTGTTATTCTTGGAGTCCTAAAGGTCACAATTTCTGGCTTCAAGGGTTACTAAGCTGCAACATTTACTTGGCCAATATTTTCCAGTCTCACATTGCTTGAAAATTGCCTAATGAGCTAATGTTCTCTCTTTATCTAACAGGGCGCCTAAGGGAACTTCAAACATGAACCACTTAGGAATAAAACTTGGATTTTTAAAAAGTGCTGTGGTATTTTACATCAGTGTTAGAAGCAGTGACCCTATGCCTGGACTGTTCACAATCTCAGATCCTGAACTACAGGATATTGTAAAGCTTTTTATGAAGGTAGTGTTCAAGCGACTGATAAAAACAAATGTAACAGATTTACCTGGAGTGAGTAGCTCTTGTTATAGAGATTTTCTACTGGTATGTCAGCACCAGTCTCCGTACAGTCACTGTAGGGTTTGCTCAGCTTGCGAGACCGAGTCTGAGAACCAGAAAAGAACAAATCTTGGTTTTTGGAGTTCACAGAGAAACCAAAGGATTTAGTGGCAGTTCATCATGATTCTGAAACTGTAAGTGATGGGGCAGGTTTGAACAGCATGTTTACCTTTTGCCATCTCAAATGATTTGCCAATCACTTGTCAAAACAAGGGGTTTTTTTGATTTGTAATGTCCATTTCCCAAAACACTGCTCTGGCTGGATTATCTGCTGTCTTTGTTGAAAACCTCTGCAGGAATGCAGAGATGGTATAATGGTAACAGTGAGGATTTTTCAAAGCATACAACATGTATGTTTTCTCTCATTGCAAAGTCCTAGAGGCTACGCATCATTTATCCTGGATATGTGTTTGTGTTTTGAGGGGAGGGAGGTTGTTGGTTTTTTGTTTGGTTTGTTTTGTTTTCTGTGAAGACCCACACCTTCCTGCGCTGCTGTTGCACTGGCTGCTCCTGTTCTGTGGGTAAAACAGCACTTCAGGCTCCACTAGTGCTCAACACCACCTCTCTAAAATCACTCTAAATCAAATGTTTGTATCTCCTTCAGGACTTTTTCCAGGTACTGCTTTGACCCTTCCTCTCCGATGAACCTTCTCCTGTTCTGCGATCTCTGTCCAGAGAAAACAGCTCTGAAATGCCAAGTGCTGTGCCTGCAAGGTCTGCTGAAACCAGGGCTGGGAGCACTCAGATTCACAAGACCCAATTCAGGCTACGTTGTCTGCTTCCTGCAGACTGCCCTACCTAGCTCAGCCCTAAACTCTTACCATCTTTCTGCAGTAATTATCCACTTTATAACAAAGAAGGTGGCCTGAAACCACAAGAAATGTCACGCATTTAAGAAGCCATTCACCTATCTTTCTCTACAGAGTTTAAAATTAGGGGCTGATCCTACAAAGGATCAATTTAGTAGGAACCTGAGAAATGCCTGCTCACCTTTAAGGCACTGACTATAGATCTACAGGTTACTGAGGTCAAGCCTGAGAGCGAGCGTTACCATTTTTGTCTGCAGCAATAGAAGGCTACAGGCATGCATGATGCAAGTCAGCTCTTTTAGAAAGATGCTCAAATCTCTCTTTGGAGGGAACACAGATACATGTGATTTCAGTATTAGAGATGGATTACTTCTGAAAACTGAATGAAACCAGCTTTTAATGTGCTTTTAACTTCCGCAGACAATCTAATGCCAGGACACCTGCCTCAGTCTGCTGCTCTATCTTCTGACAGGTGATGGATCCTGTATAGAATTTTTTTGTTGTGGCTTATACTCCTACAAAAGCTTTCTTGTTCATTCAGGCACTGAAATAATTTTCAAACTAAATACTTAACTAAAGCACTGAAACTCCTACCAAGCAAGGCCTTGTTTGGAATGCAAACATCTTGGAATATTTTTGGAGGTGGAGGGGAAGTCCTAGTACACAGCAGAAATACATGAGCGATAACCTAGACACTGATGTTCGCATTTGGAAAACAGCGATTGCCACGCTCAAGCCTCTAGTGAGCAGCGTTGTCTGTGGCACATGTCCGCTGTGTCCTCCTCCATGTATTTGGATGCGGGTACAAGGACTGATCCGGCACCTCGGTGGTGCAGCCCTGTCCTGACAATCGCGACTCCCCCTCGGCAGGCTCTCTGGAGTCTTCCTTTACTGGCAGTACAGTGATCATCAGCTTTTGTTTTCAGTCCAGAAACTGTGTCCAGCTTCTGTTTCGGCTGTTACATTAGGATGCAATCAGATCACTTCCTCATGCCAAATCTTTTAAACACAGCCACCGAGATATGTTCAGTCTTGTTTTTAATACTATATGCAACAGTCCAAATCTACTGTACCAGGAAAATACTACATTTAAATATTGAGACTCTGCCTGCAGTGACTTTCTCCTGTAAGGTGTAATAGATTATAAAGGAAATAAATAGTCTTGCGAGACTTTGCCTCCTTTACACCGTTCTGGTTCCCGTACCTTCTATTCACTTTTTGTTTGTCAGGTAGCATTTATCCCCACTGGTTAGACCAAGCAGTTGCTGCCAGTTTTCCAGACAGCTGGAAGATAGTTAACTATTTGCACATTTTAAAACCATCAACCCTGTTTTTAATGTCTTTTCTAATGCGTGGACTATCTAGATCTGGCACACCCAGCCAGGAAAGATAAGCTGGCCGGCTGGTGCATTTGACCCAACCATCAGTGAAGAAAGGGCAGAACTAAAATGCTCACTTAACAGCCCATCCAGATGAAAGGGGAAAGTCTGGCTTGCCTGATGGCACTGCTTTCACTTCTCTACCACGGAAAGAAGCCCCTTGGGTCAAATGCCTTCTCTGCACTACACTAATTGGGGAAATTTGGAGCTGCAGCCCTCCCTGCCCTTGCTGACAGCAACGGCAAGACGCTTCACTAAGCTGGCAAAGGCAGAGTCACTGCCCACGAGGTTTTCTTTACAGCTGGAATAACAAGAAACCCAGAAAAATGAGACTCACACCCACAAAACAGTTAAATGAGTTGCGCTGCAGTCATCTCTACAGACCTGACCCTAACGTGGGTTACCCACAGCTCAAGCTTGTTCTTTTCCACCCCTGGAACCTGCGTGGGATGCAAACTCCTCTGCTTATTGCTAAAGCGAAACGGGGCACTTGACAACACATTTCTGTGGTTGTGGATTTTGCTGTGAAAACAAAACAAAAGAGTCCCCTGGAAAGCCAAGGGGTCCGAGAAAAGGGAGAACAAACAAAATCCCTGTTTGGTTGATAAAGACCTGATTTTTCCAACAGCCTCTGCGCAAGCGAAAACTTTGTTCAGAAAAGTGCTATCACAGGATTTTCCTCGGGGCACTTCAGCTGCTCAAGTGCGAGGTATTAGATGCCTTCCAGCTACTGGCTATATTCAAACATCCTATCAGTTCATTTTTACATCTGTTTCAATGAAATGGTGCCGTGCACCAGGAGGAAACAAGATTGCTGTCACTCACAAAGTGCATCCCTATGGAGGTGGCTGCTGCAGTCTCAATTTCTGTGCCGATGTCTTCAATGAAGGGATATTCGTTTTGGTCATGGACAATGATCTTGGCTCCTGTGGATGTCACCAGGAAGGGGTTGTAGTCCGCTTCATCTATATACAGAACAACCTGCAATCCTGAAGAACAGAGGCAAGGTAGGAGCAGAGTTACACCAGAAGCCAGAGCCATTCTGGTCAGGGAGGGCAGCACAGTTTACTTAATATTATCTGGCCTTAAGTAGAACTGTAACAACCAAGCAAAGCCTTTGCAGTGCTAGACTGAGACCCTTGCAGCAAGCAATGTCCCTCCGCGGCCCCAAGTACAGCAAACAAATAGTGTCTCCGTAGAACGTGGCTGAAACCTCCTTTAAAAAGTTATATAACTGGGAAGCAGTAATTTCAGATGGAAAACATTAGTGATGCAATGATATTATCTTTATTCTCTGGCAATAGTTTGCACTAGTTCAAACAAGCATTTCCCCAATCAGCTTGCACATCTAGAGCCAACACATCAATCACTCTCCAGTAGGATCCAGTTCGCTGAACCGCTTGTTATCTAATAGTTCCTCTGCAAACTTGGTTTCCTTACCGTACTCACTGCCTCCCGTGGAGGTGCTCAGGATCGTCCCGTTTTCCCCACTGTTGAAGGTATAGCAATTGCCATGCAGGGGATGATGGAAAAGAGTGAAGTGCCTGAAAGAAATTAAATATTGTTACATTGCCCTCTGCAGTTTTAACTGTCTGTGGGAGAAAATCAGCAGATTTGGGCTTTTTGTTTTGGCAGAGACACAGCAGGACTGGATGTTTCTTTTTTTTTTTTTTTGGCAAGCAATTAATTTTGCTGGAAAGTGGGTCTTTTTCTTAGTATCTTGAAACTACATGGAAATATGATCTGGTTTAATAGCATCAGGAAATGAAAAGTTTAGGAGGTTTTCATGTGGGAATGGGGGCTGAGAGGGTCGGGGAAGCGGATTTACAGAACTAGCAGGAAGGTGGCGGTGGAGGGGACAGAGTCCTCTTTCATTCGACAGCCAAGTGTCTAAAGGAACACGACTCCTCATTTTTCAGAAAAGGTGTCATAGCCACTGTCACGCAGGGGAGGCTGCGGACACACCCTCGTGATTCAAGCACATTCGTGTCTTTCCTGTGGACATCCCCTCCCACTCAAGCAAATGTCTTCATTCCAAGAAAAGATGTTATGCATTTGCACGATTACAGACACAAGCAAAATGTCTTCCGTAACGAGAGTTACAGTTCAGCTTGCTTTGCGCCTGGCAGTGGGGAAATTGCTAAACCCGTGTACAAGTTTAATCTTATCCCCACAACTGCACAGGGGAACTCTGCTGTTATCCCCAGTATGAAGGGGTGACTCTCCTGCTACCAGGACACACAAGAATTGCACTGCCACAATCATAAGCAAGTAGATTTGATTCTGCCAAAACCCATGGGTTTATCCGAAATGTGGACAGCAGAACACTATGACAAATTAAATTAAAGAGCGTAATTAAAGTTCATGAAGACACAAATGTTTGCTTTCATTTAAAAATGGAAATGGTTCCTGCTGGAATTCAGCAAATACCAAATATTCAATTCCTATGTATTCTGTACTTGGAAATAAGCTGTTAAACTGGCAGGTATTTTCTGTGCACTGACCTTTTGTCACAAGATAGGCCATCAAAGAAACATGTCAGTAGAAGGTCATCAGCAGAATAACTCAATTTTTCTTTAGTCTCCAGGGGAATTTGTGCCATGATGTTCATGTAATGCAGCTTGTACCATTCTTGGATAGCATTAACACCAGAACTGAACGTATAAAGTGCACACTCACTGCTGTTGTTTGCATCGCACTGATAATTACAAAGGGGAAAAAGCATTTCAGACTAAATGAAATTATGTATTCTACAAGGTACATGTGATACCATTTCTCTTCCACAGTAAAAACCAGGTATGAAGTTATAGTAGGACAAAGGAGCATCGAAGACCTTTCATTCAGGGCTAAGTGATACGATCAAATGTTTCAGGCCCAAAGGACAGGTCACGGAAGGCACTAAGTCTATTTGGGTAGACTTCAGGAAGGCATTTCTCTTCCAGAGAGCTGGAGATGAACTGCAGGCAGCCATGGAGGCATGGCAGAATGGGCAAAAGAGCAGGGGGAGTGTTATTTCACTATAAAGCTACCTAGGCAAGCAATAAAACTGGCCAGAGGGATACCAACCCAAAACACCCCTTTGTTGCCCCACAGGGAACTTGCTGGCCAAGGAAGAGTGACACTCACCAGCTGAAAGCCGATGATATCATTTGAATCCCCAGAGTTCACTATGGACGAATCCTTGTGAAAGACACTGCCCTCTATTTTCCTCTTCTGGCCACTGCGAAGGTCAGTCGCTGTCTTAGAGAGGTCCTCAAACTTCAGCAGAGGGATCTGTTTGAAGAAGTCGCTCCCTGTGCTGTTCCACTCATCCACCGACCGGCGCACCTTGGACTTGCCCTCTGAAAACCCATAGAAAGTCTCCAAAGCTTTTTTTGTCTCTTTGTCCAATTCAGATAAATAGTCTTTCATCGAACTGTACCTGCATTGGAGACAATGTGATAGAAAGTGACATCCCATCTCACCTCACCCCCTCGCTGCAGGGTTTTGCCTGCTGACTGAGAATTTCATCGCTCAGGACAGAATTCTTTGTCGCGGACTCACGTTGATCTCTCTTACTACCACATCAATTTACATCAGTGTGGGCAGACACAGCTATGCCCATGGAGAGATCTCAGAGCAAGGACCAAAAGCAGACTGAACTACAGAGAAAGCCCTCGCAGACTCCCAGGCTGCTTGGAGGTTGTGTTAGCAAGCCCAAGGAGGCAAAGCATGTGGAAATAAGATTTCTGCATCTGTGCCAAGAGGCACCAGAGAGCTGGATCGCCTGCAGGGACCGGGGTGGGTAGCTGGCAGCAGAACAGACATCAACGTAAAGTGTAATTTGACAGGAGAAAAAGTATTGTTGATTGATAATGTCAAAGCATCCTATAAGGAAAGAAAGAAGCAACAGAGGAGTGACAGATGTTCCCTTTCCATTCTTCAGGAGACGCCTTTGTTTGTAATCCTGGAACTTTGGTGCTGGGAAGAAGGGAATTTGACAAGAACCACGGAGCCGGCCAGGGACTGTCTCGAGCAGAAAGCTAAATCGACTGAGTCTAGCTCAGCAGGCAGCAAGTGAAGGATGCGATTATAATCCACGTGTCTGAAGAGCATCAGCACAGAGGTGGATACGGTACTCAAAGTGCTGTAGAGGGAAAACCCACAGTTGGGAAAGACTGCTGACGAGCAGCACTGTGGCGCAGCAGGATAAGCCCGGGAAGGGGTTTGTGCTGGGCTGGTGAGGGGACGATGAATTTGCCAGGAGTCCCCGGCGGCTGGGGACCACCCTCTCCTCCCTGCCAGCGCCCGCCGGCCGCCCGGCACCCCGTGCCTTACTTGTAGGGGTTGATGTTGCAGATGGTGACGGCGGGGAAGGGCAGCTTCTGGAACTGGACGGTGACAGAGACCGAGGCGCTGTAGTAGTTCATGAGAAGCTCCGCGCACTGCCAGAGGATCAGCCCGACGGCGCTCAGGGTCAGCAGGATCCAGATGAACCTGCGCAGGCGGCCCCGGGACACCACGATGCGCCGGCAGCCGTGCGTGTTGGTGTTCAGGCAGTACCACCTCATCAGCTCGCTCAGCGTCGGCGCCTGCGGGCCCTTCACCGGCAGCGTCCTCTTGATCCGGGCCGTGATCTTCTTCCCGGGGGCCATGGCGCCGGCGGCAGCTGCGGAGAGGCAGACCGGGCGCCTGAGCGCGGCGGGGCGGGGGCGGCGGCCGTGGGG
>NW_008796063.1:12442981-12482692 GCF_000699145.1 Aptenodytes forsteri
GGCAGCCGCACCACGCGGGCCTCGTCCGCCTGGGAGCAGCACGGAACCGGCCCTCGAGTGCCCTTCCTCCTCGGCACGGGGAGGGCGCGGCCCCTTCGTGCCCCTCGTCTGGCCGCTGTGCTTGGGGCTGGGCTCCGCGCATCGCTGCGGAGGCCGGTGGGAGAGGCCTGTGCTGGCGGTGACACTAGAAAACGTGTGTTCCCCCACGCCATGCGGGCACCACAGGCCGCCCGGCTGCTCTAGTCGTCGGGGTGCGGCGGGGCCTTGTTGCTGGTCCAAGCGCTTAAATGGTGTGAAAAGGCCTCTGGCCTCGCCAGCTGCATGCCGGTAGCTCCGGAGAGCTGCTCCGGCTTCCCGGCATCCTTCAGGAGAAGCAGACCCCCAGCCTGCGCGCAGTCTGGCCAAGTGACAGCGTTGTGTGCCCACGCCATCAGCCATGGCAGCTGCCCCTCGGCTCTGCGGTTGTCCCTGGGGTGAGCGCCTGCAGTCGGGGCACTGCTGCTCCGTTCGTTACTGATGGCGTTGAAAGCCGGCTGACAGCTCTGCTGCTTTTTACTGTGAAAGTGTCCACTTTGCTGCTTCATACCTCCGTCATGCTGCATTTAGAAAAGTTGCGACTAATTGTTGTTGCGGCACTGGAGCCGGGCACTGTGAGCGTGCACGGGAGGAGGAGGAGGCTGTTGAGAAGTGTGCTGCCCAGTCTGCCCGAGCACTTGGGAGTTTGGCCTGATTTGGGGAATGAGTTGCAGGAGTACGAGATCATAACTAACTCATGTTTAATACCGTGGTGTTCTCCGTGCTGGAGCCCTCGCACCGCGGTTTGATCTGACAGCAGCCGTCTCTTGCCCTGCCCCGCCGTGTAGTGCTGTGCCCTGCCACGGGCCGTGCGCTCGCCCCAGGAATTGTTGTAGCAGAGGGTGCACCTATGGTTTAAAAACTCCCTGCAACGCTTTTGGATGCAATAAGTCAGAACTGTTTTAAAAGCGCTCCTGGCCTACCTTGCTTCTCGAAACAGTAAGAATCTTGTGAAGCTTCATTGTGGCAGCGATTCCCTGGCATATAAACCCCTTTGGCCATGTGAAAGAATGAGAGGGTAGGTGGCGGCTTCCACACCATGGACTTAAAGACCTTTGCTTTAGGGAAATTTTTCTTGCAGAATGAGTCGGGGAGGGGATGCACAGATGCATGAAAATACGGCAAGAACGTAGTTCACACGTTCTCGGGTGCTCTGCCTTCAGTTCAGGTGGGGCGCGGCAGCAGGTAGAGACCGCGTACCAGCGTCTGCTCTCCCTCGGTGTCTGTTGGATGATGGGATGTCCGAGAGGCTCCTCTGAGGTGTCAGCGGTCTTTGGCACCCTCAGTTGCTTGGACTGACGCACGGCTGGCACCTCCTCCCTTTGCTTCCCTTGTGTGTTTCCAGGCGGTTGCATCCACCCTCACCACTGCCAGGCCGGGGGTGTTCTCTGGGGAGCCTGGCTGTTTGCCCTTTGGAGCAAAGGCGCCTGCCCTCTCTCAAGGACGCCTGGCGCAGGTGGCCGCACGGGCGCTGGGTAGGGACCGTGTGCGAGTCTGGGGTTTTCAGAAGTGTTTATTGATGGAGGAGCGCTTGGGAAGCTGATCGGCTCAGCTGTGGTTTCGGTGCGTCCGGTCCTGGCAGCACCGCGGGGCACTCACCTTTATCATAATCTGCCGCTTTAGAGGCGTTCTGGCAGGAGTAGAAATTGTAGATTTCTCCTGAGTAATAACGTGAATAAAAGGTTGCGAAAGCAGAATTATCTTTTGCCAGTGTAACTGATAAAATCAAGGGGGAAAGCAGACCACTTTCTAGGCCAAGATATGCTGTTTATGCAGGCCTGCAGTAGAGGTGTTCAGATAAGAGTGACAGAAGGAGGAAGAGAAACAGGTCTGTAAATTAAATTAAGGCCATGTTCCAAGTTTGATTTTTTTATAGTGGAACTTCTTTGCTTATTTGCAGGCGTCACTAACGGTAAGCGAATGCTTTTCTACTCGTTGATGTAGCAGGAGCCCATCAATCTTCTACTTGCCAGGTCCCCTGGAGGACTTTAAAAAGCGTCTTGCTGTGGGGGATCTTGTCCCAGTAGGTCCTGTTCAGTGCTGCACAATGTCAACAGCCTGTGTCTTACTCAGAACAACTTTGTCATTATGTCAAGTACTTGCCTGTTTCCTTACAGGGGTCAATTACTTTTAATAGTAAATTAACACCTCTAAAGACAGTTAAGTAGCCTGAACCTGCTATTAAATTCAGTGTTCTTAATTAAATTTTTTTTCAGCAGCAGATTTGCACAGTTAATTTAAAGATGTAAACAACAGGATTAGATTTGAGAAAGGTGAAGATTGGCATTTTCACTCTGGAAACTGCTGCTTCTCCCCAAAACAAGAAAAACATCCCCCCAACCTCGTTTTGGAGAGAGGGTAGAACATTCCCTATCTTCATTGCTTTAATTTTTTTTTAAGGGTGAAAAGTGTTTTCAGAAGAGTCATTTCACACTTTCACTCCAACAGTAATAGCTATTGACAGTAATATTTATTTCATAGTCAAAAAGCTCTTTAGCCAGCATGCTTAGAAATCCATGTGTGTTTGTTTTTTTGCTTTTTTCCCTCTTTTGGCACCGAATATAGTTGGGCAAAGACTGTTCCTGATTTTTTTCTTTTTTCCCTCTTTTGGCACTGAATATAGTTGGGCAAAGACTGTTCCTGATTCCTAAGCACTTATCTGCAGGCGCTAAGCGTATTTTAGGATAAAGGATAATACTTATCCTCTTGCTCGTTCTTATATTTGTAGGCTTTTTTCTTGGGGCAGAGGAAATTCTTGTCTAAGAGAGGGTCTCTCTGAGTCCTTGTGGACAGAGGCCTTTGAGGGGGTGAGTTTTGAGATGCTCTTTACCCTTAGCTGTTTTTTCTTGGTAGTGTTTTCTCTCTTTTTAGGTTGGTCTTCAAGAAATAACCCATCCCACGGGTTCACGAATCATGTAGTCCTGCTGCTGAAAACACGGAAAACGCAATTAAAACTAGTGGTTTGTATAAAATGGTTTGTCTTGTAATTGCAGGGCCTAGAGAGAGCCTTGCAAGAGAGCTAATGCACAGTGAGGGGAGATGAAGTGTTCACCCAGCCAGCAGCTAGCACATCATCTCTGGTCACATCTACTTGAAACACAAGGATCTCTGCCAGTTTCTGCATTTTAAACCTGACATTTCTGTCTGCCATGAGAAATTTTTTTAAATAATTTTTTCTTCCCAGTCTGCAGCGCGAATCTGTGTGGAGCGCTCTCTAAAGTGTTTGCAATGGCTTATCCTCGGGTTAAGGATCTGCTGTGGAAGGGGCACCAAGGAAGACTTTGGGAGTGCTTGCGCTCTGTGATTGAAGTGCAGTGGAAGTTGTGTGTAAAGCCGTGTGTATCCTCTGCTATTCCTGCTGCAGAGGTGTTTGCTGCCCAGGGTGCGTGCTTTGCTTACTGCGGGTGCGGGACGCTGAGCTAGCAGGAGGCAAAGGACGTGGGGAGGCATGTCTTCATGAGAGCTGGGGGAGCGGTGGGAAGCCTCCGGGGAGCAGGAGGCCTAGAAGGCTGTAGCAGTAGGAAAAGGTCAGGGAAGGAATTGACTGGGACCTGGAAGCAGAGGGGTTTGTTTCCTCGGGTAGCAGCCCTGGGGCTGGGAGCAGAAGGGAGCCCTTCCCGGGGAGACGACATGGGAGCACCGTGATGGATGTTGTTTTTTTATCTCTGCTTTGGATGATGTTCCTGTTGGTCCTGTGCTCATTTGCAGTTTGTTTTAACAATCGTTTTCTTCTGATTGCTCAGTGGTTTTTATTTTCCTGCCTAAACAGAGCTGCTGCTTTCATAACAAGGGCCAATATTGCAGCTTGTGCTTCCTCCTTCCCCTTTGTGATGGCGTGACAATGGTGACAAACATCTATTGTATAAGCAGTAGCTGTGCTCCGGGCTTGTTTTTTTTTTTCTGGGGAGCTGTCCTGTTCTGCCTGCAAAGTTGCTGGGAGTGTCAGATAGTGAGGACAGAGCACCCTTTGTAATGGGGAATCGGTCTGCGGCACTCGGAGGTGATGATGGGGGTCTTAAGCAAGAAGGGTTTTTATTTAAACTAGTTGGGCTTGAAAAATTGTATATACTTATCCAAATCCTCTACCTTTGCCTTCCTTGGAGTTCCGATCTCCTGTGGATGATGAGGCTGTTTTCTGTTTTCAGGCTTTCTTCGTAGCTAAACCAGTTGCACACCAAAGCATGCCGAGTGTTTAACAAGACCCTTTGTATGCTAGAACTGCATTAATTTTTTTTTGTCCTACAAGATGAAGACTGCCTTATTTTTATGACCTGCAGTGTGTACAGCAAATACAGTAAAATCATAAGAACTGGATAGAGTTGGATTATCAGAATTAGATCTGAACCCAAAATGAGTCCCTGTTAGTAGAGCAGGGATTATTGTGCCAGGTCAATAGTGCTGCTTCCATTTTTATTTATTTTTAAATGTGTTTAGTGTAAGATTTCTTAGCTGTGTGTAACTGTTACAGTTTCAAGGTGCTTGTGTTTTGGAAATGCACTTGGTGTAAATATCGCACTTGGGACAAGCAATTGTCAACTGTGTTGGTCACTTCAGCTCCTCTGAATTATGAAGGAGCTGCTGCAAAGTATTGACATGCTCAGTACCTTTACCTCCCGTTGTGGATTAAATGACGGCCGTTCTCAGCGTGGGGCTGCTTGGTGCAGTTTGGGCGTTGGAAGCCTTCAGTCCTGCACTCAGAGCTGTTAGCCACGAGCTCTTCCACTCGTTAGAGCCCTTGTGCTTTGCTAATGGGGCCAGTTATATGTGAAATGGGATCCCCTGTTTAATTATCTTGCTCTCTGGCTAGCGCAGCGATCAGTTGTTTTATTCTGGACAGTGTCGACTGCTTATTCCTAAAATACTTCTGCGGAGAGCAGACTGTCCTCCCTTTACACTAAGAGATGGAAGAACGGGACATGAAAGCAGAAATGCAAGACCCTTCACCCTTCATTCCCGGTCCCTCATCTCTTGGCTGCTGGTGTTTCAGTTCCTGTGTTCATCTGAAAGAGCTTCAAGTAGGGCCAGGTAACGTGGGATCTTGACGTGCTCGTTCCAGTTCAGTCCAGGTGCTCCCAGTGGTGGCATTGCAATGGGGAGACTTGTCCTAGAGCTGCTCCGGGACTTGGAATTGACACACTTCACTTGAAACAAAATGCAAGTTATAAATTTTCTACATCATTACTGTGACACTTCTTGACGTGATGGGAACGTGGTTCTCTCTTCACTGGGATCACAAAGGTCTTTGGCAGTCTTTCAAGTTAGACTTTTCTTTTTTAATGTTAAAATAAGATGCAAGTCCATTATTGTGTGGGGTTTTTTTGGTTTTGTTTTACTTTTTTCTTTGTGTGTATTTCCTTACAATTGAAGCATATTTTTCTTTATTTCCCCCACCCCCCCCTCACATAAACCCCCTGAGAAGGGTTTCCTGCAGCAAGATCCTGGTTGCCTTAAAGCAGTAGTCTGATTTACCTGTCAAATCCAAAGACTTTTCTGGGGACTTCTGGGTTATACTTCAAACTTTGATCTGAGTAAGTGCAGCAGAAGGCCGGGGGAGCAGAGAGCTGAGCTGCTGAGTCCAGATGTCGGACATTGGTTTGCTGAGGGGATTCTGCTGGAGGGGGAAGCAGAAGTGATGTGGCCGCTCATCTCCAGAAGTCCAGGAGACGAGCGGAGGGAAGGGCGAGGGGGAGGCAGGGGAAGAGACCCCAGTGTAGACCAGCTCTGCAGCCCTGCTGTGGGGTGGCCCTGGGGGCTGATGGCTGGATGGACCTGCTCTGGGGCTGGAAGGGCGATTGCACGTGGTTGCCAAAACATGTTCTCTGTCTTGTGAGCTCTGAGCTCTTTATTTCCACACTGCCTCCACAGAAGTACAAATGGTGAAAGTATGAAAACCGTGTCATGTCCGGCAACTTGTGGAAGGGGTGAGGGAATGCTTGTTCTTAGGCAGCTTAATTGGATCTGTGCGTTGCTCCGTGCCCTGCTTTGCACACTGGCATTTATAAATGGCCACGCTTCATTGTGAGTAAACCCATTTCGTGCTTCCATCTGAATGCACAACTGCTGCAAAGCACTGCTTTAATGAACTCTTTTGCATATGATTGTCAGTGGAATTAATTTTGTTTTGCAGCATCCTTGAAGTGCATGGGGAGGCTTGTGTGAGCAGTAGTGATCAGATCCCCATCTCAGGGGCTCGTGCCCTAACTTGGGACCTGAGGCAAAACCTGGAGAGCGCGGGAGAGGCACGGGTGTGCAGCTGGAGCACAAGCTCCTTGAGCTCCCAAGCCTAGCCCTAGAGTCTGTCCACTACACCAGCATTTCTTGACTCTCCTTTAGTGAACCGCTTCACACTTGTGGCATTCCCCAGCTCCTTGATTCCTCCCTCTTTTGAATCCCACCGATCGCTCTGCTAGCGTAGCAAGAAAACAAAGTCTTTTTGTAGAACAAAATTGTATTTCTGCTGATTATAAGGATGAATTCTCCCGGCAGTCAGCACCGACTCCCAGCGGTGCCTTCTGGCAGGCGTGACTGTGCTCCTATGAAGAGCCTGGGAAGGAGTGTGCCTGTTTGGGAACACAGCACCCAACAACCCACCTTTCACGTCCGGGTCCCTTTCCTGCGAGGGAGAGGCAGCTGAGGGGCGCTGGCCCCGGCTGCAAGCCCTCTGCCTGCTCCCGCTGTGCTCTGCCATGTTGGGGAGCTGCCAGCGGCTCTGCCCGCTGGTGCCTGCGTGGGGGAGGGAGCACTGCATGTGCACACAGCAACCTTGGAAAGTGTCATCTTGACAAACTTCACTCTCTCCTTAGGTGTTGAAGAAAGGTGGTTAATCAGGATTAACTAAGGCTTCAGCCTGGAAGGGTCAGAGTAGCCGCTAGCGCAGGACAGATGTCAGGCAGGGGCTGGTGGGTGATGCTTCTTGTCCGGGCTTGTTAAATGCGGTGGAGAACCTGCTTTGGTCCTGGCATGCTGCACTCTGCCGTGCTCCTCTTGCTTTTACTTTTTGAAGTGGAATAATTAATGGCTGTGCTTATTTCTCCCACTGCGGCAGGCAGGGGCCTGGCTGCGTGGGGAGCCATCCTGCACTGGTGCTGGGGATGGCTGACTGCCCGCAGAGCCACCATGCTCTCCTGTGGGGTGCTGCCTCCAGAGCCCTAGCACCTCCCAGCTGCCCTGCGGGGCAAAGGAGGAGCGTTTTGTCCTGCCCTGGCTGCTTCGACAGACCTGCTGTCTTCAAAACTCCCTTTTTCTGCCTTTTGGAGAGCTGTGGTAAAACTCAGCCAGCAGAGATCTCATCTGTCCCGGGCTGGACCAGTGCCTCGTTCTTGGTGCTGGACAGGAGGCAGGCGGGCAAACCCCGGGCTGGTGCTGAGCTCGGGGACCGCGAGCCCAGCTGGCCCTCTGCAGCAGCGCTGGGCCCCACGCGTGCAGGGAGATGCTGCAGAAGCTTTCTGCCACCGAATCCCTGGCTCCTGGCAGTAAGGGTGGGTTGCTGGGTGTGCTGCTGTGCCAGCGCTTTGTGTGCTGCTGCGGGGAGGCAGCCGGCATCGCTGCGAGCCTCAGTCGAGGGGGGAGGCTCATTGCTCTGAGTCTCCCTCGTTTTCTTTTTTTCTGCCGTGTGCAGCCTGCAGCAGCTGAGCCCACATGTCCCGAGTGCTGGAAGCCGTGCAGGTCTGTTCACAGGAGCCAGTGGCAGGGCCCTGGCCAGGAAAGAGCATAATGGTCCCTGCTGGCAGCCTCCCTGCTAGCACTTTCACTGGGGCGAAGGGTCACTGCTGGCCTTGGCTTTGTCCCGGGGCCTGGGGATGAACAGAAGGTCTGAGCCGCACTGTTTCCCGGGTATTGCTTTCCCCAGAAAAGAACATCTCACTTCAGAGAGGGGAAATTGCTGTTTCTGTGTGTGAGCGGCAGGGAGTAATTTAGATAAACACTCTTCATGAGATGTCTGCTGTAGAAGTTGCCCAAACACAGAACTATGTCTGTGGGTTTAAAAAAGAAAAAAAAAAAATCTGAGCATAACTTGATGATGTTCAATGAAAGATGAAGAATAGCCTTTCTTTCCTGCTCATGTGTGTCATTGTGTCAGGTCTCTAATGAGCTGGCTTCATCCGTTCGTGTACAAAAACCTTTCCACAGCTGCTTCCTACCAGAGGCACACTGGAAAATAGCAGACTGACATTTTTCCTTTAGTTGTCTTTGTGATCTGGAACAATAACAGCAGCAAAGGAGAGGCCAGTAGTTCAGCTATGTTTGGCTTTATTTATGGCATCTATTTAGAGCAATAGATGAATGATTATTAAACTTTCAGTGGGCTGATAAAAATAATATGTCTTTGCCATAAATCTGCTTTATAGATGGACAGGGACTTGTTTGGTTATAGGGTGCTTGCATTAGGGGGTTAGATAAGTGTATGCAATCGATGGGAAGTTATGATTTTCCCCCTCTTACCTCTTCTGATGGTGCTGCTTCCATTCAGGGTGCCTGCGTGCCGGTGCTTGCACATCTGGGGGAAGGGAAGGTTTCATTCCTTCTGCCAAACTCTTAGGGGCTGAGCTGAGGAAAGGGGCTGGAGGTGCACGGCTGTACAGTTGTGGAATGGTCTTGGGAAGGGAGCTTCGGAGACCGCTCCTGGTGTCTCGCATCTGAAACAGCTGCGCTAAAATCATTCCTGACCTATTCTTAATATCCTCTGGTGATGGATGGAGTCTGTTCAGATGCATCACCTATACTTACAACAGATTCAGATTAGGGGCAGAGGATTAAAGACTATGGGGGGTTGGTAAATGTAGTGTTTTGAATGTGTTTTTTAAACCAATAACTGCTTAACTCTGTATCTGCAGCCAGTTGCAATTGCTGTTGCTTTACTGCAGCGGGTTCAGCATAACCAGGACCAGCAAAACGAGGTGTTACCTTCTCTTATTTGATGAGTGAAAGAAGAGAGAAAGTTTGAGGTTATGTTTTGACTTATACCTGTCCTTGTGTAAAGTAATCTTTCTGCAGCCTGGGTGGCTGAGCGGGTATCTTGGGGAGGGGTGTTGCAGTTGTGGCCTTATCTAAACTGAGGTTTCTGCCTGAGCTGCATGGGTGTCACCTGGATTGCACCGTTACAGACTAAGTTGACCTACCTTATCCCTGCGCTGAGAGGAGGCCAGAGCATGCTCCAGAGCAAGGGCAGGAGAGCCGCTGCCCCTGGGTGGCAGCTTTGCAGCTGATGAGCTGGAAGGGGACTCTCAGAAAATAAATACAAAGAGGTTCAGGGTGGATGATGCTTAATAATGAGATACTTGCTCGCTTTGTCTTCTTGCCCATCAAATGTTATTGGAGCTGTTCAGGAATTGCCAGTCTGGCTTGCCAAGCGGTTGCAGTCCCCCGTCTATTGCACAGGGCTGTAAGGTCCCCACTACTTGTTCATACAGCCTGCTGCCCTCAGCCTGAGTGAGGGGGCTGGCTTTGGGGACAGGGAAGTGTGTGGGGATGTATTTGATTGCTGAGCCATCTAGTTGAGTGGAGACTGTGCTTTAGGAGTTCCTGGTATTTTTCTCAAATTGTTAAATTGTTTATTTGAGTCAGCGCCTTTATCTCTTACTTGGATTTGATTGTGTTCCTTAGTACTGACTGTTCCGCACTGCCTGTCTGTTGCTCCTCCTTTACACCTTGCCTGTCTCGGATTGCTTTGCTGCCCCAGCATCTCGGAGCGTGTTGGGAGGAAGGCACATAGTGTTTCACAGAGCAGCACATGCAGAGGTTTAAGTAATAACAAACCCACTTGTAGCAGCGATGGCAGGAAGCATGAGTAACACTGGGAACACACTGCTATTGCTGGAGTGTTTTTGTGGCAGAGCCTCTTGTTGAGGGAATTGCATCTGATATTTTGTAGTGCTTCCTGAATCACTTCCAACATCTTGTGATCTGTCTCCACAGGCAGCTCTTTATCCTTGGTCCGCTCAGGCTGGGAGAGTGTTGAGGAAACCAGAACAGTTATCATGGAGATGCTTCTGAGACGAGGAATGACACAGATACAGCCCAAGGCACATGGTTGTTGTGGATCTCTGGGGTTCACTCTGCTGTGGGGTGTTACAGGCTTGTGTGGCTCGCTGTAGGATGACACATCACCAGGAATGCACGTCAGTAAAAGCCAGTGAGGGTCTAGACTGGAGTGATGTGCTGGTGACAGCTCCAGAGCAAGGGCAGGAGAGCCGCTGCCCCTGGGTGGCAGCTTTGCAGCTGATGAGCTGGAAGGGGACTCTCAGAAAATAAATACAAAGAGGTTCAGGGTGGATGATGCTTAATAATGAGATACTTGCTCGCTTTGTCTTCTTGCCCATCAAATGTTATTGGAGCTGTTCAGGAATTGCCAGTCTGGCTTGCCAAGCGGTTGCAGTCCCCCGTCTATTGCACAGGGCTGTAAGGTCCCCACTACTTGTTCATACAGCCTGCTGCCCTCAGCCTGAGTGAGGGGGCTGGCTTTGGGGACAGGGAAGTGTGTGGGGATGTATTTGATTGCTGAGCCATCTAGTTGAGTGGAGACTGTGCTTTAGGAGTTCCTGGTATTTTTCTCAAATTGTTAAATTGTTTATTTGAGTCAGCGCCTTTATCTCTTACTTGGATTTGATTGTGTTCCTTAGTACTGACTGTTCCGCGCTGCCTGTCTGTTGCTCCTCCTTTACACCTTGCCTGTCTCGGATTGCTTTGCTGCCCCAGCATCTCGGAGCGTGTTGGGAGGAAGGCACATAGTGTTTCACAGAGCAGCACATGCAGAGGTTTAAGTAATAACAAACCCACTTGTAGCAGCGATGGCAGGAAGCATGAGTAACACTGGGAACACACTGCTATTGCTGGAGTGTTTTTGTGGCAGAGCCTCTTGTTGAGGGAATTGCATCTGATATTTTGTAGTGCTTCCTGAATCACTTCCAACATCTTGTGATCTGTCTCCACAGGCAGCTCTTTATCCTTGGTCCGCTCAGGCTGGGAGAGTGTTGAGGAAACCAGAACAGTTATCATGGAGATGCTTCTGAGACGAGGAATGACACAGATACAGCCCAAGGCACATGGTTGTTGTGGATCTCTGGGGTTCACTCTGCTGTGGGGTGTTACAGGCTTTTGTGGCTCGCTGTAGGATGACACATCACCAGGAATGCACGTCAGTAAAAGCCAGTGAGGGTCTAGACTGGAGTGATGTGCTGGTGACACTGAGAGAGAGGCAGTAAGAAATGCTAGCCTGGATTCCTGAAGTCCTTACTTATGTCTGTTTCCATACAGAACCCCCCCACGCCCCCTTTTTTACTTGAAATACCAGATTCACTTCCTCCTAGCAATACTAAAGACCCTTGTATCTTCAACTCTGTCTAGACTAGGACTTAAAGTGCAGTGGTAGCACCTGTTGGCTAACTTCACTAAAAGTAGACCAGGTAAGGCAGCTGGCTCTTAGCATGCTGACTGAAAAGCATTAATGCTGGCCTGATGATTTCATACCTTTTTATATCTTAGTGCAGAGAGGACCATACACTGCTGGTGGCAGGGGAGTGTGTGTGTGTTTCAGCACCTCTCTTTCTCTTGGCCCTCTCCAGTCAACTCACTGCTGAGAAGAATGAGCTTGGTCTTGCTGCGACCTGTGCTGCCTTTGGAGCCCTCCTCCCTCAGTGGTGGTACTGGACATGGTCACCTTGGCGTGCTGAGCTGGGTGCAGGAGGGAATGGGAGGGATGCATAAGGCTGTTAAAAGGAAAGTGTGTTACTGTGGAGGCATGGATAGCAGTTCTAGAGAAAAGATGTAGTGAGATAACCACTTAAGACTGGACTAAAATCTCTGCTTCACACTTCAGTGATTGATCTTCCATTTGGAACTTGACACAGTAATTTAAGGGCTAAATTTAATTTTCAATGTAATTTTTTTGAACAAAGATAATGTTGGCAAAGGAAGTCTCCACATGTATGTCTTAAACTCTTCCCTACACTGTTGTCTGGGAGCGTTCAGCTAAACACAGCTGCTGTGAATATCAGCCTTCTCTCCTTGCTGTGGATGTTTTGGATATTGTTGAATATGAATTTTTCCTAATTCTAGATGACCCACTAAATCCTGTCAGCAATGGCTGACTGTTAGCTGCGACCGTGGACTCAAGTCATGGTGTCATGGAGCTGGAAGGGTGACCGGCTCCAACGCCCCTGCTTGAGGCAGGGCCTGGGTCTGCGGAGCAGTGCTCCTCGAGACCTGCTGCTTGGCCCTGCTGGTATCCAACAGTGAGGAGCTGCCTCGTGAGCGCCCTAAGATGGGTCAGCCTGGAGCTTTCTTAAAAATAAAAGAATGCATGGTGCTCTGATCAAGAAACTAGTGTTCTGTAAATCTAACGGGAGAAGTGTAAGACCGGGAATTGTAATAAAGTTGGTAGGAGTGGGACTCTCTGCCGTGGTATTCAGCTGAAGGATGCGAAGGAGAGATCTGGTCATGAGAGCGTCTGTGGTCTAGGCTAGTCAACGTCAGCTGGTGAAACTACAAGGTTGTGTCTTTAAGTGTGACTCGGGGGTGGTGGGTTTCTAGCACAGCTAAACTAGGCTTCTCTAGGTCATTGCTATATTGTCCCAATATCTGCTGGGTGAATGTCGAGTGTTTAGGTATCGGACCAGGATCTGCAAGTACGTTCACTGTATTTTCAGGTGTTAGTGTTAAATTTCATAAATTGGTGTAACATGAATAATTCACTAGGCTTTCTGCTGAAGGAGGGCAAGAGGTATCAGGCTGATACCTGAAGAGGCTTAAGATAATTTTTTGGATCATGTTTTGTCACTTTTTTTCCTGCCAATGGGTCTTGTTTTGCTTAATGGGAACTAGAAGGCTGTTTGGTCCCCTTTAATCTTTGAGTCCATACAGACTACTTCAGATTTTTCTCCCCAGTAAATCGGCTTGCAGCAGCGTCCCAAGCTCACGTTACAGTGAGCACCAAGCAGGGGTGTGCTGGGCTCGCACCTGTGTGGTGCAGACGTGAGCATTCACTGTGGACTGCTACTTGTTTAAAACTGTGTTTACATATTTTGTGTGGGAGGGTGTTGGTCCCTGTGCGGGCAAGGGCAGTAAATCTGTTGTCAGAAGGGCTTGCACATATGTAATGAGAGCAGATTATTTCTGTTTTCCCTTATTTTGCTGCCTTGAGGCAGGTGGACAGATCATAGAGGATAGAGAGTATATGTTTATCAGTCCTTTCCTGTCTTTTTCATCACCCCCCCCTTCTGGTGACCCCATTTTCTAGAGGGATAAAGCAAACAGCCCAACCTCATTTCTCAAATCTGTTACGAAGTCTGATCAGAGAAATGGAGGAGCTCTGGTCCTGTGCGCGTGTGCAGCCTGCCTGGCCCCTCTGGGCGCTCCTTGGGGCGGCTGGTCTGCTGCAGCCTTCCCGTGTGGTTCTTGCCCTGCAGGTACAGTCTGGTCTCTGCTGGTGCCGCTGCCCCTTTTTGGGGACCCTGCTCAAACAAGTTCAAGTCCCATGTGAGCACTTTCTGTCTCTCCGGAGGTGTACTGAAGGACGTAGGTGTAGCACATCCCAAACAGGATTGCTTTTCCTGGTAGTATGCAGCACAGGAAGGTTGGGTAATAGCTGCGCAACTGACGTGAGCTTTGCCATGAGCCTATTTCTTACAAAGAAAAGCCTGGTATTGACTTTGTGGTTAAAATAGGTGCAGTGGGAACATGGGGGTGGCTGACCTGTGATGTGTTAGGCAGGACGTTCATCTGTTTCCTGAGCAGCGGGAGGAGCAGGCTGGCTCTCCTGGCCGTAGCCCAATGCCTCCTTGAAGTAGAACATGCTGGCTTTTCTACGGCACAGCCCAATGCCTCCTTGAAGAAGTAGAACATGCTGGCTTTTCTACGGCAGTGGTGGCGTCTGCTGCTCGGGAAGGAACCCTGGCTCAGCTGCTGGGATCAGCCCACCACGGCACATTACTCCAGAGAGTATTCCTGCTGAATGCAGATGCTGGTGCCTGGTGCCCATCCTCCAGAGCCTGTGCCATGTCCCCTGGTGCACAGTGATGAGTGCTGGCTGGCCATTCGGGTGTTGTTGTGGAGGTAAAAGTGAGATCAGAGAGCTGGAGCAGAGAAAGTGTTTCCTGATGCTGGCTGTTGGTGAGGAAGATACCCTACCAAGCCCTGTGAGTTCCTGTTGGCTTTTCGAGGAGGAGGAGACATCGTCCTAAGGAAGGGGCGCGTGTGGCCCAGCTGCAGAGCTCAGTGCGAACTTCAATGTTACGAAAGGTGTCCCCAGAGCTGCAGAGCAAGGATAAATCTGCCAAGTGCAGATTTTGGTTGCTGGTGAGCTTCAAGCCCTTCCTGTTTGTGTCCGGAAGAAAAACAGGTTTGAGCAAATCCCTTGGGTGTGCTGGTGTCCTTCTAAGACAGTCTGTCTGGAAATTCAAGAGTAAATTAGGTGCGTTCCCCAAGCTCTTAGTCTGTATCCAAAGTAGTGCCAGTTGTGCGCATTGCACCTGTGTCTGTCTGAGTCCTCCCTTGTCTGGAGTTCGCCGGTCCAGCAGCACCCATCAGGTACCGCACTGCTCTGGCGTCGGTCGTTCTGTGACCCTTCGGTTCCTTATGCTTGCTCCAGTTAGAGGGAAAGCTGCGTCTGGCTGGCTGGGACAGTCGTTCATAACTGTGTGCAATGCCAGTGCAAATTGCGCTTTTCCTCCTGCTCAGTGGTCCGTCCTAAGCAAGTTTTCTGTTTCGGGTCGTAGCAATAGAAGATGGTATTTAGGATGAGCAAGTTGTGCATAGTGGATACTTGATAGCTAGTGGAGAAAATTACACGGTGACTGTAGTGCTTATGTGCTTGAGAGTGATGCAAAGTAAGTTTGCTCTACCTGCATATTATTGGGATGATCAGTTTGTAGAAGCATCTGCAGCTTTGATGTACTGATTTTGGCTGATTCCTGGAATTGGATTACCTGTATTAGCACTGAGCATCTGCATCTAGGTTTTGGGAAATCTCACCAAAGCAGGAATGAGCTAGACAGGGTGAGTGGACATTAGGAGACTAAATACTTGTTTTGCTTCAGCTTAAACAAATATATTTTAGGAAATGAACAGTTTCAGACCCTGTGGTATGTGGATAGGTAGGACTAAAAATACCCTTTGCTCTGTGTTAGCATGGGAAATACTGCTTCTCATTGTCAGTGGATTGAAGTGAGCTTGTCTTGCTCTTGACCTGTGTGAAAGTGTTGTAGGTTGATCGTTTTGGTGCTCATCTCATGTAATTGAGTCCCAAGTTTGCTATAAACGTTTCTTTTTAAACAATGATGTAGCTCCTCTGTAACCACTGCCATAACCCGTCTGGTCTGTTCTCAGAGCAGGTGGCAGTTTCTCTGCCCAGCAAGGCATCAGCAGCTTCTTTAACTCAAGTTGTGTGGAGGGTCCCACACGCGATGGTAGGTCCTGGCCTGTCCCCAGGTGGTGTGGGAAGGCAGTGCGCCATCCAGAGCTGTCCGCAGTCCCTGTTTTGAGTGCGCTGTTAACTGTGCCTGTCTGATTGTGAGGGCTTGGTAAAGGGAAGAGCTTGATTCTTGTGCTTTTGCTGTACGCCATCTCTGTCTCTCTGCAGAACATTGTGTCCAAGAACGCTATGCAGTACCGTGGGAATGCCCAGCACGATGCGCAGGAGTTCCTGCTTTGGCTTCTAGACAGAGTCCATGAAGATCTGAACAATGCAGTGAATTACAGCGGCATGCCTCCACTCAAGGTAAGGGATTTTGCTGGGAGCCAACGTGGGAGAGTAGCTGCAACTTTGCATACGGTCTGTCTTTTTAAATTAGATCTATGTGTTGGCTTCTCAGCTCTGATAACTTGTATGGAACAAAAGTTTGGGTTAAAATACTGTTTGTTTCTGGCCCTGTGAATGTAACTAACTGTTTCACTAATCCCTGGCAAGTGCTCCCCAATACAACCGTTTGTGAATGGTCACATACCGCTCTGCCAGAGCTGGGAGGTGTTACAGGGGAGGGACTGCCAGACACATCATCTGGTGTGAGATCCCTGCCTTTCCTCGGGCTGCCCTAGCTACCTCACATTCCTGCATAACTACCCATGTGAGCAGAGCGCACTTGTTTAAAAATTTTGTGACATTTTTCTGGTGGTTTTGAGCAAGGAGGGCACAAATTTGACAAAGAGTACTGGAGCCATCTAATGTGCTGCACCTCCATGCTTGGATGTGCTTCTAGGGTTTATTCTTCTCTTTTAGCCACCGCTGGAGGATGACGTGCTGCTCGAGGGACCAGCCTTTCCAATCAGTAGTACTTTTGTGCAGGAACTCTTTCAAGCCCAGTACAGGTATGATATTTTGTAAATTTTGAGGCATTATTGTATGTATTGGTGACCCCAGTATAATTCTACCCTGATGCTAGCTCCCAGTACAGTTGCGACTGGTGTCATTGTGTTAACAGCTGTTTCTGAACTCCTGTTGAATGAAATCTGAACTAGGATCTTGCTCTGGAGGAGAAAGAGTTTCACTACTTCTAATTTGGTATATTCTGTGAAAATCTACAGTATGTACCACCTCTTCACCTGCCCTCACGCATCCTGAAAGCAAGTCAGTGCTCAATGGAGCAAAGACTCAGGACGACTCAGTGCTGTGAGGCTTACCCTGGCTGTTCAGAGGCAAGAGCCTGTGGCAAGACCTGGAGGTGCCTGGAGGCTGCTGGGGAGTTACAGATCCCAGATGTCCTGCAGAGTTCCTGTTATCTGGCACTCGAGAGTTCTGAGCTGAATCTTTCACTGTCCCTTCGGGGTTTTCCCATGAGTTTCCCATACTTTTGGGAAGGGAGCTTTCTAATTTCAGAACTAATACAAGAAAACAACCTAATTTCCAGTGCTCCTCGATGGCTTGTATCTGTGCTGCTATAAGAATTTTAATTGCTGGGCTTTCTCCCTGATATTTGCCAAGGCTTCCTTTGCAAAGGAGAAGCCTTAAGCCTGGTATAAAACACGAAGCCGGTGGAAGGTGCAGGTTAATTCTGAATGCGAGAGATGTATTGTCTGGAGTTTCTCCCTTTGAGTAAGAGAGATCTGTACACCTGCAGTGCTGACTGTTGCCATCCCTCTCCCGTCAATTCCCAATCAGCCGGCTGAACATGAGCCAGCAGTGTGCCCAGGTGGCCAAGAAGGCCAATGGCATCCTGGCCTGTATCAGAAATAGTGTGGCCAGCAGGAGTAGGGAAGTGATCGTGCCCCTGTACTCGGCACTGGTGAGGCCGCACCTCGAATACTGTGTTCAGTTTTGGGTAATTTGGTATATTCTGTGAAAATCTACAGTATGTACCACCTCTTCACCTGCCCTCACGCATCCTGAAAGCAAGTCAGTGCTCAATGGAGCAAAGACTCAGGACGACTCAGTGCTGTGAGGCTTACCCTGGCTGTTCAGAGGCAAGAGCCTGTGGCAAGACCTGGAGGTGCCTGGAGGCTGCTGGGGAGTTACAGATCCCAGATGTCCTGCAGAGTTCCTGTTATCTGGCACTCGGGAGTTCTGAGCTGAATCTTTCACTGTCCCTTCGGGGTTTTCCCATGAGTTTCCCATACTTTTGGGAAGGGAGCTTTCTAATTTCAGAACTAATACAAGAAAACAACCTAATTTCCAGTGCTCCTCGATGGCTTGTATCTGTGCTGCTATAAGAATTTTAATTGCTGGGCTTTCTCCCTGATATTTGCCAAGGCTTCCTTTGCAAAGGAGAAGCCTTAAGCCTGGTATAAAACACGAAGCCGGTGGAAGGTGCAGGTTAATTCTGAATGCGAGAGATGTATTGTCTGGAGTTTCTCCCTTTGAGTAAGAGAGATCTGTACACCCGCAGTGCTGACTGTTGCCAATGATTCTATGATTCTATGATTCTCTTCAAAGAGAAAATCCTTCCAGGTCTTCCATGTTGGAGCTACTGTTGGTGAATTATTAATTTTGCAGTGATGTTTATTAAAAGAGAAATTCAGTGACTGGAGTGAAGTCTTTTCCTGGCATGCCCTGTAATGAACTTTGAGACTAATTACTTTAAAAGGATCTAGAAATCAGGAGTCCATCATTTACAGCAGCTCTGTCTATACAGCCTCCGTGCAGAGCTGCTCTGTATGGAGAAAGAAGAGTAGAAAGGGGCAGCCAGGTTGACATGCGAAGGCTGTTATTTGTGACTTGATGAATTATCCATGCCTGATGAAATGAGGTATAACTCTGTCCTATTATTGATATTTGTACTAGGTCCTCTCTGACGTGCCCTCATTGCCAGAAGCAGAGTAACACCTTTGACCCTTTTCTCTGCATCTCTCTGCCGATTCCTTTGCCTCATACACGGTATGTAACTGTCTTGAACTTAACGTTGGCTGTTTTCCATGCAGATAGCGTTGTTTAATTTGCTACAGAAGGAAGAGAGATGTCAGCAAAATCTCTCTGGTAAGTCTTTAAAAAAGATAGATAGGACCATATGGGGCTTAAATTTTTTGCATTGCAGGTAAATTGGAAAATTGAGTCTTTTACTTCTTTCAGAATGGCCCTTCGCCCCCACCCTTAACTTCCTATAGAATTAATTTTTGGGAGAAAAAAATATATTTGATTCAGGTAACCAAAATATTTTGCTTTTGACTTAATTTATAGCATTTTAAAATTAAAAAGGGGAAAAGGATGAAACATTTTTTTACTTTCTTTAGAACAGTCTCACTGATCACTCCAATTTCAAAAAGTGAAGTTAAAAGCTTTCCTGCAAAATGTTTTGCTTTATTGGCAACAGTTGTCTTTCAAAAAAAGAAAAAAGCTCCAGGGAGGAAAAAAATCCAGGTAAAAGTTCAGAGTGAAGAAAGAGATGTGCAGCAAAACTACCCGTTGTATAAATAAGCAACTCCTTCACCTGATGTTTTGGATGCAGAAAACTTGTATGGGTTCAAGAAGCAATGGAATAAAGTAATGAAAGAACTTATTAAATATGATGATGTCACATTTGGTTCAGAAGTCCCTGCTCCACCACCAAGTGGAGGCTGAATGGGTTTTCCAGGGAAGGTGTCCCTGGTAGGCTAGCTGCCCCACTCTTCTCTTCCCGAGGTAGTACTTCTGGTTGCTGGTGGAGGCAGGATTGAGTGTTGAGAGACAGCCTGGAGCAGCTGTTCCCAGCAGCGGCTCTCTGAGTGGTGCTTTAAGGTGCTGCCTCGGACTGTCCTAAGCTGCATTACAGGATCCTTGTTGGAAAATTACGATTGCCTTGTAACAGAGAGTTTTATTTTTAACTCTGTGGGGCTTTTTTGAGAAGACTTTCTGCTTGTGGGAACAAGTAACACCAGTCCGTGTAGTAAGAAAGGAGTCTTTGGCCGAGCGTAACTCCAGTGTGAGGTGGATCCGGACTGCCGAGATGGCCCTGTAGCTTATGGGCAGCCTGGATGCACCCAGGTTGGGCTGACTCTGTTCAAGATACTGCCAGGAAACGCTCAGCCCAGCCCCAGCAGTGCCTCCCGTGCTCTCCTCAGGCCGCTCTACGTCACCGTGGTGTACCAGGGGAAGTGCTCTCACTGCATGCGGATCGGGGTGGCAGTGCCCATCTCTGGAACGGTGGCCAGGCTGCGGGAAGCTGTCTCCTCAGAGACCAAGATACCCACAGAGCAGGTAACAGGCTGGTCTCGTCACCCCGTGTGCCCTGCCTTCAGTGGGAGGGAGTGCGGAGGCTTTCATCCCATCTTGGATATGTAGGAATTGAAATACGCTGCCCATGATTAAATGGGGGAAGCAGAGTGGTGATGATCTGGATCATGCTTTTCTCTGTGCATTGACTTTTTGAAACCTAGTGATGTTGGGATAGCCATCTGTGGAGCGTGCAGACCTTCTGCCTGATCACCTGGTGATTTGTGCATGCTGGCAGTGGGGGAACCATTGGGCACCTATGAGGGACTCCTCTGTAGGGAAGAGCTTCAAGAAAGCTGTCGGATCCCACCAAAACCTCTTCACATAGTGCCTTTACCCCAGCTTCTCCTTTATGGCAGTTGTTTTCCCTCTTCCTTGCTCCTGGCTGATGCCAGGATGTTTTGAGGAATGTCCTCTTGTAGCAGGAGAATGTCCTGGTCGAGAGATGGGGCAGCTCAGGTGGACCAGGCATGGATGGTTTAATGGGTTCTGGTTTGCTTTTGCTGACTCCAGATTGTGCTGACGGAGATGTACTATGATGGGTTTCATCGTTCCTTCTGCGATACTGATGACCTGGACACCATTCATGAAAGCGACTGCATTTTTGCCTTTGAGACCCCAGAGATATTTAGGCCTGAGGGTATCCTTAGTCAGAGAGGTAAGTCGATAACTCTGCTTAATGCCCACCTCAGGTGACTAGGTGAGGGAGGCTTGTTTTGGAAAAGGATATACTGGAGAATAAAAGTCCCACAAGCAGTTAATGTTCTGGTGTATTGATTTCAACTCTGACTTTGTCCAGACTTGTTCCAGCAGACTTAATGGTGTTGTCAGCCGGGAGGTTATCAAGAAGCGATGTATACTCCTTTCTTGCTCTTCCTGGGGCTGATTTTGCAGGCCAGGCTGGCTTAATGTGAAATCTATTGTCAGGCTTAATTTAAAGATCTGCTAGGGACCAGATGAAGCCACTGAAAATGTGTTATTTAAAATCAGATTGCCAGTGATGAATAAACAGTCTCAGGAATGAACAAACGCTTTCTCTTTCAAAGCTGAAAAAACTCAGCTTCTCTGCATCTCCCTCTCAGTGAAAGGGAATAATTGCATCCTGGGTAGACAGAGCGTAATCAAAGGCAAATTTTATTATTGGAAGTAATAAGTAGGGTTTCTGTCACTTTAGCTTTTCTTGCGGGCAAAGATATGAGTACTTGTAGAAATTACTGTGAAAAATCAGTTAGGTGAGCACTTGCATATAATTTCTTTCTGTAAAGAAATAGTCACTATGAAAAGTAATTGCTCTTTGAAGCCTTCATACAAGTAATAAAAATGGTCTTTGTTCCATACTGACCCGCTCCGCTGCAGCCAAAAGAGAGTTTCTTGAGGGGGGCATCAGGGCACTAAAGGCAAATGACATAACAAAATGTTTCCTTTCTCCTAATTTTTCAGGAATACATGTGAACAATAACCTGAATAACTTGAAATGTGGCACTGAGCACTCCCGAACAATATCTTACTCTCAAGGAACAGTGAAGTCTGGAAAACTGGAACAGTCCTCTACTAAACCAGTAGCAAATGACAAGATTGTCTTGCTGGTGTGTAACAGAGCGTGCACTGGACAGCAGAGCAAAAGGTGACTGACAGCTTCACAGTTAGTTACTCTTCTGGCTGCTTAATTGACTTGGGGTTTTACTCACCGCGTAGTGAAAACACAAGGTGAAGGAGCGACAGCTTGCATTCCTAGCTTGCATTAAGTGCTAAAGAACATGTTGATCAAAAAATGTTAATGAATGCAACGAAATATTCCTAATTTTGGTGGACTTCAAATAGTCCCGTGTTACTGGAAAGCGGTGAATGCAGACCAGTTGGAAGGACATACCACCTCTCTCTAGAGCTATCTGGTTTCAGACAGCAGCAAGCACATCTGACCAGATCCTGTGATGTGTGAAACTTTTAATTGGAGTGCAAACAGCGGGTGAGGGAAGTGAGGAACAACCATGGCAAAGGCATTTGTACCAACTGCAGACTGAGAACTACCTCAGCTGCTGAAGTTTGTTTCACAAAGAGTTATCCCTGCCAGGTTGCAAAGCTCTGCAGCCTGAAGCAAGCCGCTTGAGCACAGAGCAGGGCTGCAGCCCTTTAAAAAGGGCCCTCTGCATGGGCGGCCATAACAGTGTTCCCTCAAAGTTAAGCACCTCTCCTCTGGAGACAAGTTTTTAAATGCCTGGTTTCTGGGAAGTTTCATCCAAAGCATGCCGAGCTTCATAGGTGCTGAGTGAGGAGGAGAGTGGCACTGTCAGAGTTTGGGGATCGGACTGCTGAACAGAATAATCTTTTAATTGCTGCCTCAAATGCTACTCCTTCCTGTAGGTTTGGCTTGCCCTTTGTGTTGCATTTGGAAAAAACAATTGCTTGGGATATTCTGCAAAAGGAAATTCTGGAGAAGATGCAGTATTTCCTGCGGCCTACAGCCTGCATGCAGGTGAGTCAAATGGTTTGTCTGTTTTGAGACTTGCAGCTCTGTGTGACATGACCTAAAGGGGAAGCCAGTTACTTGGAGCGATAAACATGCTGCACATGCTGAACTGATGGCTTCCCAATATTTCTTTGTGCAATGATGTCCAAGGTATTCCACCTCATTGGTGCTTTTGTCTATTTGCTGAAAGGTACAAGTAAGATTAGACTGATCAGGTGAAGAAATTACATGCTTCACTTCCTTCCTTACCCCCAAGAAATACTTAGTGCTGCTGTCTGCACTGGAAATCCACTGGTTGGTGGTGCTTGCCTAAAAGGAAAGCTGAAACGTTTGCTTAGTGATTGCGTGTTTCTGATGAGAACTCCCTCTGACAGCAGAGGGGTGAAGAGGGGTGTCTTTGGTCACAGTAGAGGAGGAGTTGGATACAAAGCCTCAGTTGCTGTACCTCACCCCTCTGTTAGTTGCTTGGCGTAGGCATATTTGAGACCTTGTGCATTTGCTTTCTCATGTAAAACACACGTTCTGGGATAAAGTACATGTCAGCTGGTGCTGAGAGCAGGTTTGCACATAGGTAAGTTGGGTTTGAGTCACTGAGATGGCTTCTACTCTCTTGCAGGTTTGCCCATTCAGCTTGCGAGTGGTCAGTGTTGTGGGCATCACGTACTTGCTACCTCAGGAGGAGCGACCCCTCTGCCATCCAACAGTGGAAAGGTGGGTTAGCCCTCGTTCTCAGGAGCGGAGAGGTTTGTCAGCTGGGAACTCAGTGTGTAGCCATACAGAAAGGGACAGTCTTGGTGTGGATGGTGGGGAATGGACTTCACAGGCCTGAGGAGCAGGGAAAGGACTGAGTGTCCTCAAGAAGCTGTGTGAGGATTGCTCAGTTGTGTGTCATGCCATCTGGAGTCCGTCCTCCTTGGAAATGGAGAAGAGAATGAAAGTATTACTCCCCCACTTATTTTTTTTAGTGACTGTTATTATTTAGAAATTTTTGTAGATGCCTGTTCTGTAAATAAATGTATGTTTATTTACAGAATTAATGTAGTTAGGTAAATGCAGCTTGCCAGCTTTGCCATGTTCTTTGCTGTATGAATTCCTTTTACTCCTTTGCATACTTGAGCTGTGTGGGAGTGGAGGAAGGATGAAGGGCTAGTGGAGAGAAGTTATATGCATGTAAAAGATAACGTAGGCTTCAAATTGAAAGGTGGTCTAACTTCGGTCTGCTCCTCTCTCCAGGACATTGAAGTCATGTGGACAGGGGGGAACTGCTCATGTGAAATTAGTGGTAGAATGGGACAAAGAAACTAAAGAGTAGTAAGTATGAAGTAGAAAGCCTTAAAGTGTGTTCACCTTAAGAGTGATGCTTGTGGCCAGCTTGGCTCTGTGTGAATTGTGCACCCTTCGGCAAACACGAGACCCCTCAGAAACTCCACCCTGTGCCCTGGGGGACAGACTGGGGCTGGGTGCACTAGACTTGCTCCGAGCTGGAGTCCTTTTCTCTGTAGTCGGGGTTTTGCATTATGGAGCAGGCGTCTCGCCTGTGGCTCCTTCCCCCACAAATCATATTTGTGTGAGAAAGTTTGTGGGCAGTGAGTAGCTTTTTCTGTCTGAGAAACTGGAATGGGTGCCCACTGAAGCTGTTTACCCCTGTGTTCAGTTGTGTTGCCCTGGTGGGATCTCTTGCCAGTCGGCTCTCGCTCGTGTGCAATGGGACATATCCAGGAAAGAGCTGCTGTTTGTACCTTTAGGATGGCTCCTCGTGGGGAGCGGGTGGATGTGTTGGTAAATGTGTTGTCTCCCTGATGCAGCTTGTTTGTGAATACGGAAGAGGAGTATATTCCAGACTCCGAAAGCGTCCGCCAGCAGAGAGAGCTTCATCATCAACCTCAGACCTGCACTTTATCTCAGTGTTTCCAACTGTACACCAAAGAGGAACAGGTAGGGACAAGACTGTATAGCAGCCAAGACTCGGAAGGTCTGGCTGGTCCACATGCTGCCTGAACTCCCACACTCAGCAGAGTAGCTGTTTTCTGCAAACACTGATTTGTTGAGACAGGAGAATAAATTTGTAACACAACACTAGTTACCAGTCCTCCTAACAGAGTTTCTCTGCAGTGAGGAGGAAGTTGTGGGAGGTACTGCTTTTGGGTTTTTTGCCTCCTAAATGTTGATATGAGAACTTACTCCTCTGTTCTGCAGTAGCAATGTCTTTTTCTGGCATACGTTATAAAGGGTTAGAACAGCGTGGCTTCTTCATGGGAATTTACTGCTCTGTCTTGGAGCAATTGTGTGTTTCCAAGCCTGAGCAGGACTGGGGCTGGCTCAAGGCAACCGTCGCTGAATGGGACCCCCTGAATGGCAGCGCAGTGACTGCCGAGCTGAGTTCTCCAGAAGCGTGGCTGTTCTCCTCTAGCTCAGCTCATGGCGTGAGGAGGTTGAAGTGGCAGGAGAGATGATGTGCCATAGGGCAGACTAGAGATGGGTCTGATCTGGCCCTTGCCTGGAACACATAAGCAATCTGCATTTCTTTGCCAGAGGTCTCTAATCTGCTGTAAAAAGGGATGGTCCTAGAGGTGGATTGCGGATCCGTGATTGAACTTTAATAATTTTGGAGCCTCTCTTGTCGCTTCTTTCAGAGGTGAGGGAAAAATTGTTTGACAGCTTAAAGCTCTCTGGCTTCTGAGTTTTCTGAGCACTGGGCTGTGGAGGGAAGTGCATGTTGTGTTTGTGTCTTTGAAAAGACAAATTCTCCTTGGTGGACAGTGAAAATCTCTGCAGTTTGTAAGTCTGTGCCATTGGCACATAGGGAGGAAGAGGATTTCCAGAGGGCAGCGAGGTGTCAGAGATGAAATTCGAAGCACATCTGTCTTCTTTCTGTTCTGATTCTTTCTTTGTTGCTAGTTTTCTTGTGAGAATACTTTTACTCAGGCTGCCAAGCCTGTCTGCTTTTTGCCTTTGTTTTTTCTTCCCCACTTCAAAGGGATTGGGGTTTATAAGGTGCAAATAGCTTCTCAGCACAGCAGCACTAGCTAAATTCTGTCTTGCAGTGGGAAGTGCCTTCTGCGTGAGGCGCACGTGTCTCTTTGCTTGTCACTATTTTGAAAAGCATCATTGGGAACCCTGCATTTCCAATGAGCTTGATAAATGCTGGAGGTAGATAGGGTGCAGGTGTCAGTGTCTGCACTGGGCCTGGGGCAGCAGAGGAACAGTGGTGTAGTAAAAGCTGCCTTGGAATTTAGAAACTCATACCCACTGATGCCTCTTCCTTGTAGCTTGCCCCAGATGACGCATGGCGATGCCCACACTGCAAGCAGCTGCAGCAGGGTAGCATCACACTGAGCCTCTGGACCTTACCTGATGTTCTCATCATACATCTCAAAAGGTTTAGACAGGTAAGGATGTTTGCAGTGATGCTGGAGGACTGCTTCTCAGCCAGGGAGTGACCTGACTAGACCACCTCTTCAGAAGCAGCTGTTCTGCCCTATGCATTCCTCTCCTGGGTTTTTGTTTTCTCCAAGTGTGGTGGCCTTGCTGCCACTGCAGCTCACGCTATTCTCTGTTTACACAGGAAGGAGACCGAAGGATGAAACTTCAAAACATGGTTAAATTCCCCCTGAGTGGCTTGGACATGACTCCTCATGTTGTTAAACGCAGTCAGAGCAGCTGGAGTCTGCCATCTCACTGGTCGCCCTGGAGGAGACCTTATGGTCTCGGAAGGGATCCTGAGGACTATATCTATGACCTGTATGCTGTCTGCAATCATCATGGCACCATGCAAGGGGGACACTATACAGGCAAGTATCCTGCAATATTATGTACGTTGGATCCTTTCAGAAAGAAAACGGTTATATTTTCTATTGAGTGTCCACAACTTCATCTTTCTTGACAAAAGGACCTAATCCAACTAACAAGGGCGGGCTATGTAACACCTGAGGGGTAACCTTCTATTGAGTGTCCACAACTTCTTCATCTTTCTTGACAAAAGGACCTAATCCAACTAACAAGGGCGGGCTATGTAACACCTGAGGGGTAACCTTTATGACTGTGAGGAATGGAACAATGCCTGGTGACCCCAAATGTCTTACTGTATGTTTCTTTCTCTGCTTTTTTTTGTTTTCCTTCAGAGTAATGTAACTGGCCTTTCATGTTTCAAAAATGCTTCTGGCCACTCAATGCAGAACTTCTGTAGTTGCAAGAGGCTGTTATACATAGGAAGTATTTGCACATTGCCTATGTGCACAGCCAGTTTATGAACTCCTCTTTGCTTGTTTCAGCAGCTCCCAGAGCACCCAGAGATAGACAAAGTTGCTTGGTGGTTCTTAGGATCTGTGTGACTTCACGCAGCAGCCCAGAAAATGTGTGTGTCCGGTTTTGCCCTCTGATGTACGTCTCTGGGCTGTGTTGTCCTGGGTGGGCTCAGTTAGAAGGAGAATCACTGATGGAGGCAGACTGCCACAAGTTACAGAACGTGAAGTGAACGGAGCCACCCCAAATGGTGTTCTGTTCTGAGCAGTAGTGTTGAACAAAGAAAATCCTGAAATGTGAGCTGTTTATTGTATTCTGGTGGCCTCAGGCCCCCATCTTGCCAGTCAGACTGGAAGAGGATGTGTTGCATGAATAAATCTGTTCCTTTCATTCTCTTCTGAGTCCATCATAGCAGATAAGGTCATGTTTAAGTTATCATACAGCAAACCTGAGTAGCAGGAGTGAGGAAAGTCTAATAGTAATGTATTTTCTCTCAGCATACTGCAAAAACTCCGTTGATGGCCAGTGGTACTGCTTTGATGACAGTGATGTTCAGCAACTTTCTGAAAACGAAGTCTGCAAGCAGACAGCTTATATTCTTTTCTACCAGAGACGCACAGCAATCCCGTCGTGGTCTGCTAACAGCTCTGTGGCAGGTAAGCCCCGCTGGCATTGTCAAGGAGTGGTTGTAGTTTGTCTTTCATGGATAGGTTGTCTTTCTGAAGAATTTTCTGCCCAGCTCTGCTTAAGCCCCCACTCTGTCCCAGAATTCAGCGAGGCTTGTCTCAGTCTGCTGTCCATCAGAGGCTGTGGGAAACTCCCACCTCTTCTGTTAAGGCTAGTTGTGGCAAAGAGGCTGTGGAAATGGGGGAATCCCCCTCCACCCCCATGGGTAGTTCTGCTCAGAGCTGCCCTTGTCAAAACCATGACATAAAAATGTGACTAGCTCATTCCCTCCAGCAGTGCTGTTGGTCTCAAGTAGGCAGCCAGCAGCTGAATGTGTTGGTTGAACCCAGGGTGAGCTGGGGGCAGACACAGGCTTGGTCACTTGGCTTTGGAAAGGAAAGGGTTTGCACTGCATTTTTGTGTCAGCTCAAGGACTGCCCTCTACCTGTGTGCTGCACTGATTCTTTTGATTCACAGCATACTGGGACAAGTGCAATTCTGTCTTTCACTTACGACCATAACTATTTCATAAGAGTAAAGACTTATTCTCTTGGCAGTATCTGGATGCTGTGGCTGTGTGGGCCAGCTCCAGACTCCAGGTGTCTGTCGAAGCCAGTGCAGTGCAGTACGTACCTGACTCTCAGTAGCCTTCCAAGGTTTCACGTGTTCTGTAGCTGTGTGCTGCTGGCCTGATGTCTGTGCCTGATTCCTTGCAGGCTCCACAAGCTCCTCGCTCTGTGAGCACTGGGTCAGCCGTCTTCCTGGTAGCAAGCAGCCCAGCATTGCTTCAGCAGCGTCATCGCGGCGCACGTCTCTGGCTTCGCTCTCAGAATCGGTAGAGCTGACCGGGGAAAGGAGTGAAGATGATGGTGTGTATCAACACTGCAGCGTGTGGGGGATATTGGGCCACTAGTTCTTCTGTTACAAGATCCCTACTAAGGTAGCTGCAAAATATGTAGTTACAAGGGGACAGTTCCTCTAGCAGCTGGGGGAGGCAGGCCCTGTGTCAGTAGGAGCAGATGGGTTCTGGCACAGGTGAGCTTTTTCTCTGGTGTGAAGGGATGGAGAAGACCAGGGCAGGACCCTTAAGGATCCTTTCTTTGAAAGGAAATACCATCAACTAAACCTCTCAATCAAGAACTTCTTGCGTTTGTGTTTTTTCTGGGTTTCACTGCAGCACCTTTGCAGGGTGGCTGACATGTCACTACAACTTAGTGTAGGTACTCATTGTCTGCTGCCATGCTGCAGAGGACTGCTCCCAGGGAGGTGTGAAGATACGCAAATTCACTTGTGTGTGTGCAAGTAACTGTTCAGTTCCTGGCTTTGCCTGGCTTCTCCACATAGTGCCTTATAACTCTTGAAAATGTGGAGCTTCAGGGGTCAGTCTGAGCATTTTGAAGCGGGTATAGAGATGTCCCTGCAGCAGTGTTGTGATCTAGCTGTCAGATCCAGCCGTGGTAGTTGCATTTCTAAAATGCTTATTGTTGTACTTTGTGTTTGTAAATACAAATACATTGCTTTATCTAAAGAGGTAGGAATCCTACTTTGCCTTTTACAGGGTGGTATGGGAAAATATTCTTTCATACAGAAAAATGTATTTATGGCAGCATAATCATAGTTGGTGAACTCATTGCTAGCTTCACGGACTTCCAAGGTACAAAACCTGTGTTTGGTCTCCCGCTGTTTGGGGATGAGAAGAAAATCTGGATTTTCAATTACAGGCTTCAGAGTGAGTTACTTCTGGGTGACCACTAGCAAATAACAGTTGTTGAGTTCCTTATTCAGCTTTTACGCAAGAAGCTGTGCCTGCAGCAGGCATGAAGGGATAGGTACACAATCTGGTGTAGGTGGGCTGTCTGACTCGCATATGGAAATAGCGTCTGTGGATAGGTGGGATAAACCGACTGCAGGCTTGGCTTTCATACTGAGGATGTCGCTTTCTTTCCCTGCAGGAGGATTTTCAACTCGTCCCTTTGTAAGGAGCGTCCAGCGTCAGAGCTTGTCATCTAGATCTTCTGTCACCAGCCCGCTGGCAGTGAGTGAAAATGGTGTCAGGCCCTCGTGGTCACTTTCTGCAAAACTGCAGTTGCGCTCCAACTCTCCATCGCGCTTCTCTGGAGATTCCCCTGTACATACCTCTGCTTCCACTCTGGAGAAGATCGGGGAGGCGGCTGATGATAAAGTCTCCACCTCTTGCTTCGGCAGCCTGAGGAATCTCTCTAGCAGCTACTTGGAGCCCTGTGATGGCAGTCGGCGAGAGCACAGGACGGCTCGCAGAGCCCCCTTGGCTGTCATGGAAGGGGCATTCAGGGAAGAGTCTGTTGTAAGGACATCTAGCTCAGATCTTTCAGATGGGTATGGTAAAAGCTCTGTGCAGCCAGACAGGAATCACCCTGCTTTGGACCCTTTCGATAACAACAATCAAATCGCCTTTGTTGATCAGAGTGATTCTGTGGATAGCTCTCCAGTCAAGGAGGTGAAAGCCCCCATTGGGACAGGGCTGGCTGCAGAGAAGGCAGATGGCACCCCTAAGAAGGTTCACAGCTCCAAGGGAGTTTCTGAGCCAGACAAAAGTTTGAGGAAGGGAAGGACAGTCTTACCTACCCAAGAGACCAAAGTCTCTCACTCTTCTCCTCCGCTAAAGAGTTCCCAGAAAGTTTCCCGGTCTAGAAGTAAGACGGACTCCTCTAGGGCCAGTGGGCGACATGGGTCTCCTGCTCCCACTCAGGCTAGGAAGGACCATAGCACGAAGCCCCTTGAGGTGGCTGTCCCATCAGCTCAACAGAAGCAAAAGTCGGGTGGTTCTCCATCCTCCACAGCTGCCAAGAAAACCCCATCAGGCTCATTGACTAAGGGCTCTTCTGCTGGGAAGAGCCGGACTTCAGACCGAAGCCTCAGCAGGGAGGGCTCTAAGATAAGTCTGGGGTCAGATAAAACAAGCGTTACCAGCAGTTCAAGAACGAGTTCCCCGCGGATAAGCCACTCTAGGAGTGACAGCAGGGCAGTAGACAGCAAGCATGTGCGGAGTTCCTCTATGGCCAACCTGCGGTCTCCAAATGTTGGTGTGCGTTCTGGTTTGAAGAGGGACAGCAAGTCAGAAGAGAAAGGATTGTCTTTCTTTAAATCAGCCTTAAGGCAGAAGGAGACCCGGAGGTCTGCAGATCTGGGAAAGACAACGATGCTCTCAAAAAAGACAGTGAGTGGCAGTTCCAAGTCAGGCAGTAAAAATGTGCTGGAAGACAAATCGGAGAAAGGTGTTGTCCCACCAGCCTCTCAAACCAATGCCAACATTACCGCAAAAGAAAAACTTGTCCCAAAAGATGCCACACCCAACAAACATTCTCTGCTATCCAGTCGCAAGTCCAAGTCTTCCCAGCTAGATCCCGGAGTCCAGTCTCCTCCTTCCAGTGGCAAGCAGTCTGCTGACAAGCCGCTGAAAAAATTACCTTCCAGCATGCAGGTGTCTGTACGGCCTTCTCTGGAACCTCAGTGAAATGCTGCAATCCAGGTGTCTTTTCTGCTGAGAAGCTAATTTATTCTGAGCTCTTGTTTTTTTGTTCATGTGCCTAATGTATGTTTTGAGGAGAAGTTAACTGCAAGTTGTTAAAGCGCCTTTTTATTCTGCCATCAAACCAAATAGCCACAGGCAGCCAGCACTGATGCAAGTAGTCTAGCTGGAGTCGTTGTTGAACGTGAATGCAGCTGTCCCATAGCACTTGTACAGGAGTCTCTTTATAGCAAATGCAACAACTTTCTTCAGATTCAGGGTTTGAAATCTGAAACCCAGTTGTACTGACACTAGTGTGCTTTGTAGAGCTGTGAACTGATATTCCTTTGGTCTTGTTCTGAGCAGGCTGTGTCCACGCTGGTGTATGGCCTTGTTCTGAGCTGTGGAGGATGCGAAGGAAACTGGAAAGGGGAGACTGCCGCTTCTTTATGCTCTCTCTCAACCCTCTCTCCCCGCTCCCCTCCATTTTTCAAGCTTTCTAAAGGGCAATATTTCAACACTAATGTTGTTTCTCAGGTATATACTCAGCCAGTATAGGAGGGACTAGCATTAGTGGATGGACAGAAAGGTACCCGTGTGTCTGTGCATATGTGTGTCTGGAATAGATTTCGTTTTTGCATTACAACAGCAGAAAGTTTTGTTTCATTTTTTTTATGAAATATAACCTGCATTTTTTTTGTTGCTATGTCTATGAAGAGTTTTACTCTGTCCATACCTAAGGTGACCTCTACCCTGTCCTCTTTAATTACTTACTTTCTTCTGAAACACTATACTAAGCAACAGAAGAAATCAGCAGCTGGTTGCCAGCTCGTACCTGTGAAAGTGCTAGGCGGGAGATGGTTGCAGTGCCGTAGGAGAGCTGTCTTCATGCACCTGAATGGCAGTGATGCTGTTAGGACCCCTGTTCAAACTCCTGAGGAGTGTTTCCTAATGTGCTCAGATGCTTAATTGTAGTGGTGTGAATATAGCATCTGTTATTTATAGGAGTAATGTTTAGATAAGTCAAGTGTTGTCTTGTCTTCTCTGCCTTCTCTGAGCATGCTTTGAACAAGCCTCTTCGTGCGGGTTGGAGGGGCTGTACCAAAATACCGTGGAGCAGTTTTCACATTCTCCAGGGTGCTGCTACATTCCTCCCTTCGGCATGCTTGTCACCTTCCCCGGCGGGTCTGGCTACCACATGTCTCAGCGAAGCGATCCCCATTCTTCTTTGGATGACAGTCTCTATCAGGGTTAAAACACTACATCTAGTGACGTCTTTGTTTACATGCCCTTCTTACAGGGGAGATTCCTCAAGTTCTTTAAGATTCCTCTTAAAAGGTGGATTCCTCAAGTCCTCTTATATACATGTGGTGTAATCTTTTTTTTTTAATTTCATGGGTGTTTATTAATGTGCTGCTTATCCTTTATGTACAGCAGCAATCTGTGTAGGTCACGACATGCAGCAGCTGGCAGTGTGCTGGGCACGCTTGTTTTCTGAATGAGGTCTTTGCCTGTCATACAGTCGTGTTTGGCAAAGCTTCTCCAGGCTTATCTTACGGACAGACCTATTTGTACATCTTTTCTGTCACCGTAACAAACAGCCCTTGAACAAGTAGTGACTCTGAGCTAGTCTCTTCCACCTCCACTCTTGAGCTGATATGCTGACAACCCTGCAAGAAGCCTTGCCCCCAGGTCTGCTGGGCATGGTGCTGCTCCGTGATCACTTCTTGTACTCGGCTCACCACACATCTGCAGCAAGCTTTGGAGAGAAGTGTTTTGGGGGTAGCTGACACCTTGGAGAAAAGGCAGCGTGTGTGTGGAGCTGAGCTGGGGGTGCTACAGAGCTCTGGTCAGTGTGACGGTGAGCCCACCTGCAGTATAACCCTTGTTCTGTCCTGATGACATTCTGCAGTACTTGCCTTCATGCAACCCAGAAGCAATGCCAGTAGCCTGCATGTCTTTACAATGTGCTGGACTCTGTGCCCTGGACTATGTTTTTAAACCTGAACATGACCATCTTCTTGATGCATTTCTTCTCCCAGGTATTGTTTCAGTCTCATTTATTGCAGCAACAAGAAGCAAAGACTGCATTACTTGCTTCTTAAATGTATGACTAGGATTATTCTTGGATTATTTTTTGTTATATCCAGCAGAGCAGATAAGACTTGCTTCACATTGTAGTACTTAAATTACTCCCTGAAATGCTGATGTTGAAGCATTTGTTTAAGGTTTTATCTGTATTAAGGTCTTGCACTGTGTTGGCTCTTCTCTTGTAACAACTCTTCTAGCAAGAATGTACTTCTGGTAGCTAGTGCAAACTTGGTTTGGTATCTTTTAAAATAGACAGAACCTAGTTTTCTGTGCATTTTACCATGGGATATTTGTGCAAGGTTATTTTTATCAAATGACACTTTCTTTTCATGACATAGTTCACTGAAGAAGTTTAAACTGGAAGCTGGTGTATGGTTTTTGAGGTGTTTTTGCTCCTGTATTGCATGCCTGGACTGAAGGAAATCTGAAGTCATGTCCAAGTTGGCATTTTAGCTGAATGCCAGTTCAATATGTTTGTATTTGGGGCATGAGAGTGATCATTAGAGCTCCCATTTAGACAAAATGGGAATGGAAGGTCCTGGTGCCAAGTGTTCCAGCAGCTGATGTTAAAAGCAGTTGAACCTCTGCAATCCCATGATGTGTAATCTAGCTATTTTTCTGTGTATTCTCCGTAATTCCTGATGGAAGTTGCTGCCAGCTCCAGCACTATCTACTCTGCACATGCTGCCAAACTGGATTTCCTACCTGTCCCTCTGAAAACAGCAGCTCTGGTGCACAGACTCCTCGCTCCGCAAATGAGCATGGAGTGGGCAGGAGAGGCTGTACTGACAGTGCCCTCGTCTTAGAGGAGATGGTATGCTGCTCTTCTATGGTGGGCTGCCAGCACGTGGCGTGTCTTCTGGCTCAGGAGGGCTTGACTTAGGGCGTCCTCAGGCAAAATGTTTTGACTTACAAGGGTGCACTGTAGTTCGTGTTGAATATAAGGCACACACCAGGCAAAACGTGCAAAGCATGCCCGTGCAGGACCTGGAAAGTGCAGTCCCTGTTCTGTGGCTGGGTCCACTCTGTAACAAAGCAGTTTGGAAAGCAGCTGTTTGCTGCCACTCTGCATCTCTGCTTTTCGGTATCACAGATTTCCACTAGTATGTGAACTTCCTTGCACAGGAGAGGGTTGAAGGGTGTGGGTCCAGGAAACAACAATGTTCATTGTGAGTGAAAACCAAGCCTCGTTGCTTATGTTAAAGTCATGGCTCCATCAGTGATGTAGAGTAAATCTTTCTAAAACTGAATGTAGGTTATTGCAGGCCCTGCTTAAAGTGATTTGGGGAAAAGCAACATCAGCCTTCTCTCCTTGCTTTAAAGCAGACTTATTTCTTAGCCCTTTCATGCGTAGGAATTCCTGTCCATGTGTATCGCGTTGTTCAGATGTAAGGATGTGGCACGGTACTAGGCAACACACCAGAGAGGGATCTTCCAAGTCCTAGATGCCACACCACCTTGGCTTTGTGTATTGATCCTTAGAGCAGTGAAGGCTTGAGGCTGTTCTGAAGCAGCCACTTGTATGTGGTCACCTCTTTTCCTTAAAATTCATGTTTGGCTTCAGAAGCATTTGTGGCTGTGGAGGAGGTGGGTTCTGCCATCTTCTGAAGGTCACCGCTGGCCAGGGATCTCCACCTGCCCCTGGGTGGTGGCACGTGGGGCCTGGAGGTCTTGTGGCTGGGTGTCTGAGTGGGACGAGAACGGCTGCTGTCCGGGTCTGCTTTGCCAGTCTTGCACAGCCACGGTGCCTGGACGCAAAGGTTTACAGGGCAGCCTCACGCTGGTGAGAAATGCCTTGAAAGGGGGAGGTCCAGCACTGTCCCTGTTCTCAAACAGCCGTGCGAGCTCCAAGGGAAAGCAGGCTTCAAGTCCTCTGAAGGGTTTTATGGTGTGTTTCCAAGCAACTTTGGGTTGAACTCACCTGCATCGGCCATGTGTAACTTGTATTTCACATCACATCTCTAGTCTGACACTTGCTCCTGTTCCTGGAATCAGCCCTCTGGGCGCAGGAAAGCAGTGCCTTCATTCCAGTGCTAGATTCCTGCTGGAGTCACCTAAAGAAATTATTTTTACCCTTTTTGGGCTGCGTCTTTTGGATAGTGTTTAGTAGTATACAAATTATAAGCACATTTTCAATGACGTGTATTAAAGAGGCACCTTTTATTTGTATTAATCACATTTGATAGACAATTTGGTGCCTGCAGTTCTCTGTAACTTGTAAGTGTCTCACTTTGGGTGTATAAATTGTTAACCCTCTCAAACTTATCAAATATGGCTAAATAAAAAAAAAAAATGCTTAGGATAGAAAATTAGCAGCTTAATTACAGTACATTTATTCCACTGCAAGTGCCCTCATCCGTCTTAGCTGCAGGGTTGTTTGCTTTCCAAAGCTGAAACTTGAGCATGATCAACCATTTTTTCTCAGTAATAAAGGCAGTTTTGCATGGCAGTTCTCTCGCTGTACCCAAACGCATGCACTTACTAACTATGCAAGCATCTAATACAAACCATAGACCGTGCTTTCAGTATCAGAAGCTGCTAGGTCGACTCTGGAGCACTGCTTTGAGTCTGTATTTCTGTTTCTTGGTGCAGCTGCGTGTCAGCGCATAGGAGCATGTCCCTGGGTTCCTGCTTTGTTTGCACATCTTTGATTCTTTCCTTTGCAGAATTCTGCATTACTGACAAGGCTGGAGTGTAGCATAACGTCAAAGCGATCTGAAATGTTGAAATGAGAACAAACTGGTTTTCTGTATTGTATTGCTTTTTCTTTTTTTTAACAGGGAAAACCTGATCAGTGTTCTGTATGTAGCCTGCCATTTTCCATGTAACTTTAATGACGTGTTCTATGTTGTGAGAAGAGGCAGTCACCTGTAGCCATACGAGCACTCAAAAAAAGAGTTTTTGTTGAATTTCCGTGCTAAGGGAGCAGTTTCCAGTTGCCAGTGTGCTGCCTGTACTAGTAATGGGGCTTCTGCCTGCCTTCCCGGCAAGAGCCGTGCTGGGCCCCAGCTGCCCGCAGGGGTGGCTGTGCTTCCCGTTTGTGCTCCAAAACCGTGGTGGCGTTTGCTTGTCTGAGCCGTGCTCCCGTCGGACTGCAGATCCCACCGGGGTGGTTGCGCACATGGTGCGGCTGGTGGCAGCGTGGGGCCGGCCGGGGTCGGAGCCCGTGGGGTGTACTGGGCAAAGCGGGCAGCCGCCTGCTCGAGGCGGCTGACTTGGCAGGTTGGCGAGGTCTCACGAGCAGCACGTTTGGTTAGCAAGAGGTGTAGGTCCCGGGATTCCTCCTGGGCTGCCTGGCCGTGCCCCCGCGAGAAACCACCTTGCAGCACCCTTGTTTTCACAGAGCAGCCGGTCTGAGCCACGGCTGGGCATCGGGCAGGTTCTTGGCCCCGCTCCCCCTGCGGGCTCTGTGCCCGTCCCCCTTGGTCAGCCGGCACGGAGAGGATTTGGAAATTACATTCCAAATAATTTTACTGTCTTTTTTTTTTCTTTGTCATTTGCCTACTAATCCAAAATAATTTGGCGGTATCTAATGTTATCTGTGGAGGGAACTGAAATTTAGTTTTAATCTGTGGTGAGATGAAAGTACTACATGGTTTTCTTAATAAAAGCACCATAAAGCATTTACTATTAGGAGCTTTATTTTGTAAAATAAAAGTACCTGAAGACTTGTACAATATCTATATTAGGTCTAAAGGTTTAGGGAATCTTCTATTTTTTTAAAGGCGATAGCACTCAATTTATCTGCAAATAGTGTTTTTTAAAAGACACAGATTAAAACTAAGTGTAAACACAAATTCCGTTTCACTCTAGGCCCTGCAGCACAAACGCGTTGCAAGAAAGTTAGTGTTAGGTTTGTATGGCATTTGTGCAGTGCAATAAGAAACCATTTTTAGGTGCTACATTGCCTTGGGTAGGGTGACACAAGGGAATACAGGCTACAAGTGGCTAGATTATTTTCTTGTGGCCTTCCAAGTATTAATTTGTACAGATTTGCTCACCAACTGTGCCTCACCATTGGTTAAAATTGAATTTTAAGTCCTGTTGCAAATGCAGTTTCTCTTCTGGACACAATGTCAGATTTTACACTGGAATATCTACAGTTCTAAAAACTGCATGTCACATCACTGTACACTGATACTGGGACGTGGGGCTTGCCCACACCTTTGATATTCTCTTCTGTATTTTAATGTTTTTGAACTGTACAGTAATCTGGAAAGCAGGCTGTCTTTACTTGGGATTGAACATTGTACCATAAATTTTAAATTATTTGAGGACAAGTGCATGAGACTGTGTCAATGCCTTTTATTATTTATTTGTATGTTTTATTATTCAAGGTGTATGCACTTTTAATATGCAGAATTTATATTTTTATGTTACAAATAATTTTCTTTCAGAAAGAAGAGTTTGAATATGAGGAATTGGAATTAAGTGCAAAAAGGGGAATATGTAAGAAAATACAATAAATTTATTACTAGGCATCCTGCCTGAGTGAGCGTTTTTCCAGGTCCGCATCATCGCCTGACAAGGCGGCGGCAGCTGCGCACCCCGCTGCTCTAGCCTCGCCGTGCTCCCTGCTCTTGCTGGCAGGTCGTGCTGCCCTGCCTGCTCTCCTGCTGCAGAAGGAGAGCGTCTCTCGGGGCAGGGTCGGTGTCTGCGGGGGGTAACCGTGGGGGGCTTCAGTGCTGGCTCTAACCACCCAGCCGTGGCGGCTCTGCCCCCTCCCTGCGCAGGCATGGGAGGGGGGCAAGGGCTTAGTAACTTCCCTCTGCATCCTGAACAGGGCTCGTCTCTGCTCCCCTTGGGAAACAAAAACCTTGGAGGCCTGTTTTTGGGCGTAGACCTGTGTGCTGGGGAGGGGGAGACATGGCCTCCTACCTTACTCCCCGGTGGTGTCCCTGATGCTTCTCTCTCCACAGACCGGCAGCCCAGGTCTTGCTGCTGCTTGGCCGGGGTCCCTGCTGCTGGCACATCCCAAGAATGGGGTGCAGGACCTGGACGGAGCCTTTTTGTGCTGGTGAGTTTGGTCTGTGAGCCCCATGGGCAGGCGGATGCAATCTGGCTCCTCTTTGGAGTTCGGGGGCTTATACCTGGCCAGGCAGAGGTGGGGGTCTCCCCTGCCCACCCGGCCGTGCCTCGCATCTGGGCTCAGCCTCCCTGCTTCTGCCCCTAAAGCCCTGCGGAAAGCTCAGGCCTCTGCTCGAAAGCTGCAGCTGCCCCGGCTCCTTTCTGCCCATGGGTACCTGATCACGGGTTCCCATCTGCATTGGCCCTGTGTCCCAAGGCTGCACTCCCCTTGCTGGCGGGTGCAAGGCTCTGGAGGGAACATCCCCATGTCCCCCTCTCATGTGCAGTGCTGGTGCTGGCTGTGCTCCAGCCTGCTCCTTGTCCTCTGGCCGCTCTAGTGATGCAGCGTGCAGCTCTGCTGCTTGAGGTTTGGTTCAATATTAGCCTTTTTTAATGGTTCTTTATTGAACTGAGGCTTAAACTGTGCAAGAGCGATAGTAACAGTGTTTAATTGTGTACTCCTCTAGCTCTGTCCTAATTAAATATTGTTTTTCATTTAACAGGGTGTTCAGCGGTGGCTCTCTGGCCGTGGAGGAGAGTGTGGGCCGCTGGGTGGGAATGCAGATGGACTGCTCCTGCCACCTCCTCACCTCGGCCCAGCGAGGAGGAAGAGGAGGATGGAGTGAGGTGGGAGGAGGACGGACTGTTGCTCCCGGCTGCTGAAGGGAGGACCTCTCTGTCTCTGTCTATACGGGTGGCTGCGTTGTCTGCAGGGGACACCCTCGGCTGGGTGCGCTGCTCCAGCTGCGGCTGCTGCAGACACAGCTGGGCAACTGTCCCCAGGGCTGCTGGGCTGCTGGGGCTCTGGTCTGGGGGGCAAATGGGGTGCGAAATGCTTTAGCAATCCAGCGTGTCACCTCGGCTGAAGAACAGGAGGGAAAAATGGAAGACGTTGTGGTTGGAGCTGCCTGGGGGCATTTCCACTGCAGACTCTGATCTTCCTGCTTGAGTGAGCCATCAGATCGGTGTAGTAGGGGCTGGTGCTCATGCTTTATAAACTTGCCTTTAAATGCAGGTTTTGATTCTTAAGGGTTTTTTCCCCTCTCCTCTCTCCTCCTCCCTCCTGTGTACGTACACTCTTTGAGATGCAGCATCACAAAAACAGCGCTCCAGCTGGAGAAGCGGACTTGGAGGTTTGGTGTCGCTGCTGGGGCTGCTTTGGTCTGGGTGGGCAGGTCCTGTCGGCCGAGAGCATGGCTGGGGCAAGGCAGTTGAGCGCACGCTGTGCTCTCCAGGCTCCCGTCCTTGGCTGTGGGGCTGTCATGTGCAGTTGCAGAGAGATGACTCTGGTTGTGGGCTCTTATTGTGGAGTTGTGGCTGGCTGCTGCTATTTGGTTGTCACCTTTGCTATATTGCTAGAGCAAATGTTCAGCTCTGCAGGGCGTGGGGTGGGATGGTCGGGCATTTCCCCTTCATTGGATTTGTTTGCAAGCTGCTGCTTGTGGCGTTGATCTACTCCAGAAGTCAGCGAGGACAGGGGTGGGTGGAGATAAGGTGGAGAGTCTCTTCTGCTTTATTCTGGCCAGTTCTGGGGTGAGGCAGTTCTGCAATATACTTTTGGTGTGAAGAAGAGCCTCAGCCCAGCCTCCTTATGCCTGTAATAGCTGCTTTTTCCCTATAAATCTTGTTGCCTTCCTGCCTCAGGGCTGTAGAACGCTGTCACCTCTCCAGCCCTGGGGACAGCAGTAAGCTGCACCACGCTGCATGGTGCACTGGTAATCTCCAGCTTTCTGGACAGAACGGGGGAAGGGCAGCTTTGCCCCGGAGCGCTGGCTGGAGGGGCGCACAGGGCTCGTCCCTGCCCTGCTGAGCTGGCGGGAGCCCGGCCGGGAGCACAGCGGAGCTCCGGCTAAAGTGGAAAATACGCATATAGGGGACCGCTCTGCCTCTCTCCCGATTGCGCTGAGCCGCCTTAAGTTGCAGCGCTGGCTCCTGTGATTGCCGTGGTCTTCCAGCAGCCGGTGCTAGAACCACGGCCCAGCCCCGGGAGCTGCAGAGCCGCCG
>NW_008796063.1:12482926-12487941 GCF_000699145.1 Aptenodytes forsteri
CCCGGCCTGCCTGCGGTCCCCCGGCTCTGACTGCCAAGCCCGGGCCTGGCTTCGGCCCAGCGGCCGGCCGGCGTCCCCGGCAGAGAGCGCGGCGGGGCCTCGAGGGGAGCCTGGCCCTTCTGGGGCAGGGCTGCTCCCAGCACTGAGAAACCAGCTGCCCAGCCCTCCCGCGCTGTGGGGCCGAGGGCTCTGGGCTTCGCCTTGCCCGCCCAGCGGCCGAAGGGCACGGCCAGGGGGGCAGGGTGCCCTCGGCGTGCGGCACCGCGTCTCCGGCAGCAGTAAGCTCTGCAGTGACCCGCTGGTTGGCAGCGCATGCCGTGTGCCCCCTGCTGCGGTCCTCACCCCCTGGGGCAGGCAGGGGTCACCCATGAATCCCCCTTGGTCCCCAAATCACAGATGTGTCACCAGCTGTTGCTGATCTCCCATCGCCCAGCTGCAATTATAGAAATATTGAAGTTAGCTTGTTTACCAAAAGCCGTGCTGTGTTACCCCTTGCCCCAGCCTGTCCCTGGCACTTGGGGGGGCGTGCCGGCACCCCCAGCTCACGCCGTGGGACCACGCATGCAGCTTTCTTCCACGTTTCCGTCCATCCCGCTGGGAACGGTGAGCTGGAGCTGAGCCCCCTGGGGCTGCCCGCGGGTGTTGGGTGAAGGAGCTGGGGGCTACACTGGGCAGTCACAGCATGCTATTCCCATCCTTTTATTGCATACCAGAGAGAGTAATTACTTCATGTCTTGCATGGAAATGGGGATAACAGATGTCATATTAAATCATAGGGTCATCACTTATTTATAGGTGATTACATTAAAGAGATATTAATATAGCCAAAGGCTTCACAGAATTAGAGTTAATACATTTTTGTTTATTATATTTGCCAATATTTCTCCAATCCAGCCGGGTTTTTATGGCTACTTATTAAATAGAGAGCCCGCTGCAGTTCCCTTAACCTAGCTGGGAGGGTGGCGAGAGGACAATTGGAAAACACTTGAGAACTTTGATCTTCGAGTGATTAAATTTTATTGCCTCCTTGTTTATGAGGGTCCAATGGCAGGTGCTTCATGCGCTGTGAAATGAAGCAAGGGCAGGTTAGGACTTGAGCGGTTATTAAATCTGGGTCAGCAGGGGAGGCTGCGTCTGGGCGCAGAGCTGGGGCTTGCAGATGTTTGGGTCCTCGGCTGGGATTACTGCTGTGCTAAACCAGCATTAGATTACCGCAAAACAGCGTGCAGATTTCTGACACCCCGGGGAAGCAGGGGTGTCCCCAGGGAGCACTGGCTGGGGGGGGGGGGCAGGCTTTCCGCCTTGTCCCCTTGCCCTGGGAACCTGGTCTTGGGGCTGGCGAGGCACCCGTCCCGCAGGGCTGCAACTTGCCCGCCGCTGGCTTACCAGCGGCCCCCAGCAGATGTGTAAACCAGAGGAGCCAAGAGCCAAAGCACCAGCGGCCCCCAGCAGATGTGTAAACCAGAGGAGCCAAGAAAACCACTTGTTCAGCTGGAGGACCTGACCCCGTGGCAGCAGCAGCTCCACCCTGCGAGGACGGCTGCTGGTTGTGCTGATCGCGGGGGCTGAGGGCACAGAGGATCGATGTGCGAGGAGCTGCCTGCTCCCTGCCTGCAGGCAGCTGCTGTCTGTTGGGATATTTATTAACACCTGCCTGCGTCTGAGAGCCAGAACAAAACCCAATCTTTGGAGGCCGTCAATAAATTATAACATATTAGAAACTGTCATCCATACCCCTGGACTCTTAAATTTTGTTCTAATTAGAGTATCGCTTTTCCTTTCTCAGCACTTTTTCCCCTCTGCTGGATATCGATCCTTTCTCTGTGGGGATCTGACCAACTGTTGACAATTTATGGTAACGTAAAACTAGTACCTCTTATAGCAAAACCCCAGCTTTTAATAAAAACCGCTGACACCAGTCTCTTGCTGGCAGCTTAACCTGATTACCAAATGGATTTAACAGTTAAGGCCGTGCTGATGCCCCGGTCATTTTGCACATAGGGATTTTTACTGTAACACTTAACGGGCTTTCAATTGTCATAATATTTCATAAATACGTATGTTCCTAATTGAAAGCTTTGAGGCCAACAGGAAGTCCCGAGAGCGCTCCTGAATCCTCGCCTGGCCAGTGGACGCTCACAGCGTCTATCTGATGGTTAACAGGGGCAGGCGTAGGGCTGCAGGGTTGAGTCGCTGAGGAAATTGCTCCTTCCATCTGCCAGGGGGAAGCTTACGTGGAGGTTTTTGTCACATGCAGAGAAGAGACTGACAATATTTGGGAGTTGTGGTGCCCTCCCATTAACACCAGAGCATGGTGTTATGCTGATGAGAGATGTGCTCCTTGGTGTGCTGGCCCTTGGTCCTTGGGAGCTTGCTGTGCCTTCATGGCCGTGGAGGCGGCGGCTCAGTTTCCCCTGTTTTTGCACCTGCAAACCTATGTAGAGGCTTTGCAAAGGCTGAAATGCCCTGGTCTTGGCTCTTCCCAATGGAGGGATGGCTGGCAGCTTGGAGCTGGTGGTGCTTAATTGCCCTGGAGATGGGAGAGCTCGAGCACCCTGCAGGGCTCCTCCCGCCCATGCCACCTCCCCTGGGATGAGCGGCACCCCAGGGTCTGCCCCGTGGTGTGGGGTGATGGCCACAAACTTGGGGAGCAGAGACTGGCCACTGCCACAAAGCAAATGATTTCGTAGCTACTGGGGTTTGCTCACTCACTGAGGCCCTTTCCCGTCCCTCCCAGCTGGGAGCACTCGCTGCGTTGGTGCTGGTCCTGCCGCCTCTTTTCTGGAGATGTTTAAATTGGGGAAATGAGCAAATCGTTGGCTGCTGGAGCGATTTATCAAGGTACCGCATGGCCCTTTTTCCACATTAGTTTCATCCAGTGAAAAAATAAGAAACCGCATGTCTAACATAATGACCTGAATTTCTTAATAAACGAATGCGGTGTAGATGGCTGTATGTTTCCAGTTGGTCTGAGCCAAACTGTGATAAATTGATCTTTCCTGAAGGTATTGAATATTTCTCAAACTATTCATCAGCCCCACAACAAATTCCTATGTCAGCCCTAGCTGACATCCGATTTTAAACACTTCTTCCAGGCCCCGGTGCAGAGGAGTGGCTGCTTGGGAAGCAGGGACCTTATAATTTTTTAATGCACTGCAGTTCCTGGGCTTATGGAATATTTATAATGAAGTCGTTATTTACCAAATGGGGTGGAGCATTTGCAGGAACCCTTGGTGGGGGAATAACCCGGGCATCTCCCGTGCCCCTTTCCTTGATGGCTGAGGGTCCGGCTGGGGCGTCCTGGCCCCAAATGCCACAGGACCTGTGTCCCTAATGTGTCTCTGGCTGCATGCCCCTGCCTGGAGCTTGGTCTCGCTGCTGTGAACGACAAGGAGCTGGTGGCCAGCGGGTGGGGATGGGGATGGCCAGGGACAGGGGGTGCTGCTGTGAGCAGAGGGCTTTGACGCTGGGAAGCCTCCAAGCCCTTTCACTTGTCCTTGCTCCAGCTCCCCCAGCCCCTTTGCCGCTCTCCTCTGTTGATGAACGCTGGTGGCTTCACAGGTTGAGGCTGGTTGTGGATTCCCAGACCCGTGGGTCATTGTTCCGCTGGTGTGTCCCCGCAGGCTCGGCCGTGGCGGGGGGCGGGGGGTCCCTGGGAGCTGTTGGTGGCCGCACTCTCCTGGGAGCAGGCGGCACGGTGGCAGCCCAGCTCCTGCTCCGGGCCCGTGTCGCTCCCTGGGCATCCCGTTACTCCCAGCCCTCCCGCGCCTCCCCTTCCAGCCCGCGTCCGGGGCTGAAAGCGCCGTCTCTGTGTAACACAGCACTGTCAGCTTGTTCTTCTGGGTGTCACCAGTACTGTAACATCTGCTCTCCCTGCCATTTGCTTCCCTCTAATTCTTCTTTTATTGAAATGAATTTAAAATGTCTGAGAATATATTAGATTACTCTTTCCCTGCGGTTAGCACACTTGTATAGATGTGAATAAACCGCACTGTTAGCAGCGCTCGCACGTGCTCCCGCTCCCTTTTTTAATCTAAAAGAAGCCGGGTCCCTGGAGAACTGGCGCGTTTCCTAACGACCTTAATGAGTTTCCATAGCTGGGGTCAGATTATCTAGAAAGGCGGTAATGGCGGGGCTGGGAGGTGGTTCTCCCTCCAGTGCTGCGCCTCTCCGATAGCTTTGTACTCCAGACTGTAAATAAAGCAGAGTTTGATAGCTCTGCCTGGGTCTGCGATGAATACATTTTCTCCTTTAATAGGCAGAAGTGTGTGTGTTGCAAAGCAATTCATGAAGCCCACGTGACGGTCTTTAAGCATTTTAATATTTTGCGAATGATTTATCATTGGTAACGAGCAGATGATATACTCCACTTCAAGGGTATGGATTATCTATTAAAGTCCACGCATAAAAGGCATCTGCAAATGACATACTGCTGCAGAAATCAGAAAGTACAACTTATCTTTTGTTTTACAGGAGGGGTCAACAGCTTCTGCCACAGCTCAGGAGATAGCCGGCCTCCCCGCTCGCTGCTTTAATGACATTGGTAAATATCTGCCGTGGTGGGGTCCTGTGCCGTGCCGGCACCGATCCTGCCCCTGCGCTGCCTTTGGAGGCTTCGGCCCATCGAACTGCAGCTCATTTCGTGCCTGGTTAAGAGCGGAGGGTGGTGCTGATTCACTCCCACCGCTGGATGAGTTCATGGGCTGTGATATCATCTCTCAGGGCTCTCTGTGCTCCAAGGAGCGCGGGAGAAATCTGCTTTAGTTGTTTATGAAGCAGTTCACACGGTGGGGCTGGTCGCACCGTGCGCTGCCAAGGCAGGGGGGGCTGCCGGGGCTGCCACGCACACGCGTGTGCGGCGGGGCTGAGCCCGGGGTGCTGCCCGGTGGGCCGGTGCCGGGGTGGGTGACAGCCCTGCGGGAGCCTGTCTGGCCGGGGGGGCCAGGGGCCGAGGTGCTCCGTCCCTGTCTGGGGGGCTGCGGAGGGGCTGCCCCTGTCGTGCTCTCTGCACACGG
>NW_008796063.1:12492782-12505247 GCF_000699145.1 Aptenodytes forsteri
GGCGCCCCCCCCCCCCCCCCCCCCCCCTTTTTTTGGAAAAGAGCAGGCTGGGGCTTCAGGGCTTAAGGCTCACCCTGGGTGCCCCTTGGAGCCAAGAGCAGAACTGTGAGTGCGCAGCGTGACGCTGTCGTGGTGTGACGCTGCACCCAGCCCCGCGCCCAGGCTGCTCCCTTTTGCAGAAGACCCGCATCGCGGGGCGTCCCCCATGGGCGCACAGGTCATCCCCCACTCCCCCTGCAAAGCCAAAGCAGCAGAAGGAGCTGTGCCACCTGGTTTTGCCAAGACCTGCTGCACCTCCCTCCCTTCATGTCCCGCTGGGCTCAGCAGTCCCGAGGGAGGTGCCGGCTGCGGGACATGTAGCTCTTTGCACACCTCAGTGCCGACTTTGACCCTCTTTCCCACGTTTTGCAGTCGGTGCTGCCCATCCCGGCATGGTATGGCTGAGCTCTGGGGCCAAGTGGGGCCTCATGGGCTCGGGGTGATGGTGGCAGCGGGATGTGTCCCCCGGGCGCTGGGCACCTCTCGCATGCGCCCCTTGCTTTGCTGTGTGGGCGGCCACAGGTGGAGGCGAGGTGGCAGCTGCCGTTGGTGTGGGGCGTGCATGCGTGCTGTCCATTGCTATGCTGGCTTCGTTACGGCGAGATTAATGCTGGTTATTGGGTTGGGAGTTTTATCACCTGAATGTTTCCTCTTAGCTCCTGAAACCAACTTCAGCCCAGATTTATTACCCAGCAAATAAATAAAAGTGCAGGTTTATTTTGCCTCCTTGTTCATCAGAAAGGAATGAAAATGTAAGCAAAATATTAAAAATAAAATAGACTCAGTTTTACTTTAATTGACCTTTGATTTTTAACTTAATACCTTCCCCATGTTGCTGCTTCAACCTTTAATTTCTCTTGGTGAAGTGGCTGTGTTCAATGATTCATTCTGTCCCGAGGCAAAGCACACACTGTAATTGGTTTTTAACTTCCTGGAATGTCAAAGCCAGGATTGAAATTTTACGTATCACACCACCAATTCAATACTGGCTTTAATAATAATGTTGCAGAAAGGAAGGCAGATTTACAGCTGTAGAAAAATGTAATCAAATTTTGAGCCAGAATGCATTAAGTCCAAATGCTAGTTTTCATTTGGAAGCTTGTTAGATAAATGTGGTATCACCTGGGCGGTTCCCAGATTGTTTCTGCTGCTCCCTGCCACATCAAGCGTCGCCGGCGGGCGTGGGGGACCTGCAGGAGCTGCTGCCTGCGGCGCTGCCCTGGGCTGGGGCAAGACGCAGCCCTGGGTGCAGGATGTGCGTTGGGCACGGAGCACCCGGGCGCGAGGGGCGGCTGCGTGGGTACGGGGTGCTGCAGCCCAGGACAAACTGATGGGATGTGTGTGGATGGATGGGAGCCACTTGTGATGGCATCTGCCCCGAGCATCCACCCCGGGATGGAGCCGTGCTGCAGCCAGGGTTGCTGGCCCATGCCTGGGCGATGCTGTGGTGCCCACTGCGGAGCCACTGCCACCCTTCTGCTCTGCCGGCCAGACTGCTTCTTGGGGGGGGGAACACCCCTAATACACTGCAAATGCCAAATAAGTAATCGATTTTGGCCAATTAATGTCTGATAAAAACTAATAACCCTTCTCTCCCTTTCTTATTACTGAACGACCTCCAGCAATCCATTAGTTTAACAAATGACATGCGAGTGTTCAGCATGGCTAATGACTCTGGATTAAACCCAGTGACTCCTAATTCATCAGTGCGCTCCTGCACTGCAGTGCCCATTGCGCCTCGCTCTCGTCCATCGCCGCCGGTTTCTCACACCACCAGTCGGCGTGCTCCTGGCACCCTTGCATGGAGGCGGCCCTGGGGATGCTGCATGCCGGGCGCTGTGTCCCCTCGTCCTCTGCTTGCTCTGGCTGAAGCCACCAGCACCTGTGCTGGACCAGACCCCGCTTTACCCGGCAGCCTGGTGCGGCCACCCTGCGCTGCCTTCAGGGGGGCTGGGACTTCAGGAAAGCCACCTCGGGGTTCAGGAACGCCACAGCCCCACGGTGCCTTGTGCCGGCACGGCCGAGCAGCCTGGTGCCACATGCCTGTTGGCCATGGGCTGTTAGGAAAGCCATCTCGGGGTTCAGGAACCCCACAGCCCCATGGTGCCTTGTGCCGGCATGGCCGAGCAGCCCGGTGCCACATGCCTGTTGGCCATGGGCTGCGTACATCTCCCCGCTCCACCACCTGCACTGCTGCTTGTGGCTCTGCTGTCCCTGCTCTCTACTTAACGCTGTCCTAAAAAGCTAACTGAGCTGAAATTATTTTCTTTCCTTAGAAGAGCCTTTAAATAATGTATCGCCCTCACTTGCTGTTACTGAATGTTTTAAAAATCCAAGGGACTTTTCCTTCTCGCTCGTGTATTTGCACCTGTTTGTTGTGGAGCTATGGATTACCCTTGGCAGGGGTCATTAGAAATTCCCTTTCAAGGCCGCTGCCCTGGCAGCCTCACCGCAGCTGGCGTGCCAGGACGCTGGGCACCGCCTGTGCTGCAGTGGGAGGTGGGTGCAGAGCGGTGCTGGGCAGGTGGGTGAGCAGCAGCCTGGCCGCCTTGCCGCTGGCAGGAGCCCTGAGCCTGCAGCTCATTGCTGGCCCGAGGGGCTGGGCACCGGCGTCGGGCACCCACCATCCCTGGCACATCCAGCTTTGGGGTGTGCGGTGCGTCACCACAGAGCAGCGACAGCTTCGGGGGCACCCACATGCTGCATGTTCATGTGCAGTTGTAGCTGAAGTGTCTCAACGTCGTGCTGCCAGAGGTCTGCTCAGTGGGCTTGTAACCCCCATGAATAGCTGTGCTAGAGATGCAGGGGCTGCTGGCCATCAGCTCAATTTTGATGTTGCGCATCATGCTACATTTCCCGCATCAGAGACGCAAAGTGCAGCACTGACCCGGTCTGGAGCAGGGACCTCCATCCCCCCCGGGTGGGAGAGCGGCTGTGGGAGGGTGGCATCCCCAGCTCTGAGCCGTTAGCGAGGGGGATCACCGGCACAGCTGAGACGGGGCTGGCAGGGGCCTCGTCCCTTCCCCTCACCTCTCTGAAGGCAGACGGACGCTGGATGACCACTGGTGAGGGCAGCGCCTGGAGCCCCCAGCCCGCTCCCTGAGAGACGTCCCCACAGCGGGGCTCGGGGGGTGGCCAAGGGCGTAGCTGTGGCTGCCGCCCCCCCAGGTGCATTGCTCTGGGAGCAGGAGCCCAGGCTGAAATCCAGCCCCGGCTGCTCCAGAGGAGCCGTCTCCCACCCACCGGGTGCCCGCGGTCCTGACTGGCCATGCAGCTCCCCGTCCTGCATTCAAGTGACAGTGAATTGCAATTAAGTTTGAACTACTGGAAACAGAGCCCCTAAAAACATCCTCCAAAGAACTGTACCTCCTGGGAAATGGTGATAAGAAGTGGCTGAAGGAAGGATAATTAAATTAGGGGAACTGTCAGCAAAGCAAAGATGACTTGTCCGGAGCAGCAAGGGAAATGTTTTACTTTCTGTGCCAGCGTCCGATGGATTCTCGTGTAATCTGCGAGGTTTTAAATAGTATAATCAAAATTAACGTGGCATTTATTAGGCTGTCAGGGCTCCAGTGCTCACATCGCATTACATGGTGTTCCTGTGGGCCAGTGCTCTTGGTCAGTTGGAGGGAGTTCACTTATTTGAGCCACTTTCCTGGCTAGCTGAGCAGCCAAACTCATTTGCAACCTGAATTTCACAGGAAATTAAACTCTCCCAAAAGGCCTAAAGAAGATATGAAACTGGGTAAATGTTAAACCTGCTAGAAATTGCTCCCATAAAGTTCCTTCCAGATACATTCCCCTTTTCCCTGAAGTGACAGTATTTTTGAATCATGTTTACATATAGCACGGGCACTCCTGGGGGAGGCTGCCCGAGCGGCGCAGCCCAGGGATTTGGGGGTGGGGACGGGGGGTGGGTTATCCCCGCCCGCACATCGGGAGCCAGCCTGCTGCCCTGCCACATCAAATGCCGAGACGAGGCACTGTATAAATATTACATCAAACTCCCCAGGTTGCTTTTCATGTCGGACCACCACCTTCCAGCTGAGCCCTTTGACTGTGCTATTAGGGTACGTGCACAGCAATTACCTGGGGTGGCAAAGGGCTGCTGAGCAGAGGTGCCGCTGGGGAGGAGGAGTTGCGTGAGGTCCTGCCTGCTGCCCGCGGGTGAGGAAGCCTCTCCCTGCTGCTGCTGCAGGGCTGCTGTGCAGGGCAGCGGTGTTTTCTGAGCGGCGGGAGCTGTTGGGGTGCACGACGCCCCTGTGGCTCATGGCCCTGCTGCTCTGCACCGGCACCCACAGTGCACACATCGTGGGGCAGAGGTTGGCAAAGCACTGCTGCCCAGGCCCGACACCACGGTGATGGGTGCCTGGAGCAAGCCAACGGGATGGTCTGTGCAGCTCGGCGTCATTCTGTGCTGGCACAGGCTGTCCTACGCAGCTATGCTGTGCTATCGTACCTGTGCACTAGTGAGTCCCAGCTCTCCCCGGCTGCCTGGGTCCCTGCCCGTTCGCTCGGCACCGAGGGCTTCCAGTGCGGCGATGGCTGAAGAACCTTTCCATCAGCCTTCACCCAGAAGTACTGGCCCTGGGGGCAATGGCTATTGCCCAAGAGCTGCTGCAGGAAGAGAGGACCAGGTGAGGCCATGGGCTGTGGAAAGTGAGGGGGAGTAAATGCAAAGTGGTCGGTGTGAAGCCGGTGCACAGCAGTCCCAGGATAGCCGGTAACGGGCTGGGGATGCAAGGTGGACGCAGGAGGATTTTCCTTCCTGCAGGACAGGCTCTCCTCTCTGTGTGGGATTTGTCGCAATCCCGGTGTGACGTGTGACCCTGTTGGAAGGCAGCACGGCACGCAGGGCTGTTGTTTCTTCCATGCCAGCGGTGAATCACAAGGAGTGTTTCTCAGCCTTCAATTAGCCTCAGCTTGAAATCTTCGTCCCTCTCCAAGGCTATCTCCCGAGCTGTGGGGAGGGGTTCGGGAGCTGCCACGAAAGCCTTCGCTCACGCTGGCAGGAACCCCAGGGGCAGCCCTGCCTGGCAGGACACCACGAGTGCCAGTGCCGGTGCGGCTGGGTGGTGGGAGATGCCGGCTCAGGCAGGGAGCAAGGGCTGGGACCGGGCGCTGCCACCCCTTCCCCCCTGGCCCACCTGGTGCGGGGGAATGATGGGTTTGGGAGGCCCCAGCAGGGTGATGATGCTTTCTGGAGAACTTGTGGCCCCCTAAACCAGAGCGCAGGAACGTCTTGCCGCTTGCTGGGGCTGGGGCAGGCTTGGGCACCGGCTCTTTCTGCCAGCCTGGTGCTTTCTCTGGCTGCCGCTGCTGTTCAGGCTGGGGCTGGGAATACAATAAAGAACAGTGTAATATATGGAAATGAATCCCCAAACTCATACTGTGTCTGTTTTGCATGATTGGTTTCTATTAAATTACTGCTGTGCAAACACACTGGCAAAGCCCGGTAGGTTTGTGCGTTCTCGAGAGCGGGAGTCTCCATGCCGGCTGCTCCGAGACACGTCTCCCGTGAAGAGCCACTCGCACAATTGTCCTCTTGTTCCTTCCTTCGCAGTGTATTACTTTCTGTGATGATTCAGCTTTGAGCCTCTCATTTGCTTTAAGGGATCCTTTAATATTTAAATACTTGTCACCAGAGTTGGAGGCTCTGAGTGCAGTCGGCAAGGGGTCTCCTCCTCCTGCCAGCCCCCATTACGCCAACGGAGCCACGCATGGGCACTGGCAGGGGACTGGCCCCAGCCCTGGCTGGCCCCGTGACGGCAGTGAAAGCAGCGCTCTTAATTACAGAAAGCCCATTTTCAATTCTGTTTCTTCTCTTACTTCATCTTTTAATCCTAATTACAAATAATCTTAGATGTCAGTTTGAAGAACAGAGGAGCTAATCTGATGTGATGGTCCAATTGTCTCTGCTGCTGCTCACGGGTTCAGCTGCGCTTCGTGCCGGGAGTGGTGGGACCGGCTCTGGAGGTCGAGTCCTCCCTCCGCTGGCTGCCTGGGGGTGGCCGGGGCGTCCATCCGGCAGAGGCCGTGGCTGAGAGGGGGCCACGTTCCCAAGCGCACCCCTGGTCTCCTGCAGGCCAATGCTGCTGTGCCCATCAGCACGGGTGGGGCCGCGTTTGCCAGCAGACGTGTGAGTCCTTGGGCAGCCCTGCAGGATGTGCAGCTCGACCCGGGGCCAGTGCATCCCCCCCATGCTTGCGGCTGGGGACAGCTCTGAGCCGAGGTGATGCTCTTGGTCCCGCTCCCCTCCGCACTGTGAGGCCCTCCCAGCCCCTAGCCCAGCCAGGATCCCCCCACCGCCCCGGTGCCGTGGGGCTCAGCTGGGGCGAAGTCCCCTCTCGGGGCATCCTCTCGTTGCCTGGGACCCCAGCGCCCGCCCTGGGCCACAGCCGCCTGCAGCGTGGCTCTGCCTGGCAGCGCTGCCGTGGCTGTGGCTGCGGGGCGGGCACAGCCCGCTCCTGGGCGGCTTCCCCAGGGCAGCTCCCTGGGCACATGGGCTCGGGATCAGGAGCCGAGCGGGATTTGCAGAGCTGCAGGGATGAGAGAGAAGGTGGGAGCTGCTCACCAGAATAATGTCTGTCCCCATCACACCAGTTTCCGTGCTTGCTGACTTAGGGAATTACAGCAAATGAGCCTACTTTGCAGAAATTGAGGAAAATCCCATTTTGCAAATATATTTTCATGAGGTTTGCAACATTCTGTGTTGCTTTGATGCATTTCACCCAACTCTGACCAAGACTGAGCCACTGAGAAATAAACCCAATGTCTTTGGAAGGTAACAGCAAACAGCAGGGGCTTGACGTGGCTCCCTGCACTTAAGCCAGCACCCGGCAGGGCAGGCAGGGCACTGGCGATAACCTGACGGTGTCGGTGCAGCTACCTCTCTGCCGCTGGCTAACGCCATTGGGTCCTGCTGCGACAGCCCTGGGGTTCCCGGGGAAACCAGCTTGGCTCCTGGACCAGAGGGCTTTGGAGCGGCGGTGGCTGTTTGCAAGCGGGAGTCTGAGGGGCTGAGGGTAAAAGCTCCCAGCCCAATTTGCAGTGAAAAAAGCTGAACAGCCCCGAAGACCGACGGGAGAAGGATGAGAAGGTCTTCTCACTCTTGTAGGCTTCCATCCGCCAGCTCCCGCTGCTTGCCCCATCACCCTGACACGTGCCCAGCAGCTCCCGCTGCCCGTGCTGCTGCCCCGTGTGCCGGGCGGCTGCATGCCCCCGCCGGGAAGAGCTCTCCGGGCTCGCGGCTTGTTCCCGCCAGCCAGCCGCCAGCCGTGGCAGCGGGACTGCAACAACTCCTCTGGTTTCAGCAAAGCTCTTTCCTGCAAGAGTTTGCGAAAGAGGCCCCAGCCTAATTGGTGCTATTGCCGGCGCTGCGGCTAATTCTCGTGTTTTACAGTACCAGGGCTGTGTTTTCTATTGATTTCATAGGTTGCTAATGTTCTTTTTCGTACAATAAGAGATTTTTGTGGGAAGAACTTAATCCAGTCCTATCGCAGGGTGAAATTGCACAGCTTACTGCTCAGATTTCCAGGATGTGATCTGCTTTAATAGCAGAAGGAGTTTTATCTAATACATTTAATGCTCCAATATTTTTATGGCACGACGGGTCCTAATTGAGCTGCATTTCTGTACCAGGCATGTGGGAGGCCAGGGCTCTGCCGGGGAGGGGGTGGAAGCTGTTGTGGCACGTGGCGGCTCATGGGGATCTTTGTGGTGCGACCATCACCTTCACCAGTTGCTGTGCCGAGCCCTGGTGCTGCTACGAACACGTGTTATTAAGGTGATCCTCATGGTGACGGTGGGCCTGGTGCTGAGGATAGAGCTGTGCAGAGAAGTGGAACTTTGTTTTCCCCAGGGCTTAATTTTTTTATTCTTTCCTCTCTCCGGCGTTGCTGCTCCTGCCGCTGTGCGGTGAGTCCCGCTTGCTGTCGGGTTGGGGGCCAGGGAGGCAGAGCCCCGTGTCAGGCAGGGGTGGTAGGGGCTGGGGTGCCGATGCACGGTGCCAGCGAGCAGCGCCAGCACGAGCACGGGGTGACGGACACTTCTTGGGGCAAGGGGGTGCCAGGGCAGGGCCAGGTCCCGGGAACTGCAGGACACGCTCTCCCGCAATGCAGGGCAGGCAGGACGTGCTCGGGGCAGGCAGGACGTGCTGACATTGCGATGCAGACGTGCTCTCCCCAGGACATGCTCGTGCTTGCCCGTGGTGCAGGAAATGCTCACCCCGCCATGCGGGTCGGTGTGTGCTGACCCAGACCTGTTTCAGCCGCGTCTGAAGCAGTCGGGCCCGTCTTCTCCAGGGCTCGTGGTGGCCGAGAGCAGAGCTCTGGTGGCAGTGTGCACGGAGGGGATGGGGCTGTGCTTCTGCCTTTGAATTAAGCGTGCAGGAGATATCTAAATGGATTGCGACGGCCAGGATTAAAGGTTAGGAAATTTCTCTGTGTATCTTATGTAAATGAGGACTAATGAGGTTTTCATTATTACCTTTAATTAGCTTTTCCACAAGTAGTGGTGATTTATATGGTGTGAGCCTGGACGGGTGACAGACGCAGATACACACGCAGTGGAGTATCTTCATTAAAACTGTTCTTAAAAATGAATCTGCAATATGCAAATTACCTATTAAATGCTCAAGAAAAAGGTTTTAAGGGGGAAAAAAGGCACAAGCAAAGCACCAGCTCTGCAAGACCTCCGGGGTGCGGTGTGCCGGGGCGGCAGGCTGGGCTGTGCCACGCCTGCCCGTCACGCCATGGGGGACACTGCTGCCCTCGTGGCCGTCCTGCGTGGGTGAGTCCTGGGTGGCCCTGTGCAGAGCAGCCATGCCCTGCGCCAGCTGTGCGCCCTCCGTGGAGGGCCTGTGGTCCCAGGGGATTTCTGCAGAGGATGCTCCATCAGCTGTGGCCGTGGGTGCTGGGCGTCCTCTCCTCCCCTGCCCTGTCTTGCTAGCTGGCAGCATCGCACTCTGGCAGCATCACCTCCTGCTCCGCTGCACGCCAGGGACGTGTCAGGTGTGGATGCTGAGCTCCCCAGTCTGCCTGCAGGCAGCTTCTCGGAGCCGTCCCGAGCGCTGCGGGGTTACCGGCAGCGCTGGCAGTGCCTGGGCAGACCCTGCACCTCCGTGGCCTCCTCCAGCCTCAGCCTCTGGCCTGAGCTGCCCTTGCTGCATCTCATCAGAAATGGGGCTGCAGGGCTGGCGTTAGTCAGGCAGCAGCGTGACCTCCCTCTTTTCAAACTCGAACGAAATCAGATTTCCATTGCCAATAAAAGACAAATATCGTTCTTGTGGTTGCAGAGAGGAACTGGGAAATGAGGCCTCCAGAAGCTGAAACCTGTGCAGTAGGTGGTGAGAATGAAGGGAAACTTGCAAGGACACGTCCGGAGCTGTGCTCAGTGAACTGGGCTGAGATGGGTGAGCAGCAGCAGTGGGTGCCGGGTGTGCAGCGAGCGCGCCGTGCGGTGCCGGGTGCTACTGTGGGGTCCTGCAGCAGCCTGGCCCTGAGACCTGCACAAGGGGCTTTTGGGGAGAAATGGATTTAAACTGGAGCCAGAAGCAGCTCCTCTTGGAGCTTTCCTGTTGATCCTGAAGAGCAGGAAAATAGCGTTGGGTGGGAGGAGAACGCATTGTACCAAGAGACAGCGGAGTGAGTGAGTGAGTGAGATGGCTTGGACAACTATGTCCAATTAGCCTGACATTAATCGTGGGCAAACAGGTGAAAAAACTAATGCAAGATGCAATTAATGGGAGAATTAGAGCCTGGGAATATAAATCCATGCCTGTCAACGTGGTTGAAAAGGAGTAGGTCCTGTCAAACCAACCTGATTTCATCCTGTGATGAGATTACAAGTTTGGCTGATGGAGGCAGTGACACAGAAATAACAGGCTCCGGACAGTGTTTCACTCGATGCCGTGATGCCCTGGTGGAAAAGTGGATTAGAAAATGAGGCTGAAGAACGCAGGAGGGAATATTGCTGCTGTCGCCGTTTTGCAGCTGGGCGGTGGTGGTGGCAGTGGCCCCATCCTGACTGGGGTCTCAGGAGCACCGGTGTGCGGTGCTGCAATGCTGCGGTGCCGCAGGGCACTGGCACTCAGTGCTGTAGCAGCGTGAACAGAGGAGAGAAGTGAGTAATATTTGCACTGCTTTGGGGCAGTAAATCGCCCAGCTCACATGGGTACGTGTGTGCTGCCCGCCCTGAAGTTACACACTGGCTCTCCGGGGAAAATCCATGTCTGCAGAAAATGTCAAGTTTGCTTTATTTTTGCAAACCGTTATGTGAAGATGATTCTGAGTGTAGCAAAAGCAGCAGAAACTGTGCCCAAAGTAAGACCCAAATCCATCTGATTATGAATGGATTTAATTAACCACCATATTCCCTTTTATCAGAGCTCTAGCAACAGACAGATTTATGCAGCTCTTCTCTCATCCCTCCTCACCGCTTCAGTGCCTATTTCAAGGTGAAGGGAGGGGTCCCTGGCTGATTTAGCACTTGGCTGGAAGCCATGCTCTGCCCGGGCTGCTGTTGCCTCCAACACCCGGAGCCCTGGGCAGGGCCTCGTGCTGCCCCTGTGCTGCAGCGTCAGCTCCTCTCTCCGTGGAAGCCACGGGTGCTGCTGAGCTCTGAGCAGTCACCGGTGCTGCTGGGCGGGCACCGCGGCTGGGCTTGCCTGGGATGCATCGTGGCTGGGGGGCAGCCAACTCCCGCCCCACTCATGGCATCTGCTCTCTGGACTCGGTTCCTCCTCCGGCAGTTTTTGGGCAGTCTTGGTACATGCAGTCTGCCACCCACCGTGCTGGGTGCTGGAGGACTGCCCAGCCCTGCGCTCACGGCCGTTCACCTCACCGGCTGCCACGCTGCCAGAGCTGCACGTGGGCACAGGCATGGTGCTGCTGAAAGCATGCTAGGGGCCAGCTAGGTCCCTGCTTGAGAGGACACAGAGCCTGCTAAAGTCCTTTATTGCTGCTTTTTAAATACCACTTTTTTCTTAAAATCCAACAATTGCACAGCCATGCTAGCCATACTCACAGACAGGTACAAATTACACCCTGCACTAGAGCGCCTGGGGGAGAGGAAGCAGCCAAGAGCGGGAGAGAAGTGGGGACACACGTGTGTGCACTGCCGACAGCCATCCCTCCCTGCGTCCTTCCCCGCATCCCGAGGGGCTGGGGCCGTCCGGCACAGATGCGCTTGCCGGGAGGGCTGAGCCGGCAGGGCCATGCCGTGGCAGGGCTGCGGCTGTGCTGTGGCCGTGCTGTGGCCAGGCTGCACTGCCCCGTGCATGCTTCACTGGGGCTGCTCAGCCCCCGGTAAAATTACAGACCCCACATGTCCTTCACGCGAAAAGAACCCCATTAGGGTGCATTAGTAAGCCATGACTGATTGCCTTTCTTCTCTAAAATAGTACAACAGCTTTTCAAACACACCAGTAATGAAAATTTTATTGCAGCTGGCTTGATCTCCTGCAGGTCTGTTGTTTCGGATCAGCACTGGCAGGTCAGAGCCCACCCAGGGCCCACAAGAGCTGTCATGAAACGCTGAGCGGCCGAGGGGAGCAGCTCGCCGAGCAGCGGGGACTTTGCTGGAGGTGCCGGCTGCTGCACTCCTGGCAGCTCCCATTCCGGCGGCATCGCTGGCAGGCTGCCGGGAGCACCGTGCTGCTGCTGGGGCTCCTCTGCCAGGAGCTGCACCGCTGGCAGGCGAGGAGGGCTGCGCTCAGAGTGCTGCATTTGGGGTGCTCTTTGCAATCCCCCCAGCTCCAGCAGCTCGGCTGGCAAGGCAGACCCTCACTGTCGCCCTGCCCTGTCCTGTAAGCACCCCACCATGCCGTGGGGCTCGTGCTCTCCCTGGATCACTTGTGGGGCCATTCCAGCCCAATTTCTTTCTGTTTTTCAGTGTCTTGCTGGCTCACCATCTTGCTGCCTGTCCATGCACCTGCTTCCCTTGCACTGCCTGGGCTCTCTTGTCTGGAGGCAATGGGTCCTCCCAGCTTCCAGGAGGCCAGAGCGAGAGCAGAGGAGCGGGTTTGCACGCTGCTGTGGGATGCTCTCTGCCAGGACGAGGCTGCTGGCCTGGTGCAGCGTGGTGGGGGGACATGCATGCCGTGGGGTGCGATGGCCGGGGCACGTTTGGGTCTGCGCAGTGGCCTGAGGCAGTACCCGGCCAGTACACTGGGGCCAGCGGTGCCCCAGGTCTCTGGTGCCTGTGCAGGATGGCACAGGGAGCCCGGAGCAGTGCTCGGGCGTGCGGTGAGTAATGGCCCAACTCCTGTTTCCCTGGGTTGACTTAAATAAAGTGCAATGAAGCAGCACCGAGTGCTGGGGCTGCCCTGTTTGGGGCAATACACTCCCATGATGGCATGTCATGGCTGGAGCGACTCGCTGCCCTGTGCCCGGCCGCCCACCAGTGCTGCTCAGCCACAGCGGCTGC
>NW_008796063.1:12505497-12535876 GCF_000699145.1 Aptenodytes forsteri
CTGTCCCACGCTCCCCAGGAAGACGACAGGCAGCCGGGCTGGTGGCTGCTGAGCGCCCAGCGGGAGTTGCACGGCTTCGGCACTGCCGCTAACTTTTCCAATTTCCCCCTGGAAATTGTTTCTGTCAATATTTTAATTTCATTTGGGCTGAGCAGGCAGAGTGGAGGCAGCGCATCCTAAGCAGATCGTTTGTCTCCCGCTCTGGATCTCAGCAGGGGCTCAGCACATGAGATGATGCTGGTGGCTCCTCACTGATGAAGCCAGGGAGCCAGCTGGGCAGGACAAGCTGGGGCAGGAGAGGACACGAGCCCCACCGCCCCACTCACCTGGTGCCCTGGTGTGGGGCTGGGGCTCTGGGGCAGGACCATGCCCGGCAGCCAGAGGCAGGTCCAGGGTGGGGGCAGGACAACGTCGGTCCTTGCCACCGGGCTGTGCGGGGCCACCATGTTCCACCAGCACCGCTTGAGCGCTGACGAGGCTGGAGCCCGGCTCTGCAAAGCCCTCTGTGGCAAAAGATCCCAGTGGGCTGGTGTGCTGCGCAGCACGGCAGAGTCAGACAGGCCCTCGCTGTGTCCTCCGCTTCTTCATGTCTGCAGATGCCATTTCTGCCGATGAGGTACATTTATTTGGGGGAAAGAAATGAGGTCTTAAACAGATGGTGGGGCTAATAAATTGCTCAGGAAAGGCAAGCTAGTACATGCAGCCCTCATCTCCTCTGCGTATCTATTGCAAAGTGCCAAAAGAAATCTGTCTCAGGAATTATTTCAGAGAGGGTAATTTCTGTTTCCCAGTTGCTGTCGTATATTAGAAATATCTGAAATGCCTCCAGTTGGTTACCAGTGGTGAGGAGCAGCCAGGGGCTGCCATGGATGAGAAGCACTAAAAGAAAATAAATTAGCCTCTTGCACTCAGCCCTTCCCTCAGCTGCTGAACCACAAGTGACGAGCGGCTGGGGGGGTACTAAAGGGCTGTTGCTAGTAACGACCAGAATAATGAGGAGAACAAGATCCGCAAGGGAATATTAACTCAGAGAAACAGCATTTTCTCCCCCTTTTGAAGTTTGCCCCTGGCAGCCCCCGTCCTGGCGCAGAGGTAAGCTACGTCCCGCCCGAGCTGGCAGGGAGGGGTGCTGGGTGCCGGTGTCGGCGCAGCCCTGTGGCTGTCCCACAGCATCCTCTGCCCCGCGCCTCCAGTGCCAATGCTCTTCCCTTCCTTTCCCCTCATCGATCCCATGACAGTCTGTCTCCTCCTGGCTTAGCCAGGTGTAAACCCCCACCCCCCGTGCTTCCCATAACCACCCAAAACCAGTTGCATGCAACCAGGGGAACCAATGCCACCGATGGTGGTCACACGCAATGCAGCACTGCCCACATTCACACACACTCACACACCAGCCCTGCAACGAGGAAAGAGCCCAAGGAGATGGGAAAAGTCCAGATTGGACTATGCAGCTAAACCACGTGTTTTCAAGCAGCCTGGCCCAAATTAATTTAAGCAAGTAGCTGGAGCAGCCAGAAGCTCATTAATGGCCATGTCTGAGCCCTCACTGCCTGGTGACAAGGGTGAGGGGAGCCCACCACTAATGAGCAGTGAGGGCAGGAGCTGCAGCATCAGGGACTGACCGCTCTGCTGGCAGTCACAGGGTGTTTCGAGGAACTGCAGCCAAGCTGACAAACAAGGAAACCGCTTGTGAGCACCTAGGAGTAAACAAGGGGACGAGGAACAGCCAACACAGATCTGTCATGAACAAATTGTCTCATCCAATCTAATTTCCCCCTAGGACAGGGTCCGCTCTGGCTGTGGTGCCTGGGGGCTGGCAGGGCAGGGTGCAGGTGATGCGACACTGGCCGTTTGTTTGTGCCCGTGAGCAGCATCCCGGTGGGACTCGCTGCTGGGCAAGCCCCCCCGCATCCTCCCGGCCGGGTACCTCCCACCCCTCCCAAGCCCCCTGCAAAGCCACAGGCGTTCACTGCAGGTGTTGGTGGACACAGCTGGAGAGGAGCATGTAGACAGCAGGACATGCCCTGGCTCCCGCACCATCTAGAGGAGAAGTGGCAGTGGGACTCATCTGAGCCTGGTGTGACTGTTGGCACGGGACTGGTGCCTCAGCTCTCTTTGCAGACGGATTAGCCAGGGCAGCTAGCGGAAAAATGAGGAGATTTCCACCAAGAGGCACTGATGCCTCCTGCCCAGGGCCGCGCTGTGGGCTCATTATGCAGAGCCTGAAGTGCAGGTCTTCTGTGCAGCCGGTAAAATACAGCCCCATGTTTTCCTTCACTTCCGCAGTTCGTCTCTTTACAGATCTCTGCTTCGCGTGCAGCCTGGCCAGCCCGAGGCAGTCAACAGCACTTCTGCTGCCGGGACGTGGCCGGCGGTGCACGCACTCCTGTTATTTGGAGGCATGAAATGTCTTAATCATAGGTTCGGTAATGTGCACTCTGAGCACTGGCAATTTGTCCCCTCTTATTTCTCCGCTTGCAGCTCACGTTTCACTAATTCCGTGAATGAGCCGCTGCACGAGGGCCACGGTGGCTCCGGTGCTCTGGCAAAGCTGAGTGACCGCAGACAGAGCTGGGCTGGGGAAATGGCAGGAGACTGAGAATGGTGTCTCACACTATTTTGGATCTGCTTTATTGGCAATAAGATGCTGTCATTCTGCGCAGCATCTCGGGCACCCTGCTAGCACCTGGGAATTGCAGTGGTGTGGTCCTGTCCCCACGCTCTCCCCACACCTTCAGTGACTCTGCCCCACCGCCTCCAGTTCCCGGGGCTCCACTTGCGTGTCCTGAATCCGTTTCTCTGGAGAGTCCTCTCCGAAAATTAGGCCCCTTAGAAACTGCTTCAAGCTGAGCACCCAAAGCTGCTAATCGCTCCTGAAAGCACAGGCACGCTGTGCCAGCTGGCTGGGGAATAGCCTAACCCCACTCGCTCCTTGGCGTTTCCTCATTATAAATAATCATCATTGTGGTGTGAGCCGTTCTGCTCCGGGTGACAGTAACCGTCTGCACTGCGACTGTGGTGGCTGGAAAAGCACGAGTGCCTTGGCTCGATGCCGGTAAAGCGCCCAGCCAGACACCCTCCCGGCGGCACCGAGTACCCCGGTGATGGCCCCAGGGCCAAGAGGAAGCAGAATCAACCTGGAGGCTCATTGCGGCCCCTTTGCTCCAGCCAGAGCCACTGGCACCGGGCTCCCCTGCAGCAGGTCCACGGGCACCGTGTGCCCACCTGCCCTCCCAGGCTTGTCTTGCCGGTATTTCATATTTCACATAGCCAAGTGGATGCGTTTGTCCAGTTCTTAAAAGGAATGACCCAGTTTTGAGCCCCGCTGTGTTGTAACGAGCATTTTAAGGAAGTTCATCCGTCTGATGATGTAAACCAGCAGCACTCCTGAATTTCAAGTCCTTTATCTCCTCTGGCTGTCTGAGTCATCTGGGGAACATTACCCTGACTTACTGCTCCTTGTCTGTATCCACTAACAATTATATGGGGGTGCAATTTTGAGAACTACCTCATTTCACAGTGTGTGATTAATGATGGAATTCTTCTTTCCCATTTAGCAGTTTGTTAGATACCTGTTGCAGCTGCAGCTACCCCCAGGAGGATGCGTGTTCACATAATGTGTCATTGCAGGGAAAACAAGGCATTCTTCTACTAAAAAAAGGCAACAAAACAAACCTAAATTGGGCTATAAGTTTTCTTTGTCTTGTTTCCCTCCAACACCCTTTTCTATCCATCCCACACATGTGAGCAACAGGGAAGAAGTCATTTCACTGTGTACTCTCCCCAAGGGAAATACTGGGCTGTCTTCATCTTAAACTTTCCTGTGGGTGTAATTAATCCATTGAGCGGTTGGTGGTGTAGGGGCTGTGCTGCCCACCTCTGCAGTGCCGGGAGCGCCGCAGGCAGGGTGGCAGCCTCCACCTTGGCTTGCAGGTGCAGTACACCTTGCCCCAGATGGTGACGATCACTGCAGGGACCTCCAGGGACGGGTTTTGCAGTGCTTGGCTGGTCAGAGAGACATAACCACCCTGGCAGCCGTGCTGGTGTGCCTCCGGCTGCTCCCGCGGGGCTGCGAGGCCACAGGAGGGATGATCCCTCTGGCTGCTCCCGTGGCCGGGCTGCGGCGAGCAGCAGGGGTGGCTGTTGCATTAATAATGCAGATGTGCACTTCTGCCAGGCCTTCCCCATCGGGCTTCCTTGGGTTCATGTCAAGATAAGCTTTTCTTGCTCCTAATCCTCCAGGGCCAACACAGTGCAGAGGAATCTGCCATAGTTGCCTTGGCTCATAGTGGGATCGCTGCCTGCCTGCGGGCTGGGCTGGGAGCCTGGCGCCCCCGGGATGGACGGGGGCTGCCCATGTCTGGGGTCAGACCTGCTTCGCAGGGTGCGGGCAGGTCCTCAGGTCTTGGCAGTGAAGTTGGCGGGAGCTGGAGGGGCTTTGAGTTCCTGCTGTCACCGGGGACAGGCTGCACCGCTGCCTCTGCCAGGAGCCACACGGCTCTGACGTCTCCCCCACTGAGCTCCATAAATGCAGGGCTGGCTCTGAAAAATGAGGAGTATTTTGCAGGTGCTGCCTTTTGGGATGGAACCAGAGTGTGCAGAGAGCGCGGAGAGCACACAGCCTGTGGGGAGCGTGCCGTCCGGCCCCGTGGAGGGCGGCGGGAGCAGGTAGGGTCTCTAGGATGGGCTCATCAGGGCCAGGCTGGTGTGCTCAATGAGGAGGGGGGATTGTGCTGTGCCGCTGGCAGAGCCCGTGCCCGTGCTAGGCCTGGCGGTGCACCGTGGCCAAGCCAGGGCGGTGACAGTGTGGCATGTCCGGCAGGTGCAGGGCTGCTGGCTGGCACAGCGGCTGCTGGTTCTAGGGGAGGCAGCTCTTGGCAGCACGTCTGCCTTGGCAGGCTGCGGCCACAGGAGCGATGGCATTAAAATGCTTGTGTTGATCTTGCAGAGGCAGCTCTGGGACATCAAGAGGAGATGTTTTGCTGGGAAAAAGGAAAATGACAATACTCTCCATCAAAATTATTATAGCGCTGTCCCTTGGAGTCAACAGTCCAAGAGCTGTGAGGGAGGTTTTCTTGTTTGCTTTTTTTTTCCTAACAAGGAGAGTTTTAATGGCACTTAGCACAGCTCCAGCCACAAGGCACCTCGGCACCGAGCCATCCAACGTGCTGGCGGTTCGTGCTAATTGCACCAAAGCACATGGCATTGCTGAAATGATGCTCCCAGACTGGGGCTGGGGGCCGGCGTGAGGAACCCTCCCCACTCCACTTATTTCTGCAGAGACACATATCTGAACGAGCTTGTCAAGTGAAATTTTCTGTCTGGTTAGAAATGGATTTCCGAGCTCCGAGCTCACATGTAAACATTTTTAGTGGTCCCCAGCCAAAGCAGAAACAGCGAAAGCAAACATCAGCCTGAGCAAACCCAGTCCCTGCAGGGAAATCACCAGCCACAGAAGGAAACAAAATGCATGATGGCTTCAAAAGACATCCATTAAACTGTGTGCTGAACTGATTCATGGTGCTGGTAGTTAGACTTTAATTAGATCTTAATCACGTAATTTTATCTTTGTTTTAGAAATTAGAGCTTAATGACTGTATTGCTCTCATAACAGCACCGTGACTAAATACAGTAGTATCACATGGCAGCACTGCAGTGGGCAGAGATGGGACAGAGATTATCTGCTGGTCTCGGATCATTATTTCTTAAATAAAGAAATATATTTAAAATACACAAACCCAGCGAGACCTGCCAGTGCTCAGGGAAGGTTGGAGAGGGTAGGAGCTGTGTAAAGAGGAGGAGTACAGGCCGAAGCCCCTGTCTCCTGAGACCAGCGATGCCCTTTCCCGTGGGGACGGGCACCTCTGCCCTCTCCCTCCCGGGAAGCCCCTGAGCCCCGACAGCCCGAACCCCGCAGGGGCTGAGCGAGGGCCCGGGACTGCCCGCACGGTGGGTGCCGCAGGCAGTGCTCAGGGGGAGCGGGGCTCCCGTGGCAGGGTAAGGTCTGTGGTGGGACCCCCTTCTCACCCCCCTCAGCCCTTGCGCCTTCTGCTCACCACCTCGCCAAGCTGTGTCTCTCCAGCGCTGAACAATTAATGAGCAAATGAGGCTGCCCAAAGCAGGGGCTGCAGCTCTCCCGGCCTGAACTCGCCAGCCTCTCACCGGCAGGCACGGTGAGTCCAGGGCTGGACCGCTGCAGGGGGTGTGGGCGACTGGGGATGGCTGCAGGGGGTGCGGGTGACTGGGGACGGCTGCACCCCGCAAGCGAGAGGCGAGCAGGCACCCATGTGCTGGGGGCTCGGCCAGGCCCTGCCCTGCCCTGCCCTGGGGGAAGGGGGTCACCCTCAGCCAGGCTGAACGGGGCCTCAAACCCCTCATCCTCCCCGGTGCCGGCCACGAAGCTGGGATGTGAGCCCGGGTGCTGGCAGCCCAGCTGCCCAGAGCGTGGCATGGCAGCGAGGGGAAAATGGTGTGTGTGATAATGAGAGATGGATCGTGGGCTTTCACTTCAGCTGGCAGGTTGGATCCTTCACGGGATTAGCAGCAGAGTAGTTAATCTCAATCCCTCCTGGGCACTTTTCCTCTTGTGTTGCCGTTTAGGGCATCAACCCTCTTGCAGACTTCCCCACCCTGCAGAGCAGAGCTGCCGTGCCCCACGGTGCACGGGGATGGACATGCGCCAAATGGCAACGGCAGTGTGGACCATGCACTTTGCAGACGCACACAGACCCTGAACACGTCTCTCAGGAGGGAATTTTCTCCCTTGCCAGCTGTGTCAATAACAGTTGCAGTAGGATAATAAGCTCTCTGCCTCGTGTCCTACTCTTTATTTATTTTATTTTAGTTGAGTCACATGAAGTCAATTCAAGTTTGTAGGGTGAGTCGATATGGCAGGCGGGACCGGGACGATGCTGCTGAGCCACAGCCCGGCTTTGCGGGGGCGCAGAGCCCAGCTGGCCCCCAGGGCTGCCCTGTAGAGCCAGGATTCATCCTGTGCCCGGCACAGGGCCTGTATCCTGCAGAGCATCCCTTGCAGCAATGCCTGGACGGGGAAGCAGCAGTTTCACTCAAGCCTCAGCTTCTTTTTGCTTTTCCGAGCTCGGTGAGTTGTCCCTGGACCTTGCCCAGGGCTCACCCTTGACCCGCTGCTCAGGGAGGTGAAGCAGTAGCTCATGTCCCACGGCCGCAGTGTTACTGCACCGGCGGCAGCTCCCTGAATCCAAGCGACTCCACTGTCCTTGAGCCCTGCCCTGCCCTTGCTGCAGGTTGCAGCAGGCTCCTTCCCACCTTCCCTTTCCTGCTTATTATGCCACATGAGCCACTTGAACTCATTACTGTGGCAGATTATAGGTCCCCAGGTAATAACATGTATTCAGATAATTACTAACAGATCCTCTAATAGGAATGAACTCAGTTGAATCCATTCAATCACTGGGTAAATATTTATACCTAAGCTGTCCTTATCGCCAGCCACCGGAGCGTGCAGGAGTCAGGGTTGCTATCCTCACGGCTGTGCCTGCTGCAGGAGCTGGCTGCAGTTAACAGGGAACAGCGCTGACCCTGCGGGTGCCAGCACGGACCTGCCTCATGCCGTGGCTCAGGACCGGCCGGGGACCCAGCACCATGCGGTGTGAGCTCAACACCAGCTTTCCTTTCCCTTCTTGGAGCTGGCGGCCGCCCCAGGCCAGCAGCAGCAATCCTGCGGCCAGCCTGCCCGCTGCTGCCTGCCGTGGCCGCTGCTGCCAGCCTCTGCCGGGCGAGCTGGAGACCAACCCCGTGGCCAAGCAGGGCTCTGTGCCAGCAGGCAGTGCTGTCTGCATGCCCTGGTGAGATGTGGCCTTCCCTGGGGCACCTGGCACATCCCCCCCCCATTTCTGGCCGCGCTCACACTACCCCGTGCCGTCGGGGCTCTCGGGGCTGCTGCAGGAATCAGTGTTCTTGCAGGAGGTAAGGAGCGTCATTCCTCAGTCAGTGCTAAAGTGCTCTTGACAGGCGCTTTCGCAGCCATCGCTGTGCACGGCACCCACCACCATCTGTTGGCAGCAGTTTCACGTGGCAGATGACATCCTCTTGGGCCCTGTGAACCGCCAGCACGGCCGCCTGCAAGCCAGCAAGCATCAGCCCCCCCCCTGCGCCCTGAGCCCTGGCTGCAGAGAAGTCACCCTAATTGGACAGCGGGCTAATTAGCTGTCAGGTAATGAATTATGCAGTGATGCCTGGACTTCAGTGCAGTATTGATACCATCAGGTCCTGTCATTTTTACATGCTCCTATTTGCTGGAGCACTGAGCAGAGCTTGTAGAAGAACTTGGAAAACTTTCAAAGCGAATTAAACGTGTTAATCAGTTGTGCGCGGTGGCAAGTCACTGGGAGAGCAGGCGGGCAGGCTGGCACCAGCAGCTCGGCTGGCAGCCTCAGGAACAGACGCCAGCTCCTCCTTTGCACAGCTTGCCACCCCCTTGTGCTCCGGGCAGGCAGGGGACACGGTGCCCATGGGCAGCTGCCTGCCCCCCCTCCAAGTGCCCGTGGGCAGGACGGCGGGGCTGGGAGGAAAGAAAGCAGATTCAGGGGTCAGAGGCTGGTGGTTCCTGGGAGCTCAGTGGAGATGCTTTTGCCAGGAAAGGCTGGAGGTTTCCCGCTGGGGAAGGGGAGGATGCGCAGCGGGGTGCAGCTCCCAGAGCCTGTGTGTGGGACCTGTGCTGCAGAGGGATGCCTGCAGGCCCCGGAGTCACTGCGGGCGCAGAGCTGGCACCCCAAGCAACCCGTGTTTTGTGTTGCCCAGGCAGTGGGTGCCGGCATCGCTGGGTGATGCCACAGCTGTACCCATCCTGGGCAGCAGTGACAGAGCCCAGGGGTTCAGCCGACAGCATGTTTCTGTCCCTTGCTGCAGCCTGATAAAATAATAGGAGGAAACTTGACCTACTTGAATGTATCAGCATCCCAGCTCTTCCTGAGCATTAATCATTTCCAAGGGGTTAGAGGTTTCTGTTAATGATCATATTTATTTGCTGCCTAGCTCCGTGTTGGGTGGAGGGAGAGGGTGTGTTAGAAATGTGTGTAGCTCGGTGCAGAGGCACGGCCATGGCGGGGATCGTAACAGCCAACACCAGATGGAGGTCCAGCTCCTGAGCATCGCGGTGGTGGGACGGGCCTGGGGCTCCCCCACTGCAGGGCTGCCCCCACCCACCACTCCCAGGGCCTTGCTTGCATTACCCATCCCTGCTGCCACCAATAAACATGGAGCCAGCAGTGAAACTGAATCATATTAATTAATAAGAAGTTAATCAAATTTTCTCGGTGCTCACAGCGCTGTGATCCCACCTTGGTCAGAGATGAATGATGCTCCTTGTGCAACTGAAAATACTTGGGCTTAATTTTACATGCCGGTCCAGCACTGCAGCTCGAGCTCGCTGGCAGGGAGCGTGCTGCCAAGCCAGCTCCTCCTGGCCAGGGCCACCGGGCACTTGCCTGCTTATAAAGAATAACTGTGGTGCTCCCAGGGCAGCTCACGCCTGGGGTCAGGATCTCCTCATCAGGAGACAGGGAAGATAAATAACTAACGCAGATGCTAAGTCGAAGTTAATGTCTCTGGGCGTCCTGGGATGGTCCCACTGGGGAGGGGGTGTTCAGGGCCGTTTTGGGGATAAGAGGCTGCTGCTGGGCAGGAGCAGTGCCGCGGCTCCAGGGGATGTGCTGGCTGCTCCACTCTCCGCGGGACAAGGCAGGGCACTTGCCAGCGATGTAAATGGGCCCTGGGAAGGTTTCCCTTGACCCAGTGCGTCTCAAGAGCTCTTTAGCTTGAACAGAATCAGGGACCACTTAAGTTGCATTCATTATGTTTAAGTATTTATGAGCTGATAAATATTAAACAGCTGCTCTCCTGGGTTCAAGCCTGAGTGAACCGATCAAAACATGGTGCATGCAACGGCCGTGGCTGTGCTGCTGGGGCAGCTGGGGCTGCGGGACGTGCTGCACCAGGGATGGCTTTGCATGGTTGCATGCAGCCTCCTGCCGATCGGCGGTGGGTGTCTCTTGGCACCTCCTGGTGTAGCCAGCGCCCTGTGCCTGTGCTACTGGCTTTGCTGGTGGGGCACGAATCCTGTGGGTCACCCCAGCGTGGCTGCAGGCTTGCTTTGTGTGGGCACAGCTGGCATGCATCCTCCTCGTGCTCCACTGTGACTCTGCAGCTGCCGTTAGAAAATCACAGCTGAAGCTGGTGGCATTTACCTAGCAGTGGAATGAGGGTTTGTGCAGAGAGTGTCCGTTCCCGGGCAATTACCCATCAGGGAGGCGAGCGCCCTGCCTGTCCCTGCACTGCTGGGGAGGGCAATCAGCAATCCTGGGGCCCCTCTGCCATATCGGAGCCCCTCTGCTGCTCCCGGTTTTGGGGTCCCACTGCTGTCTGGGTGCTGAGCCCCGTCTCCATATCCCGCAACACCCGGTGGCTGCGGCTCCTCAGAGGAGCAAGCAGGAGGAGCAAGTGTGTGAGGGGTTTGTTTGCCATGTGCAAGCTGTGTTGTGCAAGCCATGGCAGCTTCCCAGGCACACCAAGTGCTCCTGCCAGATGTGTGGGCTGGGGCTTTCCGCCGGGAGGGAGAGCTTTGGGGCTGGGATGTTCCCTCTGCACTGCTTTCTGCCCGCAGCTCGTGGGGGGTTCATGCAGGTGATGGGCAGCTCAAGCCCCTTTGCCAGCATGGTGGCTGCAGGGCAGCATTGTGTCCCTGCGTGCTCAGCTCCAGCTCTGGCATCCTGTTACTGCAGCCCAGCCCTCCTCTGCGGGCAAGCTGGGTTCAGCACATTGAACCTGGCACACATGTTAATCAGGTCAGCAAAAGGTCCCCTTGTCCTTCTGTCTTTGGACACTTTCATCAAGGCTTTGCAGTGCGCTCTAGCGAGGCTCTCCGTCACCCTTTACAAAGAAATAGTTGCCTTAGGTCGCATACCTTCCGGCCCAGTAAAAATTATACAGCGGTTGTTACAATTTACATGCTGGCTTATGAAGTTTGCACTTAAGAAAGCGTTTTCCTTCCGACTGTTACGGCTGTCTAATGGTGTGGGAGCCACTCAGGGCGGCAGATGGATAACGCAGGACACACTTTTCACAAAGCTGATTCCCCGTGATTGCACTGTGTCTCTCACTCCTGCTCAGGGCCGTACCATGTGTTTTGTAGGCGGATGCAAATGGTCACTGACTGCCACGATGAAAGACCCCAATGCGCACCCCTTGACATCCCCACTCCTCCAGGGACGCGGGCACGGCCCTGCACTGGGACCCTCCTGCTCCGCGCAGGTGATGGTGGCAATCTTGGCACGCCGAGCACCGCTGCTTATCCCTGCCCAGCCGGGGAGGCTGTGCCAGAGACCCCCTCCCTGGGCAGCGGGAAACCATCCTCTGGTTTAGGCGTTGCCAAACACACCATGGCTGGACCTTGAGCCAGTCCCACTCTTCCATGCAATGGCTCTCCTCCCTTCCTGACTGCGACCCTGAGCGCCTTGGCCAGATCTCACGGCACTCATGAATCCAGAGCTCCGAGCAGATTTGGCCACTGGGAGGGGGTTAGTCCAGCTACGCCGGCTCGCTTGAAATCGTACCGTTGTGTCTGGTGGGACCTGCCGACATTTCGGGGCTCTCGGGGGAGGAGGCCAGCGATTCATCGTGGTGCTCACCGAGAGCCTCCGTGCTTGGGGAGCTCAGCAGATGTGTTGCTTGTTTGCAGTGTGGATGTGAGCGACTGTCCTGAGAACGAGGGCAGCACCACAGCCCTGCCCGCCGGCTCTGCCTGCCCACCGCTCGCAGGGAACCTGGGCTGCTCACCTGGAGCCTCTGCCCGCTTGGAGGCTGCGCGGCCCCTGCCTGCGCGGAGGCTGGGGCAGCAAGGCAGGGACGGTGTGTGGCTTGTAGGAGCCGGCAAGAGGCACTTTGTGTGTCCTGGGCTTCGTGGCCAGAGCGGTGGCTCTGGCCCCCCGCATGCCCTGGGCTGGGGGCATTCACCACCAGGAGGACCCAGGCTGGCGAGGGGGGGAGCTTCTTCTGGCAGCCCCTCTGCTCGGTGTTGGCATCACCAAACCAGCGCTGCTCCACATCCTTACCAAACCTCCTGCCCTGCCTCTTCAGAATGCAGATTTATCTACTCCAAGACTTTTTAAGCTGTGTTTTAAGAGCTCCTGATGTGGTAAGCATTTTCAGTACAGCCCTTCCTGAGCCCTCATTTGCTTACCCTTTAGAAATCTAATACTTGATTTAAGCACATTTCTGCTCCCTCCATTTGTAAGGACAAATGCAAAGTAATTGTTTGATATTGCAGCGGTTTCCTCAGGCTCCAGCTCTAATTTCCCACTAATACAGTATTGTCAAGGGGATCAATCTATCCTGGCACATTCTGCCTCCTTGGAGTGGATTGGAAATGGCTTTTCTACTACGAGGCTGGGATTCGTGAGTCTCACTGTGAATGTTTTTCTCCTTTAAAGGAAAAATCATACAAGAAAATATCCTGTCTTCCTGTAGATGGCCGTTAATCCCCTGCTCTCCCTCCGCCTGCCCACAGCTGGCTCTGGGTATCCTTGCTGCTGGGTCCCCCTGTGGCTCCTGTGGCTGCTGCTGGATGATAGTGGAAGAGATGCAGAAAGGGGTCTATTAGATGTCCATTAATTACCTCCAATTTTTTCCTATTAGAGCTCGCTGGGCAGTAATCAATTCCAGTAAGGCCTCTCAAACTGGTCCATGATTGTGTTGCATCCCCACACAGCCACCGTGCATCGCTCCGAAGCATCCCCCAGACCTGTGCCAGAGGACAGAGGGTGCCAGGGGCTGTGGCTCCCCACAGTCACCTGTGCCCTGGTCCTGCCGGTACGGTGCTCTGGACACATCGACAAATCGCCTGGGGTCTCCAGCAACCCCTCCCTAGGGAAGCCTGTGGTGCGTGCAGGGAGCACCAGAGCGCAAGGCGTGGGGAGCAGCCTTGTCCAAAACTGAGCCCCTGGTCCTGCTCAGCCGTGCCCCCTTTCCTGGGTGCTTGTCACAGCCCCCATGCCAGCGTGTCCCCAAGGTGCGTGGAGCCAAACAGCTGCTCAAGCTGTGCTCAGGCTGATTCCCCCTGTTCTGCGATTGCCTTGTGCATCCCTGGCAGAAAGCACAGGTTTCAGAGTGAAACGTGTCAATAAGCCTGCCTCTGCGACCCACTAGCTCCGGGGGGGTGCCTGTGTCTCCCACACCGTGGGGTGACACTGTGCCCTCCTGGGTCACAGCCACCCTGGGAGGACCCCCCCACCCTTTTGCCACTCTCCCCAGGCACTTTCCCCATGGCCCCAGAGCCGCCGGAGGACGAGTCTGAGCAGGGCTGGCCAGGAATTGCCCTCGCTGTGCCCAGCTCTGCACTGGCAGCGGGTGGAATTGGCCTAGGAAGGGGGTTTTGTCCCTGCCCTGTCGTACCCTGGGCTGTTCTGCCACCAAGCATGTGGGGATCTAACAGCCGCCAGTGCCCTGAGCACCGGCCCTGCCACAGCACCCATGCTGCACTGGCAAATACGGTGGGACCCTCCCAGGCCGTCCGGCCACTCCTGGGCTGCTCCCTGCCCTGGGGAGAGGCTGGCTGCAAAACGGCATCGACACCAGTTTGTGCAGGCATGGGGGAGAGGCTGAAGGCTCGGACTGAGATTTAGATGCTAGTGGTAAATTGCAACCTTTGACAGAAATGCCTGAGATTTCCTACGAAAATCAATAGATGATTCAAACAGTCCAGCACTTGGAAAGGCAAATAACACCACTCCAACAAGAGCAGTTATTGATATTCATGAACAGTTGTGCTCATTACAGGGCCTGCTAACAGGTTCGTAAGATGGATTGCTGCAGGATGGGCTGAGCTATGTGTGTGCATCCACAGAGCGGGCACTCCCCTGGCAGGCCAGGACCCCATGCTGCCTGGCTGTGCCAGTGTGGTGATCACCAGCTCATCCCTGCAGCTGAGCCCTGCGGGAGCTGTGTGAGCCCCCGGCTGCCCCAGCGGCTCACAATGTGCTGATCTGGGAGCACAGCAGTGCTGAGCCAGGAGCACAGTGATGCTGCGCCTGGCTTCGAGCGCCCAAGGATGCAGCCCATCAATCTCAGCTCCAGGTAGGATGCTGAGCTGGGAGAATTCCCTGTCCCTGAATGCGCCAGCAGTCAGAGGGCGGCTGGTCCTGGGATCAGCTCAGCAAGCTGTGGGGAGAGGTGCGGTGCTCGCAGGAGGGGCAGCGATGGGGTTGACCCAGCCGAGGCAAGGGGCGCCTGCCTGTGCACTGCTGGACACCGCAGTGCCACAGGGCTTGGCCGGGTTTGGGGACCAGCGGCTGGACTGGTGCTGAGGGTGTGCCCGCAGGGAGCAGGGCTGGGGTGCAGCAAGGAGATGCGGGGGGGCTCTGCTCCAGCCCTGCTTGGAGAAGGTGCCGCAGCTTCCAGCTCCCAGCAGGCATGGTCATGCTATGGCTGGGTGAGACTATGTAGGAGCTGCCCGGGGCATGTGCACCTTGAGGCATGTCCCCAATGCCTGGCTGAAAGTGCTGCTCTGCTTTGTGCGGCTGAGGCAGGGCAGAAGGGGCTGCCTGCAGAGCCTGCACATGGTTCAGTACCTCCACAGGGGCCGGCTGCAGCTGCCGGGGAGGTAAATCGAAGGACAACCATGACTAATGCAACGGGAGGTGTGCACAGGCCAGGGGAGCCATCTAGCAAAGCGTGCAGCACTTGACATTTCAGTGTAATTGTGGGCTCCTACAGAACAGCCCATTAAGTTCAACCATAAATTACTGCTGCTTGTGTCTAATGCGGTGTCTGCCCCCCGGCGCCTGACAGGAGGTGACATTAACCCCGGGGTCCTCTGGCACCCCTGAGAGGTGCCGCCACCCCTGTGAAGGGCTGTGCCACAGGTCCCCTACTCACCGTGCTGTGCCGTGCCGACCTGCTGTCCTGCCCCGAGCTCCATGCCCGCTGCCTCGCCTGACACGCAGGTGCAGTGGGGCTTTGCACGGCCCCCCTGCAGCACTGCATGGGCAGCAGCGCAGCATGGGGCTGCCCAGCCTTGCCCTAAGAAAAGCCCATGCATATGGACCGGTGGTAGCCGCTTTTATTTACACAAAGGGATCACATGCTGAACAAGGAAACTAGTGCCACTAAAGTACCCGTAACAGCAGGATTCTGTGCTTTATTCACAGGACAAAATATCGGTACAACATTTTTCATAGACTTCTTTTTCAAGCAGATACATCTCACTGTCCTCATGGTTACACACTGCGCTTAAGTGACGAAAGGCAAAGCGGAGAGGTCAGAGCTCTGCCCACCCCACCACCGCAGCGGGACACGGCCCCGCGGGGACAGCCCCACGGCCGCTGCCTGCAGTCGGGGGGTGTCCAGGAGTGCCAGTTTGCTTTGGGACACAGAGGAGGGATGTGCCTTGGAGCAGCCTGCAAATGGGCTGCAAGACGGGGCCATCACCGTGGCCCCAGAGACCGTGTGGCAGTACAAGCGAATGGGACCCCACGGAGTAAGCCACAGCACCGCTGACCTGCCGGGATGGGCAGCGTCTGCTGGGCACTCATCCCTCGGTGGCTGTGGCAGGACGCTGTGTCTTCCCCCATCTCAGCTTGCCCTGGAGCATCCCAGCCTCCCGAGGGCTGGGGAAGCCCCTTGCCTGCCTCTGCTCATGGATTCTGGGCAGGATGGGCTGGCCGGGAGGTCCTGGCTCCAGCCCCCCTGGGACCCCTCATGGAAGACGGCAGCCTCACATCACCGCAGCTCTGCTCCCAGATGCTTATTCCCACCTGAAGTCCTGCCCGACTGTTTCATAGAATTTGATATTATAAGGTCTATAAAAGTCCCGAAGCTGATCGATCACCTCGGGGTCTATCTGCACGTGAGTCCTGCCTTTGGACTTGCCCAGGCAGCGAGGCAAGCCGCTGCTGTCCGACTTTTTCAGGCAAGGAAAACCTTTTGTCTTGTTGAAGTAGAAGTGCTTGTCCGTGATAACCCGTTTGATGCCCAGGAAGTCCTGGACTTTGCCCATCTCCCCAGCTGGGTCCGTGATCAGCTTCTCCCCGCTGACAAAGTGGATCTGGGAGAGGGGGAAGTACTGGAGCCAGCTCTCCAGGTGCACGGCGTACATGCCGATGCGGATGGCATTCCAGGACGTGTCCACCAGCCCCAGGCTGCGATTGCGGAAGGACAGCCCCTCAAAGGTGGGGATGTCCGGCTTCTTGGAAAGCGTCTGCGTGTAGTCTGAGATGGCCCGGGTGACGGGGTTCCTCACCACCACGATCAGCTTCGTGTCCCGGGACATATTGAAGATTCGCCGCGGTGCCTCCTTGGTGACGAAGTAGCTGGGGGTCTTCTCCACTGTGATCTGGCTGTCGAGCGTTCGCGGCATCAGGCTCCTGCAAGTGAAGTAGAAGGTGATGGTGAGGAAGGAGCCAGGTGAGGTGTGGCACTGTCCACAGTGTGGGGCTGGCGTGGTGTCCCCTCCCAGCAGGACAAGGCAAGACAAGGCAGGACAAGGCAGGCACAGCTCCCTGCTGCAGTGCTGCAGAAAGCCCCTGGCCATGACTGTCTCCTGGGTCCATCCGAGCCCCAGGGGACCCCCCGCGCAGAGGACAGGGTCACCGGCAGCCCTGCTAGCACAGCAGCAAGCAGAGACGCTCAGCTCCCGAGGAGGGCAGAGCCAGGCAGGACGGAGGGCAAGGGCATGGCCAGACTGCCAGGCACCCTGGTGCTGCACGGCAGCTGGGTCTGCTCCATCCCCATTGTCGGTAAAGTCATTATCAATGTAAGGAAAGCGCCGGAGCTCAGTCTGCAGCCGGGAAGGAGAGCATGTCCTGCCACCCGCCCCAGTCGCTGGCACAGACGCATTACCCAGCAGACAGTCTCTGCTGGAGCCTGTGCTCAGCCTTTCATCCCCCATTCCTAGACCAGTTGCCATTTGCAAAAGAAATTACAGCAGCTCCTTCCAGAATTACTGCAATTACGTGGCGTCTCTCCTCCCCAGTCACGTTACGGTGCACCCTGGCTCCCGCACTCCCCGTGCCGCCGGCACCGCAGTGAGCACCGTGCCCAAGGCAGAGGAGGGTGCTGGCCTCCAGCACCCACCGGGAGCACAGTCCCCTTTTCCTTCTGCCTTCATCCTGGAGGTGGGCAGGAAATCAGTGCTGCCTGCACGCAACCCTTGTGCCCAGTGAGGGCAAAGGCTGCTGGGGCTGGGATGCAGAAGCGTGGTGGCTGGGGGGTGGCACTGCCACGAGAAGCTGTGGGGAGTGATGGATGCAGCCCCAGGTGCTGTGCTGCTCCTCCAGCGGGACCCAGGAGCAAGGGGCTGTCCAGGGATATGGGCTTGTGCCCATGAGGGTATCGCCCACCCTGCCGGGGGCTTGGTCAGGCCAAGTAGCTCCAAGATGGGGTCCTGCATGCACCCGTCTGTTTCTGTCACAGGGAGCTGGGCTGCAAGGCCAGGGAGGGAGCACCAGACTGGGGGAAAATGTAGCATCCCTGCAGCCCAGCTTAGCACTAATTAAATCATCTGCTTTGACATGTGAACATCCAAATCAAATAAAAACTAATGGGATAGAAAGATTTATAAATTGGTCTTGTATTACTAGAGTAAACTATCAAATCCATCTCAGGCAGATTCATGGCGCCGCGGGTCCCCTGGCTGGAGCGGGCAGGGAGCGGGCAGGGAGTGGGGCAGGGAGCGCCTGGCTGGAGTGGGCAGGGAGCGCCAGCGGGCAGGGAGGGAGTGGGGCAGGGAGCGCCTGGCTGGAGTGGGCAGGGAGCAGGGAGCGCCTGGCTGGAGTGGAGTCCCCTGGCTGGAGCGGGCAGGGAGCGGGCAGGGAGTGGGGCAGGGAGCGCCTGGCTGGAGTGGGCAGGGAGCGCCGGCAGCCAGGATGAGGCCAGCGCCCTGCGGGTACTGACTGACACCAGCATGCACGCCGGGGAGTGTGCTGCCGCCACGACAGCTCTAGGCACGCAGGAGCCCTCGCGGCAGCAGTGCCGCGGCGAGCCAGGTGCTTGCTTTGGGGCCACTGCCCTCCTGCCCCAGCCCCTCAGGGAGAGGCACAGGCTGGAAGGGCACCTTCTATTGCAATTATGTTCATTGAAGAAGAACAAGAAGCATCTGCCACTTTTCCCACTTTGCGGCGCAAGTTGGTGGCTCATGTTCATAAACTGACTGGTTTGGATTCAGCTGTGCAGCAGAACACAGGCTGGGAGGCACAGTCAGGAGCTGCCTGGGGAGAGTCTAATGGGGAACTGTGAAAAGTGCCTCCAGGAGTGTTTTGGTTTTTTTAAAACAGAGCCTGTATGTTTAACGTGAGGCACCCACACATGTCCAGTACAGAGCAGCACACTGGCTGCTGGAGAGCCCGTGGGCAGCCTGGCCACAGGGACCCCAGGGAGCAGGAGGGCTGTCTCCGGGTCTGTCACCTCCCGCTGCACCTTTCCGGGGGCACAGCAGGGCTCTTCCAAGAGGAAGGGGCGAGCTCAGCTGGCGAGCTCCCCTCACAGACCCAGGGAGGTGCTTTGGTGCACAGCAAGCGTGTTGCGGTGAGGGGGCTGGGCAGTGAGGCTGCTGCCCTCCAGCCACATCTGCACCCTGGCAGCCCCATGGCACCGGCAGCAGCCACTGTGTGAGCAGGGGTGTCATTAACTCGGCTCGTGGGACTCCTTGTGAGCCCCCTGCTCCCCCACAATGCACATCCCCCAGACAGGGTCTGCCCTGGCTGGGCACCGCAGAGGGTGCTCACCCCTGCAAGGGGACCCGGGGAAGGAGGCTGGGGAGGAGCTGGTACAACAGTCACTTTAATAGACTTGGAGCTATGGATGTCTGAGTAACCCAGTGAGACCTCAGGACAGAAGCAGTCAGGGGAAGCAAACATCAGCAACCCTGGCTGCAGCAATTCAGCTGGAGAGAGCAAGGCACTGATTTATTCATGGGATAAACCCTGCACAACCACCATGGCCATGCTGCCTCGCTGGCGTGATCAACATGGGTGTTTCCAAGAGCTGCATCAGTCCGGTGACCAAAACCAGACACCTCCAGGGAAACCACCAGTCATTGCAGGGTCCCTAAAGCACGGTCCACAGCCACCAGCTTTGGGGCTTGCTCTGTAGAGAGAAACCTGATGAAAGACCTAACTGGGAGGAGATATAACCACAGCCCACAACATCCTGCGTGACAAGGGGACTGCAGTGGAAGACCCGGGGCATCACGGGGGGAGGGGGGGCAGCAGGCACCGAGGGTGGTGGGTCCCCGGTGGACCCGGGACACTCCCTGTGAAGGTGACATGGGGACAAGAAGAGACCGTGGTCCAGGGGGACTGGATGAGCAGCTGGAAGAGACCCGTAGAGAGATACTAAAGAGACATGCCCAGAGATCTGTGCCAGGCTGCCGGGGAGCTACAGGAGATGACGGCCGAGGCCGTTCTCGCTCCCCCAGGTGCTGGCACAGGGACAGGGTTCCCGCGCCACACGTGGCCCCAGAGCTGCTGCCCCGCTGCCCCCTCAGCGAGGGGCCGGGGGCTGTGCGAGGGGACAGGGGCTGCCTGTCCTGGGGCAGCATGGCAGCCAGCCTGCGCACCCTCCTGTGCTCTTGACCAGTTTCCTCATTCGAAAGAGAACAAACTAATCCGTTAGCATAAATTAACAGGGCTGTTTTACAGAGGTACCTGAGCACAGACGTGGCTTAATTGGCCTTTCCCACTGCTCTGCTTCAAACCCCATAAATCCCGATTACGATTCCCGTTGTTTAATGAGTGTCAGGAAATGCTAATTTAGCGGCAGGCACCACGGCTGTATCTCTGTATCACAAACAAGTTTCATCATAAATCAGCGCGGGACAGCTTTATAAGTGATTCACTATTACAATATATTGGCAGAGAATCGTAAAACTGCTGTTTCATTAATGGCTCATCTTCAGGCTTATTAGACTTTCACTACATGAGCTATTAGGTCCATGTATTCAAAAAATGAAATTACAGGTTCTAATCCATTATGAAAAACACAAAATCTCTGCATAGGAAATTACTGAAATGAGACAAGAGTTGTTTTTTTTTTTTTAAATGGACTCCCAGTGTTTGCTGCTCCTGAACAACAGAGACTGCTGAGACAACAAAACACAACCCGAATAGATAAATAAATCACCAGTGAAACCATGCAAGGGGGAGAAATGTCACCCAGGCATTCATCTTTACGTTAACGGCGGGATCCCCAGGGCTGCAAGAGCAGGGAAATGCATTGCAAACTTAATTACAGTTGACTTTAAAATGATATTTTTGGACTGCTGCATTCACAGAGTTATTTGCATACAAATAGCATGTCACATAGTTTTAAGCCCAAGACTTGCATGTTTAGGTGTGAAGGCTCTCTGTAGCTGGCTCACGGTGCTGCTCAGCCAGGGCTCAGGCAGAAGCCATTCCTGCCACTTCGGGGACCTGTCCTGGATGCTTATGACTTTGCTAAAGATCCCCAGCCGGCCTTGGCACTGGCTCCTGGCACATGCTGAACAAGCCGCTGCCAGGCGGTGCCAGAGCTGACGCCAGCATGGTGATGGCGACGTACCGGTGACACTGACAGGGAGGGATGGCTGGAGCACTCGCGGGGTGCAGGGGAGACACCAAACCTGCCATTCTTGGGACAGCTGCTGGGTGCCAAGGGATGGTCAGCAGCCGCCTCCTCCTACACCAGGGATGAGGACGGTGCCGCTGGGAGGGGGATGGCGTGGCTGCCCTCACGACCCTGCTAGATAACGGGCCCCCCCGTGACGGTGGAGCTGGGTGGTCGCCTCTGCTGCAGGAGGGGCGGGGGGGTGGCTTTGGTGGTCTGGGAGGGCAGTGTGAGGCTGCTTCCCTTGGCCCCAGCCTTCCCCTTCAAGGCCCCTCCGGTTCCCCCGCAGCATGACAGCGCTGCCCACGCTGGTGACACACCAGCTGCTGCCAGTGCTCTCCCCGTCAGCACGGTCAGGCTGGAGAAACACCGAGGCTTTCTCCACCCAGCAGCAGTGCACAAGCCATCTGCACCGTGTCCTGGTGATGGGAACCTGCGATGCAGCAGAAATGGAGGAGGTCAAAAACGCTGATGCTGAGTGAATACCAGGCCAGCTCTGCACAGAAATCATTAGGGACATAGTGGAGCAAACTCCACTCTGGCCTTGCAGCAACACCATGGGCCGGAGAGCAGAGCAGCCTGTCCCTCCCCTGCACCCGGCTCCCTCCGACTGCCTGGGAGAGAAAAACCACAAGGGAGGGTCACGAACATGCCCAGCACCGGCCCAGCCCTGCGGCTCTCTGCAGAGGACACTATGCTTTGCCCCAGCCTGGGCTCCCTGCCCAGGTGAGAGCTGCTGCCTGCTCTGCTGCCCACACACACCTGCAGCTGCAAGACCAGAGACACGGCCTCAGCCCATGGAGCATCGCTCCAGGGATGCGCGGGATGGGTCCCCTCCAAGGAGGGACAAGCCTCGGCAGGAGGTGTCAGAAGCTCTTTCCAGCAGTAACAGTGGGACGCAGCTCACCCCTCATTCCCTGCAGACGCCGTTCAGCAGCCACAGGCTTTTCACTTCATTTGCTTTTCATTGCTCTTGCCAAGAAGGCCAATGCACTGACCAACAGAGGCATTTAATTATCAGGGGCATCGCAGCTCCCCCCAGGACAATCCGTCAGTCAGGGGCTGCTGGCACGTGTGCTCAACGGTGCCCCTACAGACACTCCCCTGGGGCTGGGGGCTCCCACGCAGCAGGACCTGCTGGGTATATCGGGAGGAGTGGGGGGCGTCCCCCGCACCAGCCAAATCCTCCGCTCAACACATTACTCTGGCTGGAGAGACAGCATTAATTCCTCTTGAATTAGAGATTATTTTCATTATAGTTACTCAATTCTTAAAGCTCTTTAGTGCCATTTGATATGGGCATTAACACTCCCTTCCAACCTGCAGATTCAGAGGTTGCGTTTGCCCACGTTACTGGAGAGGGGACACAAGTCAGGTACATCCAGTCACTAGCACGGCCCTGGGAGAGCTGCTGTCCCCTGACGTGGCTGAGCCAGCATCACTATGCCCCACAGTGCCTGGGAGCTGGCACGTCCCTGGGCAGCCCCCACGGCCCCATGGCTGTGGGGTGGCAGCAGTGGAGTGCCTGGCCCCGGTTGCGGCTGTGCCAGTTGCGAAGGCAGCACCTCACCCTGAAGGAGTTAACTTTTCACCAGCACCTTTCCTAGACCTGAATTATTAATTTTCTTATAATCTGCCTTTGGGCACCCCATGGCCCCTACAACACTCCCACATTAAAGAAACATGTGGTCCCTTGCTGGCTGCACTGCTTTGATGTCGAACATGCGTAGAACACTCTCCCAGGGAGGAATTTGTACAAAAATTCATTAGATGATTGAGATATTGCAGATAAGCGTGCGTGGGGAGAGCACCCATCCGATAATCCCATTGTTACAGCACCAGCCCCTCCATCCAGCTTGCAGAGCGCGGAGGAGAGCAGGGCAGCTCCTGGGTAAATATTTGCCTGCTGCAGCTTGCTGCGTGTGAGGACGTGGCAGGCGCATCCCTGGCTCTCCTCGGAGGCTAGAGACTGACATGTGTGTAATCCTGGACTCCATCCACTCATCGGCATAAAACCAAACTGTTTAATTTGGCAAAAAAACCCAAGTGCTGGCTCTTGTGATGAGGGTTGTGCGCTTTCCGTCTTCTACCTGATGCCACAGGCTCAGCGTCTGCATCCGGGGATGCTGTCTGCGTGCAGACAGGGAGAGGGGAGACCACCAGCCTGGGAGCCAAAATCCTCCAGCACAAGCAAACACCAGCTCGCTGCCCTCCTGGCGGGGCCGGACCGGCTGGGGCTCACAGGGTGGTGGGGTAGCGGCGAGGGTCACTGCTCCGTGCAGCACCGGGGAGCTGGGAGAAGGGTGGGCCGTGAGCGCATCTCCAGCTGCAGCTTGACATACCGGAGGCAAGCACAGAAACTCTTCCAAGAGTGCAGACTGGCATCAGGATGGTCCCGCAGGACTACTCCACCTTGACCCGAGAGCAGGTCCCCTTCCCCACGCCACAGCCTGCCCCTCGCCCCCTCGGCTGGAGCTGTGCGGGAGGGCTGCCTGCCGCACTGCCCTGGCAGGAGCAGGGGAAAGCACAGGCAGAATCCCACCGGCAATAGCGGAGTGAGCCTGGCTGCTGCACGGGAGTCAGCACCACAGCAGGAGCCCGGCCCCGAGCTCCCTGCCTGCTGCCGAGGGTGCTGTGCCCCGCCGTGCCATGCTGTGCCATGCTGTGCCGTGCTGCGGGTGCACACAGCTGACAGCCACCACTGGCTCTCGGCTGGTGGCCCAGCGCTGCCGGGTTCAGCAGGACTGCGGATGGCATCAGTAGATGAAAGCTCAAGCAAAGCTACACGGAGGTTTAAGCAAAACTGGGTCAAACACGCAAGAAGCTGAGGTGTGAGGAAGTTAAAAAACTCTCCCCGGCTGAATGACATTGCAGCAGACGTCTAGGACACAGGGACACCCCAGCCGAGAGCTGCACAGCTGGTGCTTCGCAGTGAAAGACCCCTGCGAGGAGTTCACGGGGCAAACAGGAATCCCCTGGCCTGGGTCCCCCCGGCGCTGCTGCCGTGTCCCCTCCCCTGATCTGCTAAGGCTGGCAGCACTACAATAACGGGCTCAGGGAGAGGGCTGGCCCCGGGACCAGGGCTCCTGCAATGCTGAGCGGGACAGACTTGCTGTGTCCTCCCAGCCCGCACAGTTCAAGAGATGCACCACGTACGCCCTGGGGAAACGCCGCCCCAAGGGACCACGGCCCAGGCAGTGGCTGGCCCGGCCCCGTGTCCCCGCTGCCACCGCCCCGTGCTAAGGCAGCCTCAGATTTAATGATGGATCTCTTCCTTTAATAAATGTTTATGTTCAAAGAATTTACACCAGTGCTCACAGAGAGCTAATGAGGGACATTTCAATGCATAAAAGCAGTGTGAACACAGTAATTAACTTTGTTGCTGATTAATTTTTAATCATTTAAATGCTCCAGAGATTTGCGGTGTCCTTTAAATCAACAAAATCTTTTCCAAAGGGCATGCTGCCGACGCCCTTCATGCACACGAGCCGACATGTAACTCCCATCTTCCTAAATAACCATCCAGCACCGACTGAGGGTCTGAGAAAGCCCAAGGCCAGTGCCGACGGGAGCACGGCTGGGAAGTGGCAGGAGGCGAGGGCTTCCCAGCACAGTGCTCGCAGAGCCCAGCTCACCAGCCCTGCTGCTAGCGCTGGGTCAGAGCAGACAGCCCACCAGTAAGGGCAGGCACCCCAGCCCAGCGTGAGCCCAGCCACTGGGTGAGGCCCCATGGCTCGTGGAGAAAGGCTGGGGTGTCCCCCTTTTCCATTTCCAAGGCAACTCCTTCCATAGGTGAAACTTTAAAAATTAATATGCATTTTAAAAATCACCTAATATGCCCCAGCTGCCCACGTTGCCCACTTGGTTATCTTCCAGTACTCAGGAGTGTGCAAATGGACGAGACAAATGTGCCAGCACCAAGAACAAACCACACCAACCCAGCGGCGGGTCCTGGAGACCCCATGCAACATGCCAGCACTGAGAAAGAGCAACTCCAGCCACATCTAACGTGCCTGCTGCTGGGGACGCACCTGGGACATGGTCATTGTGTGGAGGATCCAGGGCTGCAGACATCCAAAAGGGCCAGGTGCTGCCGGCCGCGTGCCTGGGTGGCTGCTGTGCTGCCAGAGGGTCTTGGGCACCGCCTGCCCTGGGAGCCTGCTCTGGTCCCTGCTCCCAGCCCAGTGGCAGTGGGTAGCGCACATGCCCCAGCCGTCCCCGGAGCACACACCACGTGCAGATACTGCAGACAGCGCCTGACCCCCGCGGTGGACACCCAAGGTCACCAGGGACCGGCATCCTCCGCTTGTCAGCTTCATGAAGCATCCGTGCCCACGGCCATGCCAGGTTACGGGCTGGATTTCGTGCTACCGAAGTGAAGGTTAGAACAAATTGCAGCGTTTACAAACAAGGTCACGGAAGACAGAGCAAGAAAATGCATCATTAATATTGAAGGCTTGGCGCCCTGCATGGATTTACCTCCCTGCGTTTCTCCCAGTGCCTTAGCAGGGGAAGCCCTCCTGGGGCCTGAGCGAGGGTCTCCACGGCACCCGGGCCCACCCAGAGGAGGGCAGGGCAGGACCGCTGCCTGCAGGTAGATGTAGGCAAGGGAGTGACCAGGCAACACGCTGCCTGCAGGGCAGCTCCTCACACAAAAGTCTGCGGGAGGTTTCATACCCATTCCTCAGAGTCAGGGCACTCTCTGAAGTCAAGGAAATTTCAAAGCATCCTTGAAGCTTGCTGCCTTCCTTTCTTCTTACTAATTAACTTTAGCAAAATGCACTGTCAGTCAAGCCCACAAAACACTCCACATCGTTGGGCAAAGCCTAATGGGCTCCCATTTGTGTGTGAGCCAACCTGGCCATTAGCAGAGCGCAATTAGCGAGGCGGAGTGCAGGAGCTGGGTTTGCCCGTTCCCTCCTCTCCCTCCCGCAGGCACAGGGACGTGGGGATGGCGCAGCAATGCTCCCCAGCTGGCGGGGTCTGCTCCCCCAGGACAGCCGCAGTGCCCGCTGCTCAGAGGCCGGCAGTGCTCCTTGTGCTGCTGCAGCCCCAGGCGCACCCCAAAACCAAACACAGCGTAGAGGGCATGGGACAGAGCCCCAGGTGCACGGGTGCCCCCAGGGACCTGTCGCACCGGCATGTGGGGAAGCCCGGGCTTGGCCCAAGTGCCGTCCCTGGGACAGGACTCAGGCAGGTGGATCCGCGTGGGAGCCAGATGGGGCCCTCCTCTGTGCCAGCGCCTGCCTCCTGGCTCGGCTCCTGCAGACAGAGGCACAGCGGAGCCTGCCGGGCAGGAGCCAGGCTCAGCCTGCAGCCAGACCTGCTAGGAAAAGCCCCTCTCTGAAAACAATGCTGGAGCATCTGACAGGGTTACTCAAGAATCCTAGGGTGGAAAGGTGTGCCCCGAGATGCTGTAATTACAGAGTCACCACTCAAAGTTAACTGCAAATTATACGGCACTGTCTTCCCTGTGTTCTGGAAAATACTGAAGGTTATTGGCACACGCTACCTGCAGCAGGAAAAGCTCTATATTGAACATTTAGTCCAGGATTGGTAATGAATCGATATTCCCCAGTAGCTGGCTGTTTGGTTTCAGTTGTCTTAAAACAGATCTTGCTAAAAATACCTTTCCTGTAGTGTATCTGTAGCTAATGAGGTGGATTAGAGAGGCTGATGGGAATTGGAAACGGCACGGGTGTTTTGGGTCTGAAGTCGGTGAGCAGGCAGCTCCTGCGCGGTGGTCTGGTGCAGGGGAAAGCAGAAGGGTCTGGCTCTGCCCAGCGTGCTGTCTCCCAGCGCAGATGGAGCCAAGGCCGCCCCGGGGGCAATGGCAGGACCTAAGACAGGAGGCACCATGAAAACAGCAGCTGTGAGCAAGCACGACATTTGGAGCCGGCAAGGACGGGCGGATCAGGAGGAGATGTCCTCTCCCGCTGGTTCTGCCACCTCCGCATCAGACCAACTCTAGGGCAGGGGAAAATGTGGAAAAATGGGAACTGACATTTTTGGAGCATCGAGGGGCTCAGCTCTCACACTGCTCTCAACTGTATCAAAGACCTACTTGGTCCCTCTGCTTGGCTCCCCACCGGGGCACAAAATGGGAAGGACGGAGCCAGACCGGGTGCTCGGCTGGTGGAGCAGCCACGGGCTCCTGCAAGTGAAGTGTCTCTGCTCATGACGGGGGAAGCCTTTGCCTTTGGCTTTCCAAGGGGTCTGTGCTCCGGGCTACCTGCAGACCCCACCACACCGCAGTGCTCCCCAACCACAGGAACATCACCTCTCCCTGGCTGGCAGCTGGGGACAGCCTCCGGCTTCGGCCAGGAGCAGCCTCCCCGCCCTGGGGTCCCGGCGGGGCAGCCCTTCACAGCCAGCTGTTCATGGCATCAGCTGTGCCCTTCCCCAGAACATGGCCGTCGGCAGGACCCTGCTCTCCTGCTCCCCGGCCTCTTGGCAGAGCAACAGGAGCTCATCACGCTGCGGGTTAGACCTGCTCCACATTTAATTGCTTCACTTGCAAGGAGGAAAATCAATTCCACGCTTTATACATTAGCAGCCTCTGTGCTTAAGTTTTGGCACATTTGTGAGGTTAAAAAAAAAAAAAGGTAATAAAACCAGGGAAGTGTCATTTAATTGTTTTAGCTGAACTAATTTGGAGGTTCCGCTGCTCCGGTGTGATCTCTCCATTGATCCAGACGCAAAGCCAGGCCCCAGGCAGCACACTGCTCACCCGGCCGTGCTCCCATCGCTGCCCCCGCCTCACTCGGCAGCTGCCCGTCGTCACTGCCACTCACTGTCACAGGCTGCGTCCCTCCCGGTCACAGATGGGTCCCTTCACATGGAGGATCCCAGGCTGAACCACGGCTCGGGGTGGGAGGTTGGCTGCTCAGCTCTCACTGCCACAGCCCCTCGATGCCAAAGTATGTGCAGGAGGGGGACACGGCTCCCGCCTCCTGGACCAGCACCATGCTGGGTGCCCACAGGTGCCCTTACGTGCCCCAGGCGGGGTCTGCCCCAGGGTGCAGCCCCTTCCCTTCATTCGGACAGGCGCTGGCCTGGCTGGGCTCTGTGGCCCCAGCCCTCCTGCAAGGAGCCACGAGCAATTCTGCAGGAGCAGTGCCACGAGGTTCAGTCCTGCGCTGCCTGCAAGGCTCCCAGCCCTGGATTCCCCGCACCAACTGTGTGCATGGGAAGCACAAAAGCCCGGAGAGCTCGCAGGGCCAAGGACTGCGTGGGGAGACCCCAGCTCACGACTGGGGGGGCTGCTTCCCAGCCAGGCGCTGAGCACACTCAGCTCCACTCTGAGCAAGGGGCTCAGCCGGGACCCATGTCCTTCTCCATTGCCCGTCCTGCTACTCTGGATGCCCTTTAGACAAACCACTGCTGCTCCTGTCCTTACAGGCCTGTATTGCAGGGCTGCTCCCAGCAGTTTGCTTTTAGGCGATGCAGGATGGGTGAGAGTGTCTGATGTTGGGGGAAAGGTAGGGGAATGACACAGACCTGTCGGGGGGCAAGAGCAGGTGAAGGGCACTGCTGCAGCTACTCTCCAAAGGGCAGGAGGAACTGGGCATGCTGCAGGACAGCCTTAGGAGAGGGAAACAGCTTCAGTGAGCTCCACCGATGCCTGTCCTGGCTCTCCCATCACCTGCCACTGGTACCGCTGCAAAAGGAGCTGAACATTCCCGGCTGCAGGGTCCGCTGTGACCCAAGTACAACACAGGGCAGCAGACCTGCCTGCATTTGCAGGGAGTGCAGTGCCTGAGCTGCCTCCCTGGGCATGAACCCCAGCTACAAGGGCCGGAGCACCAGCCCAGTGCCCAGCAGGCAGGTGCTGCTCAGAGCAGCTCTGACCCGCTCATGGTCAGAAACTGGCATCCTCATGCCACAGGCACAACTCACACCTGCCCAGCAAGGAGACAAACCAGGACCCCAGTAGAGCTGGGAGCGAGCACCGTGTCACGGTGCCTCCTGACCAGTCTGGCCGCTGACAAGCACTGCCCTGCTCTGGAACAGGGGACATCTCTGCTGGGAAACCGCTGCTGAGTTGGAGGGGCAAGCGAGCTTGGTGGCCCCACGGGCTGCCTCCCACCACCCGCCATGATGCTCTGACACACCGACCATGCCAGGTGCCCTTTCCCCTGCTGTGAGCTCACAGGCACCCAAGGCCAGACTGAGCCCTCCTTTGCCTCCTGAGGCTGACGCCCAGCAGAAGCACTGTGGCCCTGCCGAGAGCAGCCCAGAGCTTCTGCAGCGCTCCACAACGGTGCAGCAACCAACCACCAGTACACTGGGTTGGACACCGCGGGGAGCAGGGGGTGAACTGCCTGCAGCACCGAATGCGGGACCACGGGCAGGGGATGAGCGTACGGGCGCTGTGACCCGCTCACACGCAGTACTCACACTGCCTCTCTGTGAGCACCCCTGAGCTCCTCACAAAAGCCTTTGCTGAAATTAAAATCCCACTGTCTCCTGCTGGAGATGTGCTCGCTGTTCTCTGCAAATTATTAGAGATCTCAGATAGACCCACACTTATCTGAGTTCAGAGAGACAAGACGGCGGAGGACAGGGACTGCCCCTCTCACAGAGCCAGAGATAAAACCTGATGGCAGAAGGGTGCTGAGGCACACTGAGCGGGGCCACAGGGAGGGTAGCCGTGCTGTCCCGTCCAGCTGTCATTCACTCATGTTTTGGAGGCCCATTCACGCAGGCAAGTGTTTCCTCAGACGGGATGGGAAACCTGTTATTGTCCCGGCTCCAGAGCCCGTTCCCGGCAGGGCTGGGACTCGGGCGGTTGCAGCCGCAGCGCTGGCAGCGCTGGCGTGGGCTCCAGCAGCCATGTTCCCACGGGAGGGAACGAGCCGCGCAGGGCTGGGGCACGGCTGTCCTGCGCTGCCCGGAGCCAGCCCGGCCCCGACCCCGCTCGGCACTCCAGGAGGAGGAGGAGGAGGAGGAGGAGAGGGGAAAAAGAGGGGAAGAAAAAAATGAATCCCCACAAAAATGTCTTCATAACAGGAAACGTCTCATAAAATACCTGTGGTTTGGCATGTGTGATCCGACTGGTCAAACTATGCACCTGGCAGGCAACCCTGCTATTAATGCTGCGCACAGTCTGGTATTTCGGTGGAGCTGAGGCTGGCGGGGGGAGGAGGATGGGACCGGGGAGCTGGGGGCGCAGAAGCCCTCCGTTGGGGCCGGGGTGAGGGGTGGAACATGTCCCTTGGGTCTCACTTGCCTCCATGTGCGCCTGGGGGACATCCCACCTGTGTTTTGGTGAGGGGACCACGGCGCCCCGGCGATGCAGTGAGCCGGGCTGAGCCTCGCGCCCCGGACAGAAACCAGCATTTCTGCAGTTTCAGGCCAGGGTTTTCCACCCAGACCCGGGTCCAAGCCAGTGCAGACCCCGAGGTCTCTGTCCAGGTCTCCAAATGCCACGGTGCCCGCCGTTCCCCACGGATGGCTTCGCCCCTGTGTGCACCCTCGGCTCCGGCCACGGCCTGGCACGTCGGCAGCGATCAGCCCGGGGCTCTCCCGTGCTCAGCAGAGGAGTTTTGACAGCTGGAGGTGAGGGATTAAGCCCTGAGCTGTGACCTGTGGCAGGCTCATGCTTTGCTGCGCTCCCGGCACACACACATGGAGGGTCATTAATCCGCCTTAGCTGATCCCTGACCCAGCGGCTGCAGGATCAAGTGGCAGCACCAACCCTGTTGTCAACGCCACCATCGGACCCCCGGCTCCTCGGCTCCGGGCAGCGTGCGCCATGGGCAGC
>NW_008796063.1:12536777-12546488 GCF_000699145.1 Aptenodytes forsteri
AGCCACCGAGTCGGGATCCGGGCAGACAGGGCTCAGAGCTGTGCACGGGCACAGCTGGCAGCAGGCTGGGTAGCTGCTAGCAGCGAGGCAACGTGCCCAGCCAGTCCCCAGGGATCCCTCCTCCCCGGGTGCCGGAGCCGCTCTGCCCTGCAGCCAGCTTCCTCCGAAGGAGGGGACAGGAGCAAGGAGGGGCCGCCCCGCACGGCAGCAACGATTTCTGTCCTCAGCAAGGGCAGGAAGAGCAACCATCGGCCGCTGTGGTACCGCCGAGTAAGAAGGAAAGGCTCGAAAAAGATGCAGGAATTAAATTTCTCTGCCAGGCTGGGGACGCTCAGCCTCGCCTGCATGGTTTGTGATGCCCTACGAGCAGGCTGACACAGGAAAACCGCAAGGCTGTTGCAGGGTATGGGTGCAGGTTGTTGTTCCATCCCTGCCCCTCTGGCTCCCTCTGCTTGACACGGCTTCCTTGCCTCTCGCACCCTGACACCACAGGCTTCTGCTTAGTTGCTCATGCTAAAGCCAAAGGGCTGCGTGCAGCACTGCTTAAACATTAACGGTCGTTGTCCTTGCTTTCTCAGCACAGAAAGCTTGTTCAGCTGCAGAAAACTACTTGTCGTGTTACTTGAGAAGAAAGATGATAATAGAGAGAGACAGGCAAAAAATGCCAGCCCGACACAAACAAGGATGCTGCGAGCTCCCTGGCAGCCAGTGCAGTGTGGGGATGAGGTTTCCTCTTGTACAACACCCAGGAACTCGGTGCAAATGTAAAGAAAGATGGAAAAGACAGCTGAAAAGCAGTGCTCTCCGCAGCATCTTTCACCTGTGCTGGTGCGGGAGCAGCGGGATTGGACCCCCATGGGAGTTTAAAAATAGTTTCTTAAGGAAGAAAGAGTGTGCTGGCTCAGGAGAGCTCTGGAACTGGAGGACAGGGGCTGAGTCCTTGTGGGGCCAACCTCATCATCCTGACGTGCTGAAGTGACTCACAGGGGTTTTGCATTTGGGACATTCGGTACCCTGTTTGCTGCTCTGTGCGACAGCAGCTTCTGCCCAGGCGGGCTGAGCACCAGCACCCCTGTGCAGGTCAAAGTAGGGAGACAGAGCCGTGCATCCTGTGTCAGCCTGGAGGAGCCAGCCAGCACTGGACTATTCCTGGCTGGTGTAAACTCACCCACATCTGGTACTTCCACTGGGCTGTACACCCCCCACCTGAGCCGGTGCAGCACTGAGCAGGGAGGTGGCACTGACAGAGCCCATGGGGCTTCAGCCCCTCAGCTGGGGGATGCTGCCCTGCCCGAGCAGTGATAGCAGGGCAGGAGCACAGGAGCAGTGGTACCCGAGGGGTCAGGCATTGGTAGGCTCCCCTTCCAGCAGCAGGAGGTGTCCTTCACTCAGTTCCGCTCGATGACAAACTGCCAAAATAAATCTGTGGAAAAGTTGCTTTTTTCCATTTTTAGCCATCTTATTGCCTCCATGTGGTGATCCAGCCTCGGCAGCAAACACATTGCTTAAGCATGAACATTAGAGGCGTCTGGATAAATAAAGCTGGTGTGGATGCCTAGACACCTCCAGGTTTCTCTGCTTGCAAGGGATGAATGTTTTGTAAAGCTGACAATTTTGCTTTCAGTCTTTGTATCTTTGCAGGGCATGTCTTTTCCATGACATATTCGGTGTTTACATCCAACTCCACATAAACAACAGCTTTCTGGCACTTTTGGCACACTCCCGGCCCTGCCACCTGTGCTAACAGGAGCCCCAGGATTCAGCCCCGAGCAGGATCCCCCCTGCGGGGGGGGGGGGGGGCGGGGCACGGGGGGGGCTGAATTGCTGCAGGAGATTCCCCTCTCATCAGCCAGCACCTCACAGCATGGGGGGGGGGGGGAGCCAGGCACCGTGCTGCTGCCGGAGCTGCCCTGGCATAGCAGGAGGAAGGAGCCCTCTGAATTGCTGCAGGAGATTCCCCTCTCATCAGCCAGCACCTCACAGCATGGGGGCTGGAGGAACCACTGCTGCGAGCTCTGGAGAAGGTCCTGTCTCCCCTTCTGCCCCCCCCCTTCAAGCTGGCACTATGTTTTGCTGCCAGCCTTACACCCGTGCTGCTGCCGGAGCTGCCCTGGCATAGCAGGAGGAAGGAGCCCTCTGAATTGCTGCAGGAGATTCCCCTCTCATCAGCCAGCACCTCACAGCATGGGGGCTGGAGGAACCACTGCTGCGAGCTCTGGAGAAGGTCCTGTCTCCCCTTCTGCCCCCCCCCTTCAAGCTGGCACTATGTTTTGCTGCCAGCCTTACACCTTCCTCTCCTTTGTTTTCTTTTCTCCACCTCCATTAGCCCTTTTTCAGGCTCCTGCTGGTGCCCCCCCCTCCTCCTCACCTCTCCTGGGTTCCTGGCTCTCTTCCCAAGTTGGTCTTTCCCATCCTTCCTCCTTCATCTCTCCCAGGCTCTCCAGTCTCCCCAGCTTGAGACCCCGCTGCCTTACCTGGCATTAACCCTGAAGGCCACTCACAGAGTCGTGTCCTTCCCAGGCCAGCTGCAGCTCATTGCACAGTCCTGGATGCTGGTTTGCCCCAGGACAGTTTCTCCGAATGCCCCCAGGAAGCCTCTCGCACTCCTCCCTTCCCAGAGCAGCGCCCAGCTCACGGGATCGTGGGGGCTGTGGCCGGACAGCACTCACAACACAGACACCATGGAAGGGATTTGGAACTTGTCCCTGTCCCTCAGCCCTCTTGCCTTGCTTCCCCCCTGAAGTACTGATCACCCCGGGCCACAAACCGACAGCAGGCGAGAACTGCTGCTGAGGGGCTCCTGGCTTGGTGGGTTTGCCAGGGAGGACCTGGTCCAAGGGCTCATCCCAAGCACAGGCAGCTGATGAGCAGGCAAAAAGAGAAAGGCTGCAGAAATGTAGGGATCAGAAGATTATTACAGAAATACAGAAAGAAAGTCTGTGCCAGGAGCACATGAAACCTACAGAAAAAAAGGGAAGCAATAAAATGCATACTGGAAATAGCAAATAAGATTAAAGGTGATATTCTACCCTTGATGTCTTCAGGTTGTAGGCAGAAGAGATCAAGGTTAGATTTTATTTCCAGAGCCAAAAAAAGCCCTCGGGGCCAAAGTGTCATTAATCCAGTTTTCTCTCTCTAACATGTATGTCATTAACAACTTTTTGATTCTGGGCTGACAAACTGCCACCCATCTTTGTGCTGGGAGTTGATGGCTGAGCAGTACATGTACCTGGACAGGGGGATCTTCAGTGCCACAGGGCAGCTAGGGCTGAGCTGCTCCAGCCTCACGGCCCTGGCAACGTCCTTGAATGCCTGCACAAAGCCTCTGCCATGGAGTCTGATGCTCTCAAGTGTCTCCCAGTTCTCCCTGTCGTGGCAGGAAACTTGGAGATGGAAAAATGACATTTCAGCGTTTTGCAGCCGGGAAGTAGAGGAGCAAGGGACACAGCCGAGCCAGATCTGTGGGCAGCAGCAAGGTACCAGGAGGGCACAAGGACAGGGGTTAGGGCTAATGGTGCTCAGAGACCTGCTGCATGTCCCCCAGGACGACTGTGGGTGCTGTGATGGGGCACAAGCCAGCGGGACCCAGCCATTCCCAAATGCTAGGACCCCACCGGGACTGCGTCCTCTCTCCTGCTCCAGCCAATGCCGAAGGCTCCAGCATCACTGCAGTGGCCGTCAGTGCTTGGGTGGTTCTCCCTCCCTCCCTCTCTCCTCTTCGGTGCAGCCCTGGCACCATCCCAGCCCTGGTGAGAGCCAGGGGCTTGATGATGCAGAAGGTGGAGGTGATGTTCAGTCCCATCAGCTAATGGCACTTCAGCTGCCCTGGCCTCAGGGCTGCTTCCGAAGGCTGATCCTGTCTCCCGCAGCCCCCTCAGCTCATCACCACCAAACCAGGCTGGCAGGTCTCCCAGCTCTAAAGTGTGGGGTCTCCCAAGGGCAGCGGAGTCCAAAAGTGCCTGTCAGACAGCAGGGTGGAAGCAGAGGCTTTCTGAGCTGCCTTGAATTGAGTCTGAAACTCCTGTTAAGCCACGTTAATCAGTTGTAAATGCACTGTATTCTGAATAAGGCCAGAAACAATAAATTTAATTTTGACTCTGACTCAAGCTACTTTGGTCCTAATTCTGAGCCTCTTGCCCAGCCGGAGTAGCCAGCCCTGGCCATGCTGCACAAACTCATTTGATTCTGAAATGCATTTTTAAGCAGGATGGAGCGGTGCTTAAAAGCTAAATGGCTTCCCCCAGCTGTAATCACTGCTAGCGGAGTCCTGGAATGAAAGGGATAAAGTCTGGGGGCAGGGGGAGGTTTTAATCTTGCCGAGTAGATTACAGAGATTACTGCAATTTAATCCTTACATATCTGTCACTGACGCTGCAAACACCATAACTGGAGATGGGCAGGGGTGCACTGGTGCCCTCCAAGCTCCTGCCCCTTGTAGTGGCCGGCTGTGCCACAGCCCTGCCGCCCACCATGCCAGAGGCAACGGCTGCTCCCACCGGGATGTGGTCCAGCGGGTGCCGACCCCGGCACTGCAGCCGGCAGATGAGGATGCCAGGTCAGGCTGACCCTCCATTCCCAGCTATGACTGACTGGGCAGAGGAGGCAGCCACCACAGGACTGTGGGCTGAATCCTGCCCGCAGAGCTGGGCACCTCCTGGCTGCTGGAGATGCACGAAGGCCTGAGGATGAGCTGCTGCCACCAGGAGGGAAGCGGAAGGGCCCCAGGAGCAGGCAGGGCAAGGACGACCCACAGGCTCCTCATGTCCTGGCCCCCGAGGGCAGCTGGATCCTCCCTCTCTCCACCACGAGCATCCTTCCTACCCTTGAAGGAGCCAGAGGCACCTCCCTGGTCTCAGAGGGCTCTGGGTGGCCGTGCTGGGTCTGTCTGCGTCTCGTGCCGCAGAGCCGCTGTATGAACAGCACAGTGCAGAAAATGATGCAGTCGGCAGAGTTCTTCTGTACACTGCAGCAGACAGGGACCCCGTAACCATCCTCTGCTCCTCATCATTACACCATCACGCATGAAGCTCTCCCAGGCTCTCCACAGCAGCTGCTTAGGTTAAATCTCATTATCATTCCTTGGGGATCACAGGGGCAGGAGCTCATTCTCCAATAACTAGAAATATCTCTTTGGCTCACAGACCTTCACAATTATATTTAACTGCAAATGAGGAATCTGTACTCAAACACAAGCTGCTAATTTTTTTTTTTTTTTAAAGCTTGTTTTCAGTGTTGCCTCATGTTCAGCCCAGCTCTTCTGTAGCTTTACAACCCCAGGTGAGGGCCTTACATAAACTTTAAGGCAGAAAATAAGAAGCAAGCTGCTCCATTCACACTGAAGGGAGAGAAGTGGGCAATTCACACTCGCTCCCAACACTGCTGTGTCCTCTGGCACCATCACTGGCTGGAGGAAGGCCTGCCCTCTTCTTCCTCACTGCATTGGTGAGACCCTCCCCACATGCCAGGAGGCATCACTCCCCATGTTGGAAGCCATGGGAAGGCTAAAAAGCCACACAAAGCCAAGAGAGCAGGGTGTGCTGGCAGAGGTCTCAGGCTGCGGCAAAGCCGTTGCTCCAGGGTGAGCAGCCCCCCATCCCAGGAAGTCACCTGCAGTCACCCCAACACCAGCATCAACCCACCTGCAACATCTCCTGGGGGCTGCTGGGCACCTGCTTGCGGTTCCCTCCTCTTCTGACCCCTCTGGGCAAGCAGCCCAGCAGCTCTGGTACAGGGGGACCCTGGGACCACCCAGGCATGGCACAGGGCATCCACCTGAGCTCCATGCCCTGCCTACAGGGCCAACACACTCACAGGGAGCCCAGGCAGCACCAACCCCACTCCTGATATACCCATGCTGCTGGAAACTTTTAAAGCCTCGCCCACTGTCAATTTAAACCTCCTGACTAATCACCTCCATGCTCCTCACCTGGGGCTGCGGAGAGGCCCAGAGGAGACGTGCACCCACAAGGTCTCTCCATGGGGATGCTCGTCAGGGACCCAGCTGTTGGGCTTGCTGGGCAGCCCGGGGAAGGGATGGTGTGGTCACACCAGATGCAAGAGATTGTGACAGGCAGAACAGCAGAAGCTTCTGTGGCAGCTTTGCATTAAAATTAACTTATTTGAAAGCAGTTTCTGGTGCATTTCCACGGGAGACCAAGCTGTGAGCGAGTGAAGCACATGGGCGGGAGTGAACAAGCGAAGCATTCCCCGTCTCAGCAAGCTGCAGGCAGGGACGTGAGACGTGTGCAGGCAGCTGCTGAGCAGAGCATGCTGGCAGCACGGAGCCGCAGGTCGCTGCCAGCCTGGGCAGGCAGGAGGGGGCTGCAGGGCTGGATCTGTCCTGCCCTGTGTGATGGGCCATGCCTGGAGCAGGGCTCCCGGTGGCTCACACTGCCTGCGCTCTCCTCCCTGCAAAACCACCAGCATCGACACCCCTCTCTGGCTATGGGGACAGCCTAAACCAGCCGCCGGTGACATTACAGCGTCCTCTGACTGCGCAGGAGGCAGCAGATGTGGTGGCCAGTGGAGGGGAGGTGGGAGGAGAGCGCCCACTGCGAGGGGGCTCCCAGCCCACGGTGCTCACAGGCTTCCCCAGCCTGGCGCCCTCCTGCAGCTCTGCTGGGCAGCGTGGACAGAGACCAAAAGCTCCCTGCAGCCCAGCCTCCCCTGCTGCAGTTACTAATTCCCATCACAGCCCACGTGAGCTCAGGGGAGTAAATGCACCTAAACGATAGGCGCTGTCTGCTTTCCTATCAGTCGATTACACCAGCCCCCGCTGAGGGTCCCAGGGGCACGGGCTGCCCTGCACCTCCCCACATCAGGCGCCTGTATCGCAGCAGTGAGCACTAACCACCCCGGCTGGGGCAGCACCTGGGGAGCCACAGCTTCACCGCACTGTGCTGCAAGGAGCCAGCGGGGGCTCATGGTGCCCCAGCTGCTAAGGGATGTTCATCTGCTAGCACGGGGTGGGACATGCATCGGGGCGGCCGCCCTCCAGCTGCACCGCGGGGCACAGCCCTGAGGCCCGGTTCATGCTGGTGCTGCGAGGCTGCCCTGGCTGCCAGGGCCCGTTGTGGCATGGCACAGCAGCACGACACATGCAAGGCACGGGAGGAGCCGCATGGCCATGGGGCTGGTGCTCTACCTGCCAGCGCAGCCGCCGGCTGCAGAAGGCGTATTTCCCAGCGCATCCTTCAGATCAGAAGCGCTCTCCAGCAGGAGTACTTTGAAACACCCTGCCTTCTATTTTTAATGGGATTGAAAAGAGAACAAAACCATTTAAGAACTTGAGGAATCAAAGCAAGTGTCCCCACGTCACACCCAGCGCTCACAGCTATATCCTGATTAATGACAAGAAAGAGAGGGGAAACAATATTTAATCACACCCTGTTTATACTGGAGCCAAAAATCAAAGCACTGCATTCCTGTTTCATGAGAAAAACGAGGTGGGCATTTCCCCTCTGGTGATTAAGTTTCCCACTACAAGCACATCAATTTCTGTGATTTGGCACAGGGTCCTCTATCACACCACAAACGAGGGCTTCCTTAGCAACAAAATATTACAAACACTGAGCCAGATCCATACACAAGACATCGATGTACATCTATCATTTTGTCTGGATTATCTCAATATGCTTCTCCTTGGGGAGCTGGAGATAAAGCAGTTGCAGCCAAACCACTGTTAACAATTGGCATGGCTGCAGCAGCCCTTGGCTAAGGACACCGCAGTGCTCCAGCCACCGTCCCCGCGTCCCCCGGGCACATGGCCCTGCCTGGGCGCTGCTGCCCACGTGTGCATGGCCACAATTGTGTGGTGGCTGAGGCCTGGGCGGTGCAGGGCACGAAGGCTTCGGTGGGCTGAACCCAGCAGGCTGGACATGGAACCCTGTGGGGCCGGACCCCCGTGGTGCCGGCAGCAATGCCACAGTGCTGTCCTGCTGGCTGTACCTGCAGCAGGAGCCAGGTCCCGCATCGCTGCGGCCGTGAAGACCCCCATGCTGAGGAGGGGGCAGAGCGGGGTCTCAGCTGTGGCAGCGGGTGAGAGGGGTGACACACCCCGAGGACCACGGGAGCTGGTGTGGGGACCCCGGCTCTGCTCCCAGCCCAAAAAAGTGGGTCAGGCAGCATGTCGCCCCTGTGACACCCGCTCGCTCCCTCCCTTCCCTGCTTCCCTTCTGCCTGCATTGATTTGCTCTGGATTCCTTGATTAATTACCCTCAGAGAAATGCAAGGTCTGTTAATTACCCCTGATTAATTAGGGTGAACTTTGAATTGTATCCCTAAGCTGAGATGTGCTGTTCAATAGGCTCCATAATTAGTGACCCAGCAATCTCTTTTAAACCAATTAGCCCAGTGTAACAAGTGAAACAAGCCGGGAGCTGCCCAGCAGGCAGGGGTGCTCCCACAGCGCTCTGGCACGGCTGCGCTTGGCTGTGCCGCGCTGGCTGTGCCACAGGGACGGCAGAGCGGGCAGCGGTGGCTGCCATCCTCACATAGGGCCCTGTGAGCCAGCATCATCCGTGCAGAGCTGTCCCCATGCTGTGTCCCTCACATCCCGTGGGACACGGCAGTGGTTGCAGTGGGCCTGGCCCCAGGGTGCAGCGATGCCAGGAGGCTGCAGCGAGGGGCGGCCACAGCCACCTCCACTGGCTGGGACTGTCCCCATGCCTTCCCTTCCCCGGGGACCCTGGGCAGGTTTCATGTCCCTGGGGAGCTCCTCTGCGAGCTGTGATGTACCTGGTTAAAAATACAACCCAGCCTCCATCCAGAGACAGGGGGAGGCAGGGACTGATCCAGTTTAAAAAGTTCTTTCAGCTCTTTGATCGACTGACATCCCCCAGACCTCGCAGCTGCTGCAGAAATGCCCTCCCAGGCAGCGCTGGCAGAGCCAAGGCCAATGGCCGCGCTGGCCGCCCGGGGGCCCCGTGGATGTCACCAGCGCTGTGCCAGCAGCTCCTGGCCACGGCACGGGTGTGGCACCGCAGGGTGCCCCAGCGGTGGCTGGAGCGTGGGGACACAGTGCCTGGCAGAGGGACGGCACACGCAGTCAGCCCGCTGCCCTGCTCGCCCTTCCCCACGACATCCTTCTGTCCTTCCATCCTCCGTCCCTCTGCCTGGCACTTGCACACTTGAGCAAAAGGCTCTGGCAGGCAGAAGAAAACTTTCTTCCCATTGACATATTTTCATCATCTGCTGCAATTTAATATCCAGGTCAGGAAGCAGATGGAAACCAGCCCAGTTGTCCTGGCTAATGGGGACAGGAACAGTTGTTTATGAGCGCTTGTTTACCGAGTCAATTAATTGTGCCAACAAAACCAGCCACTCACCCCCTCCTGTTCCCGCTCCCGTCTCCTGGCAGAGCTGAGCGGGTCAGGCCGGTGACGTGGGGAGCACGGGGAGGGATTGCACAGACACCCTGGGCCACGCGCTGCCCCGGGGGCAAAATCCCGCAGGGAAACTGGAGCAGCACGGGCTCATCCCAGGGCAGGAGCGGCAGCATGTGCTGGGGGCAGGAGCAGGGTCCGTCCATGGTGAGACCCCCACCTCAAACCTCCCTCTGGGCTGGGGCAGGGGGCACATCTCAGATATGCCTGTGGAAACGCTCCAGCTTGTGTGCTAAGCAGGAGCCAGAGGTGAGGGGCTGCACTTTCCCCCCAACCACAGCTCTGCAGGTCAGGTGTAGCAGCCGCTGGCTGTCAGGCTTGGCAGCAG
>NW_008796063.1:12546683-12546926 GCF_000699145.1 Aptenodytes forsteri
CGCCTCCCTGCCGCTGCCTGGGAGACTCATGTCAGAACTGCCTGGGGCTCAGGAAAGTCATTAGTAATTAATTTGGTTTCTAATCCTCTAATCCAGCTGCTCCTTGATTTGATAAGCGAAAAATCTGCTCCGGCCACATGGTCCTTGTTCCATCCGCTATCTCTTCTCGGAGGCACTGACAAGGACGGGTGCCACCCCGTGCTCTTTTCATTGTGTCCCCAAGCCCGAGGGCCAGCCCTCCAC
>NW_008796063.1:12547037-12548936 GCF_000699145.1 Aptenodytes forsteri
ACCGACGGCATGCCACACAGCCCCCCCCCGGGAGGATGCCGGCTGCCGGCGGGGGCCAGGGCTCAGCCTCTGGCTCTGCGCACTCATCCTGCTGCCTGCTGATGAATGGTCCCCTCCCTGCCTGCCCAGTGCCACGGGCACTGCCGCTGCCTGCCGCTGCCTGGGAGACTCATGTCAGAACTGCCTGGGGCTCAGGAAAGTCATTAGTAATTAATTTGGTTTCTAATCCTCTAATCCAGCTGCTCCTTGATTTGATAAGCGAAAAATCTGCTCCGGCCACATGGTCCTTGTTCCATCCGCTATCTCTTCTCGGAGGCACTGACAAGGACGGGTGCCACCCCGTGCTCTTTTCATTGTGTCCCCAAGCCCGAGGGCCAGCCCGCCACACTGCTCTTCCTGAGAGCAGCGGACTCTGGGGTCCTGCCCAGCCATGCTGTGCCATGCTGTGCTGTCCCGTGCTGTGCCATCCCATGCTATGCTGTGCCATGCTGTGCCATCCCGTGCTGTGCCATGCCCAGCTGCTGGAGCAGGTGCAGGGGACTGCGCTGGCCTCATCCTGCTGGGCGCAGGCGCAGGACTAAAGGGGTCGGACCCCAGTCCCAGCCCAGAGCGAAGGGGCTGACGAGACCATGTGCCCCCCAGCTCGTTCTTACCGGACCTGGAGCTGAGGCAGGACAATTCCCACTTCTGTTTCAGAGCTGAGTTCGGGAGCCACTGCACACCTCAAGGTGCAAGGAGAGGAGCCTTCCCTGTCCCACTGTCCCACTGTCCCACTCTCCCACTCTCCCACTCTCCCACCTGGGGTGGGCAGAGTCATCGACTAGCTGTGCGCCGGTGGCAGTGGCTATGAAACCACCCCTGCCTGTGGCACAGCCATGGTGCCATCCCAGGGGCTGCACCCCATCGTCCAGCATGCCCACCGCCCCGGGCCCTATTTCTCCTCTAAAGCACCGCAGCGAAACAGGAGCTGTGTGCCCGGTCTGGTCCCCCCGGCCCCACTGGCTCAGCGGGCACGGGGCCACACGCCGCCCATGCGGACGCCGGCCATAAGCTGACCGACGGAGCAGTCGGCAGTGGGGCTGTGGCACACGACGGGATGAGGGAACATCACAGATGAGAGGCCAAATCCTTCATTAAATCCCACATTAATCTCTAAGAACAGCGATGTCAAAAATCTTAGCAGCAAAATTAAATTTTGTAGCTATATTTCAGCTGCACAAAATCAATATTAATTACAGTGAGAGAGACATTGCTGTGAGAGGGCCTGACCCAGTATTTTCTCGCTGCAGTAAAACCCCAGCTTGGTAACTTGTTTATATAAAATAACTGCACATGTTTTTGTGGCAAACGGCTTCCAATCTGGCGGGTGTCGGGGCTGAATACAGATGTAGCTGGGACAGCAAACGCCCGCCGCAGAGGCTGGGGATCAGCGTGCAGCGGGGGCCGGGGTGGGTGTTCAGCAGGGAGGGGGAGGAGAAGGCAGCTGTGGATCCCCGGGGAGGGGTCTGTGGGTGGGCTCTGGTCCGGCAGAACCACGTCCTGCTCCCGGCCCCGGGCTCCCCTGCAGCTCCTGCGCCGGGGCCGTGTGCCCTCTGTGCTGGGCGCTGCTCCTCAGGGATTTACTTTCCTCCAGAATAAAGCTCGTGTCAGAGGGTTAAATCCTGTGTTTAAACATATTTTCCTTTCAGTTACATTAAAAATGAGTCCCAGAGCGCCAAGAAAATCCGAGTGGGACCTTTCATGTTTGTCAGCCCTCTGGGCAGGCTATTGCCTTCCTTCAGAAATCCCATTTTACTCGTCCCGCTTTGGTCAGCTGTAACCAGAGACAAGCTGGAGCATGGCCTGCAGCAGAGCCTGGCTGCCTGCCCTGCCCGCCCTGCCTGCCCTGCCCCCCCTGCC
>NW_008796063.1:12550582-12565721 GCF_000699145.1 Aptenodytes forsteri
AGAGCCTTGCTGCCGGCCCCTGCCCGCCTGCCTGCCCTGCCCGCCCTGCCCTGCTGGGGCTGGGTTCTCTCAGTGGCCCCTCTTGTCCAAATGGCTTTGCTGGGGGCACATGCAGGCAGGGCTCTGGGCTCTGGCCCCATGCCCAGTGAACCCCGCCAGCGCTGCCCGACGCAGGCAGCCGCCCTGCCCTGCTGGGGCTGGGTTCTCTCAGTGGCCCCTCTTGTCCAAATGGCTTTGCTGGGGGCACATGCAGGCAGGGCTCTGGGCTCTGGCCCCATGCCCAGTGAACCCCGCCAGCGCTGCCCGACGCAGGCAGCCCGGCTGCCTGTGCAGGGGTTGCACCAAGCTGCAAACAGGTGCCTGCCCGAGGGGAGGTGGAACACATTAAAGAAAGGGATTTGGTTTGAATGGCTCCTATCCAGTGTGGGATTTGGGAGGGGAGGGAAATTGTTGCAGCTTAGTCATGAAAACCTGACTCTTTCATGTGGGAGAAGCAGACCCCTGCCGCGCAGGTGAGGAAATCCCTGGGCAGGTCACTGCAAAGGGATGCCTGCCAAAAATCCAGAGACTGGACTCGCAAGGACCGGGCTACAGCCTGTGTGTCCCCACGGACATGGCTGGAAAACGGTTGGGGCGGAGCAGGACGTGCCTCTTGCTGGAGCAGGAGTAGGGGCACATCTAGCTGGGCAGGGGCACATCTGGCCGGGGCTGGGACACACCTGGCCAGGGCAGGGACCCAGCCGGCCGGTGCGTGGGCAGCCTGTGCAGGAGGAGGGGTGGGCAGGGGTGTCCCTGCAGGTCCCGACACTGTGTCTCTAGGTCCGGGCTGCTGTGCAGCTGTGCTCGCCGGCACCGGGGCCCTGGCTGGTCTGGACATGGGGCATCCCTGGCTGCCTGTCACAGGCAGTTAGTGTCACATTAGGAGATGATCCAGAACAGGGAGTTCAGGGGCAAAGGAATTAAAATGGGAGGGAGAGTTTTAATTAGAGAAAGAAATCAGAGCCTGTAATCAGCCGGGTGAGTGACTGCCCACTGTGAGGAATTCTCCATATGTCAGATGGCATCAATCAAAATGCCACTTCTTATAAAACTGCCTCTGCACAGGAGAAGAGGCTGCTCTGTCCCTGTGCCCAGGGCTGTGCTGCACCTCAGGCAGGGCATCCCCCCAGCTGCGGTCCCCTGGGCTCCTGGGCACCCCATGGCGCAGGAGAGCAGGGCCAGGTCCAGCCTGTCCCATGTCCCGTGCGGAGCTGGCACTGGCAGCCCTGGACAAGGCTCCTGTGCCGGGGTCAGTGGCTGTGTCGTGTGGAGGGTCCCGCTGCACCCTGTCCCGACCCCCAGCCCTGCTCCGGGGGCCAGGCACAGGACGGCTTTTTTGGGACCATAACCGGCTCCTGTGCCTATCTCCAGGCTCATCACAGGTAACAGCAATTGCTGCAAACCTTTTTAATTGTCAGAAATACAACAGGAGCGCGTTTCCTGGTGTGCTGGGGCAGGAGGTGGTGTCTGGTGAGCAGGAGGCTGGTAAATGGGTCCCTTTGGTCCTGCATCCACCTGCAGCATCCGCAGCCGCAGAGACCCTCGGCAGCCTGTGCAGGCAGCCCAGCAACCTTGGTGATGCCAGTCCTGGGCCTGCAGGAGAGGGGGTGTGGGCTGGGAGCAGCGGGTCCCGGCTGATCCTGGTCTGACAGCCAGAGCCCAGCAGCAGCACTGGGGCACAGGAGAGGGGCCCTGAGGCCGGCGGGGATGACAGGATGGCCTTGGCCACGTCGTTCCTGCCGCATCTTGCTCTCCTGTGTGCAGGCTCCGGTGACTCACCTCCCGTCCATGCTGGGCTGTGCTCAGCTAACATCTGTAGGGGTTCTTACAGAAACATATTTCATGCACCAATTGTTTAACAGTGTGGAGGTAAAACGGTTCATGCCCTGCATTTCTCCAGGAGGAGAGCAGCTTTCCTGGAGACGGAACAGTTGGAGTGGGAAGAGGAGCGCTGCCGTGCTGAACCACGAGGAGGGCCGGGGCTGAGCCGTGTGGGGGACACAGACGCAGCGCGGGCGACGCGAGGCCAGCACAGCCCCCGCGGGGAAGTGCCCCTCCTGCGGCACGGGACCATGGCCATGAGCAGCGGGCCACTGCAAGCAGCCGAGGTGCCGCATCTCCCAGGGTCTCCCCTGCTGTCTCCTCTGAGCTGCCCCAAGGACTTGGTCACAAGTACGCCATGAAGGGCTGCGCTGCCTGCTGCCCGGGGCTCCCTGCCCCACGTCCCCCTGCCCCATGTCCCCATGCGCAGGGTGTTCTCACTGCGCCAGCAGCTGAGCTAAACACTTTTGACTCTATTTATTACTAAAAAATTATGCAACTGGGTCGTGTTCTTGCTATTTTTTATGCATGAGCCAAGCAGCAAATTCCATTATTTAAAAAAAACTGTTTTAGCTAGTGATGCACTAGACCACGCAAGTAAATGCCCAAAATAATTCCAGCTGACACCTTTATGAAGGCAGAGTGAAGTTTAAAGTCTACACAAGCCTTTCATTTGTAATCACACGTCCCTCCTAACTGGCTTCTGGGAGCTGCGCTTTCATCTGGCTCTTTAATCCCCTTTGCTGGCTGTGCCCGTGCCCCGTGGGGGGGTGCAATCCCCCGACCTCGGCGCAGGACTGAGTGAACAAGGGGCTGGGAGGGCTGCTGCTCTGCTCCAGCGCCTGCCTGCGCACCCAGGGCAGGCTTTGGCCCGGAGATCCTGCTGTGACAGCAAACAGCATCTGCAAACATCTGCAAAAGCACGTGGGGCGGAGACACAAACCGGGAAGATCTTTAAGGACAAAAATCATGCAAAGAAATAGGGAGAGGCTGAGCTCCAGAGGGAGCCCAGGGGAAACTCCCGGAGCTTCCCTGCAGCCCCCTGCGTGGCCTCTCACCCCACTGGGGCACACAAGGGGACCCTGGGGACCCTCCCCAGGCAGGGGCAGGGGCTGCAGGGAGCCAGCCAGCCTGCTGCCCACAGCCCCCTTGGAGATGGTGCAAGGGGGAAGGTGCTGCTGACTGCAGCACCCAGCAAGGGATGAGGTAGGAAACGCAGGCACTTTGTCTTGTTACTGCCCATCGCCTTCTCTCCGCTTATTTACTGATGGTTTTTAAAGACACGTCTGCCAGCGGCCAGTGGCCGACGCTTTGTGTGCCTGAAGGCTGGCTTCGCTGGTGGCTTGCTCTGAGAGGCAGCGAGGCCGTAGTTAATCACACCAACCTGATTATTTCCAGCTAAATTCCACACTTCAGCCTGACCTTGCTACTTTAACGAACAGGACACTGAGATTTTTCTTACCATAAAAAATTTCTGTTGACCCCAAAAGTAAAAGATGACAAACAAACCGTGATATAAATAACCTGGCCTCTGGAAAAAAGCACTAAAGGTAACTTATCAATTAGCCCTTTTCTCACCAATAAATCATCGTACTGTGGCATCTGACCCTGGTTAGGCTGACATTTCTATAACCCATTTGCCACTGTTCCTGTATTAAATGGCTTCCAGTCACCCTAAATTTGGAGATTTTAATCTCCTATATTAAGTCAGTGGTTCTTAGTAATTCAGTGAATTTATTTTTATTGGCTTTGTAAATCAGAGTTATCCATGTCAGTGACCGTGGTCAGGGAGAGAAGCGTTTGTCTGTGAAATTGGGTTGACACAGACCATTGACTGCAATGATAACAGGTGATTTGCAGGGCTGGCTGGACAAGCCATTTACACCAAGCAGATTATAATATTAGACTAAAAAAGTTTCATTACTGGAAAAACAGTCGAAGCTATGGCACACCTGGATGAAGGGAGCAGAGTGGGAAAGGGGCGCCCTTTATCTGCCACACTGGTGCTGAACCCCTGGGATGGGGACAGGACCCCTCAGGGACACAGGCTAGGGTGCAGGATGGGCTAAACGAGGAATAACACCTCTAACATCAGTCTGCCTGGACACCAGTCTGTGCCAGCTGCCCTGTGCCCAGGGAGTCACCGCTGTGTGCTGTTCCTGCTGCAGGACTGCCCTGTGCCTGGTGGGCTGCAGCATCCCCTCAGCCGCTGAGCATGTCCTGACCTGGAAGAATGGGAACTCCCACGCAGTGAGCGTGTGCCATTTTTAAGAGCTATTGTGATTATTTAATTGGCTTCAGGCTAAACATCGATTCCTGCAGAGAAATGGGCACCACCGGGAAAACAATGCATAATTAATATGTTTGCCAACCCATGCTGGCACTGCCTTTGAACATGCTCCAGCATCAGCACCTGCTGATGGAGCACGCATGGGCTCGGCGAGCAGACACGGTGACATGTCAGCCTCTTCCCAGCTGCCCTGTGAGCGGCACCCGAGCTGCACCAGGCTCCCCGTGAGTGCAGGGCTGGGACGTGCCCGCTCCCAGCAGCGCAGCTGTGCCCCGGTCCCCACAGAGGGGACGGAGGGTGTAGGGGCACCACCCAAACAGCAGGCGCTGTGGGCAGTCTGCGGGCAGGCTGTGGGCTGAGGGTGCAAGCCTGGCACGAGGAGTCACTGCGCGGCGGCTGGCACCAAGGCATGGCTCCAGCAGCACCGTGCTTCCCGGCGGCACAGCTCGTAAATTTGAGGCTGAGCAGTAGCTTGGAAAGGTGGAGGAGAGCAGGGATTAACTGAGCGTGCGGAAGGCATGGCAGTTGCCCCAGCCAGCTCTGCTGGGAGCAGTCATCGAGGGCTGTCGTTAGCTGAGATTTACACACAGGGCTGGTGATAACTGTCTAATCCCCTCACACTTTTGGGATGTGCTCCGGAGGGTGCTCCGTGGATCAGGAGGGATGGGGCCGGGAGCTGGGAGCAGCTCAGCTTGGGTCAGGAGGAGCAGCACCGGGACGAGGGTCTGGCCAGCCCCAGGGGACCCAAGCTGGGCTGGGCTGCACAAGGGCTGCAGTCCGAGCCCCACGATGGGAGCTGCCCTGTGGCCCCGTGGGTTCTGCTACAGGATCAAGGGCACCCAGCTGGGACCCCCTGCCTGCTTTTGGGGACCGCTCTGCAGCCCGTGGCCCACGCGGCCCTGAGCACCGGGAGCTGGCCTGGGGCTCTCCGGGCACTTGCCTCCCCAAGCGGGGCCCTGGGAGGCGAAGGGCTCTCAAGGATACACCTCACCCATCCCTCTGAGCAAGGCAGGCCCTGTGCCAAACCACTTGCGTTCAGTGTGTGGGAGCTGAGCCGCTGAGCCGCAGTCAGCTGCAGCAGAGGATCAAACAGGTATGGACCTGCTGGACATTTACTGGCCCTGTATGATGTATATAATGTACCACACATCTGCCTGCGATAGGAAGCACGGTCAGAGACAGTTCATTATTTAATGGCCCTTCCCAAGAAGGGGAATGAGGGTGGCGAGGGTGGCTGTGCCACCTCGTTCTGCAGATCTAGGTACAAGCCTTGTCTGAAATGTTTACTTATCCCTGTTAAAGTGCTCGGGGTGCTCCGGTGCAGCTGGAGTGATGCTACTGGGTCTGCGCTGTGCAGAGCACCTTGTAGCTGCTGGTGAAGCACATCCGTGGGTATTTAGGAGTAGCAGTTCCCTGGCAGAGCTGAATAATGTCATCAGCTGTTGAACACGTGTCAGATGACCTTTCCCTGCACTCTCCACTAAATCCCATTAATCAGAAGAGCAGAGCAAAGCTAAGAACTCTTTAACAAAATTATTGTAATCTCTAGGTTTCTCATTCATCATGCAGCAGCTCAGCAGCCTCCATACTCCCTGTGGGTGTTAGAGGATCCCCCAGTCTTTGCTTTGAAACACCCTTCCCCTTTCTTTTTCTGTCCTTCAGCTCCGCACGCTTGTGGTTCCTTTGCCTATTAGAGCTTTGCAAATTCCCACTCATCGGGCTTGCAGGTTTGCTCATTCTTAGCGGGCACCTTATAGCACCTTCCCAAATCGCTGGCAGAGTGGCAAGAGCCGTGGGGGGCTGCGAGCTGGCAGGTGGGGGTGACACTGCCATCTGTTACTGCAGCAGAGAAGCCAGGAGGGGAGCAGAGGCACAGCAGCGACCCCGTCTTGCTGGAGGGTGGCAAACCCCTCCCTGTAGCAAGTGCCCGCACATGTGCACACGCATGTGCAAGGACATCCTCTCAGCTCCAGTGCAGCCACCCCGGCCCATGGAGGGATGCTGTGCGTGGGGCCGCGGTGCTGGGGCTGCCTGCTGCTGCAGGACCCCCGGCCTCGCAGGCGGCTGCGGGGCTCCAGCTAAAGCACTTTGCAGAGTCCCTGGTGAGCCGGTGGCTTGTCGTGGGACATGCTGAGCTCCTCGGTTGTAGGTGATTTGAGCTGACTTGGGTCTGTGAACCAGAGCCACCTCTGAATATTCCCACTTTAATCAGGCTGTTCTCTGGGGAAGGGGCTTGTCAAAGTTGGCATTTTTGCTGCAAGATGAAAGAAAAAATATGTAAACGAGAGGCAGAGAGAGAGAGAGATGGAGCAGATTTACAGCTGTGATGGCTGCCTGGCATGGAAATTCCCAGGAAGGCTTTTGCCTGGAGCACGCTCAGACAAGTGGCTGTTAACCCCAGGGTCCATGGGACCCGTAAACATCCCGCGCTCCTCACAGGGGGATGTGAGGCTGAATTAGCCCTTTTCCACAGGAAAACATGAGTGCCGCTGGCTGCTGCTGGCACTGGATGTCTCGGGAATGGTGAAAGATGAGCTGTTCATGGCACACAGGCATGTTGCTCCCCAAGCACCAGGGAACGCAGCTCCATGTTCCCGGCGGGCCCCGGTCCTGTGCTGTGCTGTCAGTGCAGGGCTGGGCTGGGGACCTCCATCCCTCACCGGCAGCGTTGTAAGCATCCTCAGCCGCAGCTCCTGTACATGCTCGTTTAACATGCAGTAACCTGTGACAGTGCTGAATCCCTCAGATGTGTGCACAGATCTGGCGCCTTTGATTTGAGGAGTCTGAGCTTGTCCTGGTGTTTCTAATGAGGATGCGCTGCAAAGCCATAGGATCTGGATTGCTGGCTGATGATGTATTTCCAAACTAACAAGAAAAGGAGATCAATCGAGCTAACTATTTGCCTTTTCAAAGCTTTGCAAGAAACAAAACACAGGTCAAATGCAGACAGGAATAAATCTGGCCAGAGCTTGCCTATTGCCCATGCGGGGAGCGCGGGGGCTGCTCTGCCCAGGGCCCCACCAGCGCCCAGTGCGGGGCAGTGATAGGTGATGGGCAGGCAGGGTAGGACCTCTGCCACGGCCATGGCAGCTCCCATCCCACCTCCGCCGCCCTCCCGTGCATGGCTGCTGGCAGCTCAGCCACCGACCCTGCCTCGTGCCCCCACTGCTGCGGCCCCTCTCCTCCCATGGGCGGGGGGGGTCTCCAGCCCTGCAGCAGCTCCACCCAGAGCCCCCAGCGCTGCATGGCTGCTGCCCCAGTGAGGAACCCAAATTTCCCTTCCCGGGCAAAGATCTTCCTTGGTTGTTGGTAATCACAAATCAGGACAAAGTAAAATTTTCAGGTATCTTGTGGACTGGACAGCTGGGGAGAAAGTGAGTTCAGAGGCTGTGGAAGGATCCCACTGGAACATTGCAGCAGGGTAATGTGAACGTGACGGTGTCTTATAGAAGAGAAAATACTGCAGGAAAGCTGGAACAAAACAACGAGGGAGAACTGTAATGAAAGACGGCATTTATACTTCAAATCAGCTCCAGTTTTTCTGCTGAGAGTTTCATCAGTGCTGACACTTCCCTTCAGAACACCTCAGTGTCAGTGAGCCAGGGCTGGCGGTGGGAGGTATTTGGCCGAGAGGGTCTCGACCAGCTCTGGTGGCAGCGCCAGCCGACACTTCTGGCATGCTTCGCCCCCAAAGGCAGGGGGCCATCTCCTGCCCGCTCCTGCCACCCTCCCGGCCAGCCTGGCATGGCAGCTCCCTGCCCTCAGTTTCGGCGTGTGTGAGCTCCCAGTGAGCAGGGCTCTGGGGACGGGGCTGCGCTGCCGGTTTGCCTAGCTCCGGTCTCGTGTGTTTGTTTATCATGGGCACTGCAGGCCATAGTGGGCACACAACTCCGGCAGCCTCCGATCTCCCTGCTGCCTTGCTGGCCAGGGCGGAGCTGCTTTCCAGGCAGGTCTCTACCCCAGGACTAGCTGCTCCTTTGGCTGTGACTGCAGGATCCCAGAGCTGCTAATTACCAGCTCCAGCCTGGCTCTGCCTTTTAATCCATGCAACATCTTGAAGAATTAATTTTCAGCTGTATAGCAGCATTCAGAAATATCCCCCGGCATCTCCCTTTTCAGTAAGTCCCAGCTTGCACGGTCTGTGCTTAATTAGTGAGTTAAATACTCCAGAGTTCAGACTGCCTTGTTGTAACTCAAGTCCTCTCACGCTGTGGCGTCCCTGCAGACATCCCCAAGAGGATGACACTGGGTTCGCGGCAGGGCTGATCTGAAAGCTTGGGGAGCTGATGGTGGGATGGACGCCCCTTGCCCAGACTGCACGCTGCAGGTAGGCGTCAGCCTGGCGTGGCCCTTGCTCCCCTCCATCGGCTCTGCCAGCACAGGGAGGCCTCTCACACGCTGAATTTCAGACACGGGGTGGGGGTCAGGAGCAGGGAGTAGCCTTTCTAGGGATGATTTTTACCCCCCCCCCCCCCAGAGAGTGGCAAAGATGGACCGCGTGGTCTCACATCCCCGCTCCCACCTCATACCTGGCTCTGGTCCCGGAGCAAAGGGCAGGGTGAGCAGCACGCCAGGCACTGGCGGCACCAGAGCGGTTGGTATTTCCAGGGTTCAGAGCAAGAAGGCAGTTGCAGTGACAGGGGGTATTGCTTCAGCACCAAACCAAGTCCCTGTGAGGTGCCACTGTCCCTGTGGCAGGCTGCAGCCTGGGGCTGGGCTCCGTGGCCATGCCAACCCACGCCGCAGAGCTGCTCATCCCTCGGTTTGCTTGGTCACAGCGGGAGAACCATGGCCCTGCGGGGAGGAACGGGTGACCAAGGGGAGATGGGGACTTTCCTAGGACACAAGCCCCGCCCTGAGGGCAGGGGGAAGGTGTAAAGCGTTGGCAGCAGTGCGGCTCTGCACACCGTATTTGCCAAGCCAAGCTGGTGGAAGAGTGGAAAGCGGACAGGTAACTCACAGGACCCATGGAGTGAAACACCGACGACTCAAATCCAGCAATTTTAAAAAGCATCTATCACAGCAGAGCAGTCTGAACTCTGGCCCCAGTGAAGGCCACTTCTTCATGAGTAATCACTAGATATAAGTACAGCACATTAATAATGCACATATTGATTGGCTCCAATGCTGCGCCACATACGTGCTCAAATCAATAATCCTGCTTAAGTACGTGTACCACAAAACTTTCAAGAAATACCACCCCTACACTTTGGCACAACACTGGGCTGTCACCTCCTAAATTTATTAATTGACAACCCTCCCATCACACCCGCCTCCAGCCCCGGCCCTTCCCGCACTGGCAGAGACCCCCCCTCTGCCCCCCGCTGCTGGCACGAGCCCCTGCACGAGCCCCTGTGTGAGCGTGATGCTGCCTCTGAGCCTGGCCTTGCCCCCATTTCAGGGGAAAGGAGCCCATTGATCACAGACACTGAGTCTGGGGACGTGGAGAGAAGCAGGAGTGGGGCATGGGGACGCGTCTGCAGGTGCAAAGCGTGTGACATGCTTAAACACAGATGCAAACGGCTGCACCATCAGGAGCAGCGGATGAAATGAGCTCCATGGACCACATAGTTCAACAGTTTATTTCAGGGCTGTTAAACACTGTTTTACATATTTATTAAATTGAAGACAGTTTCTTCCTACAAAATGTATCAGCGATTACTCTGCCTGACAAGCAGCCGCCGTCGGCTGGAAGCGGTGTCCGACTTGCAGCACTTGCATTTTCTGTATTACCCTGTGATGCTGCAGCTCAAGCCGCTCAGCGACAGCCAGGAGCGCTCGGAAGCAATGGCTGAAGGGAAGATTTAGGAAAAAACCGTCATGATGATCCCGGCACCAGGGTGCTATATTCTGCATGCCCAACATGGCACCTCTGATTGATGAGTCCTGCACTTCACTCCAATCTGTTCAGAGTTAGGCAATGGCAATCATTTTTTTCAAGCCTTGTCATATATAAAAGCAATTGAGTCAGCAGGCACCAGTTGTCTGGCACAAGAAGAGATTATATTTTTACAAGGTTTTGCAGAAGGTCTATAAAAGTTTGTTCTCTCTTTAAAAAATAAATACAGATATGTCAACGCCTCTCTGAAAAAAATCAGAAAAAAAATTAAACTTGCAAATTGAAACATTATGTCAGCAAAAGATGTGCTTAAAGAGCCTTTTTATCACTTATATTAGATGACAAGGATTTTGTGTATAAACTGTCTTTCAGGCCAATGCCTTTGGAAAACTGGGAATTTCCCTGATAGTTCTGGTCCCAGATTGCGGAAACACCGCTGTTGCTGTATGCTTTCTCCTGTGGAGGAGAGCAGATGGGCCTGGGTGCCCGAGAGCAAGTGCCAGGGCTCCCATGCACCCGCTGGGGTCCCCCCCGCTGCCTCGGGCAGCAGGACCGGCGATGAGTGCTCTGGCAGGGCTGGGGGTGCTGCAAAGCTGCTGGTGCCCCCCAGTTTGGTGGCAATGGCCAGCAAGGCAGGGACAGCCAGCCAGAGGCAGAGCTGGGGTTGGCACTGTGGTGGCACTGCGACGCCCTGGATCCATAGGGAATCCCCTCAGCCCCTTGTGGAGGGACCAGCTGGGATTCCCGCTGGGGATCGAAGCAACAGCCAAGATGGAGGGCGTTGCTGCTTGGCTTGCACTGCACCCAGCAGCACCCAGCAGCACCCCAGAGGAGGCCCGGGGGGGGCTCTGCCGTGCCGGTCCCGCTGGGGCCCGCGGCTGCTGGCGTGGGTTCATTACCACTGGTTGCTCAGCGGTTGTTGGAGCTGTAGGAAACGCCGACATGAATCTGCAGCTATGGATTTTTTTTGACAGAAGCTGACCCCTCGGGATTGCTGTTCATTACATGTTCGAGAAGGAGCTACTGTAGTTATAGCAAATCTTTTTATAATGATCTTTCATTGTAGATGTAGAATATTAATTATCAGAGGGTATTAAAAAAAGCATTAGCCCTCTGACCCCGGGAGATGCACATGGGCTTTTCAAGTGTCTCCCACAGATCTATCAGGGCCGCGGGCTGTTCATCAGGGCAGGGACGGGCGCCGCAGGTAATGGGCGCCAGCACCGCTCATTTGTGGAGCTGAGCCTCCGCGCTGGGGGCCATCCCCGCCAGCAGCCCCTTGCCCTGCGCGGAGCAGCAGTGCCCCCTTGCTCCTGGCAGACCCTCGGGAGCAGGCTGTGCTCAGCACCCTTTGGGATCGCCCGACTCCCCTGCCCCACCACAGCCAAAATCTACCTGGGGGCAGAGACCGCTGAGCCCAGGGACCCTCCCTGCCTGTCCGCCCTGGGGAGGAGGTGATGGGCACTGTGGGGCTGGGACAGCTCCGGCCGTGGAGGACCAGCCCTGTGCATCCCTCGGCCCCCGGCTGCCCACGGCACATGGTTCCGGTGGTGCCAGAGCACTGCTGGCAGCCCCGCATGCCTCCCACCTGGACACACTCATTCTGTGCTTGAAATGCATGTTAAAAATTTGTCTTCACCTTCATTAATGCCGGAATTTATTGCAGGAGAGAGAATTTCTTTATTTTAAAGAACCTATAGGTGGAACACAAGCAAATTGCTAGCTTTTACTAGCATATAAACTGGGAAAAACCTTTGAGATACATCTACATTACACTAAACTGCATCCATAATTCATACCTAAAGGAGAAATTTTTAGCTCCCTTGGAGGTTTGCTGGTATCTATTATTGATAGGACCGTGTTAGGCAACAATAGGCTCCCTCTTATTCACACGCCGTTTACTAGTTGAGTCAGGCTGCAGCACCTTTGCTGAGCAGCATGAGCTCTCAATTAGATTTTTGCAAGGATTTGGAAGGGATTTAGTTAAGAAGCTGAAGTGATGTAGACTGAGTGAGTTGGGAGAGTATTTCTAGAGGGATTCCCGCTCCCGGTAGTTAATCAATAGATCAGGAACACGAAAGACGCTCAGAACAATTAGTTTCTATTCAGATCTCCGAAAGCAGCATTTGCTCAGCAAAACTCTGGGGATACAAGCATCTTCCAAACTGGGAACGTCGTAATCCATTAATCGCAGTGACCGGAGGGTGGGTGGCCTGCAGTGGAGCGGAGAGTCTCGGGGCGGAATCACCGAGCATTTAACTGTGCATAATGCAGGCGGGTCTCAGCTCTCTGCCTGGCAAGTAATTACCACCATGATTGCACCATTTGCAGACCTTTCAGAGCCAGCTGGGTGAAGCCCAAGTGCTGCAGGGAGCAATTGTCCCCTGTGTCCCCGGGTTTCGGGCCGACGTGGGTGGCTGGATGCTGGCATCTCCCTCCTGGGAGGTCCCAGGTCTGCATCCAGACCCAGGGCTGCTGGGGAGCCCAGAGCTGCCAAGAGCCCGAGAGCGCGCGGCCGGGAGCTGCCAGGCTGCCTGGTGGGGCCACGGCCATCCCCAGCCCCTGCCGCGCAGGACCCATGGGGTGAGGACGCACCAGCCCTGCACCCCTCAGGGTCGTCCAAAAAGGCTGGGGAGGGGTTGCACGGCCTCTAAACTGGGAGCATTGGCACCGCCAACCCCAACGCCTCTCTCCCTCCTTTCCCAAATGTGAAATTTAACCAAAACATTCTTAAAGCAGCTCTGCGACTGGCAAAGAGCAAGAGAGGTGGTTTGTGAAAATGCCTGCGAAATTTGCTTTTCTTTTGAAAATTTTTGAGATTTTTTTTTTAAGTCAGTCAAAAATAAAAATCAAACAGATATTGAAATGTGCCACACCGTTACGGGGCACCTCATCTCCACTGACAGAAATGGGGCAGCTCTGGCTCCTGCGAGCCAAGGCAGGGACAGGGTGGGGGGACAGTCCCACGGCCAGGGCCGAGCCGTGCTCTAGGATACTGAAATCCCTACTCCAGTGCTTGGGTGAAAGGGAATGTCTGGAGAGAAGAAGATGAACAGACAGCAGTTCTTATCGTGATTATAAATTAAGGAAATGTGTCTAGCACATGCACGTATTTACAGAGCACGTAGCAGTTAGCTTAAATCTAAGATAAAGGTTGCTGTTAACATAAAAATCCCATCCTTCCCAACCCATCAATTCTGAATTGAATTAGATCCAGGGACCACAATGCAAATCTCAGGGCTACAAATCTCACTGACAATATGTTTTGTTCCACAGATGCAAAGCCAAATATAAAACCACACAAAAATCCTTATCTGACAGATTTCCCTTTGATTAGCTTTTAATTGCTCATTAAGATTTGGGTGGTTTACATCTTTTCTGCATGGCAGAGGAGCAGCTTCCCTGCAGGGCCGTGGTGATGTCCAGCCAGCAAACCCAAGCTCCTCCAGGAGAGCAGCGCTCCCACTGCCAGGAGAGCTCTGCCCGCTCAGCCTGCCTTGGGTGCTGCTCTCCGGCTTGGGTGCTTCCCTCTGGTTTGGCTGCTTCTCTCCATATCTCCCCCTCCCCAGTTTATTTTGGTGTTGGTTAGGGATAGTCAGCGAGGATGGAAACAAATGATTGCTGAAGGAGCTGCAAAACAAAACCTTTCTGGAACAAAACACATCAATCGTGGCTCAGAGCCAAGGTAGTTATTGCAGAATTTCCCCAGCATTACCCAGATCTGAGGGATTACAATTTGCCTCCATTTGCTGGCTCAGCTGGAGCAGGGTGCTCAGTGCTGGGGCAGAGCTGGCACCGTCTCTGCGCTCGGCAGAGGCCTCCGGGCGCTCTCTCGGTGCCCACCCAGCCCGGGTGAGCCGGGCCCTCCGGGGTGCTGCGCCACAGGCAGAGGCTCAGCGGCTGCTGGCCGGGGGTGGTTGGGATGCAGACATCGGCTGCTCCGCTCTGGGTGTGGGCAGCGGACCCCTCTGTGCCACCGCTGCTGGCAGTGTCCACCCTCGTGAGCTGCAGGGAGGTGGATGCTCGTTTCCTGGAGCGAGCACCAGGATTAGCAGAGACTGAGCATGTCAGGGGTCTCATGTTATTGTTTATGAGAGGTTTGCATGAAATTTTAGAATTTACAAAGTAGTCATATCACTTAATCCTCTTTAATGAGGTTTGGGGATTTATGGGCCAGACGTATTCATGTGTAGCTCGCACAATTAACCTTGGTTAACCTATAAAGAAAACTTCAGGATAAGTTCGACTTCTCCAGTTATTAAAGCTGGGGATTGGAAGAGTGGCAGGCAGCCCGCAGTGCCCCGGCTCGCTCACGCTATTAAGTATCATGTACAGAGGAGCCAGCAGCATCCCATGTGTTAGGAGCAGTCCTGCCTCCCAGCTGTGTACGTGCTTGTGTACACTCGTTCTCTGGCAGTTTATCCAGGGATTAAGCGTCTGCGCTGAGCTGTGGCAGAGCTCAGCAGCGCTGCTGAGCCAGGAGCAGCACTTGCTTGCACAGGGTGCGCCCCCGATGGGGCTCTGCGGCAGGTCTGTGGGCAGCTGCTCCTCTCCTCCCAAAGAGGCACAACAGGCACCTGCTGCCTGGCCACACTCTGCTCTCCAGCCGGGCCCCTTGATGCTCCTCACGCAGTCCCGGCTCTGCGGCTCCCCGTGCCCCCGCGGCTCCCCATGTCCCTGCACCCCTCCTGCGGCTGCAGGGCTGCTCCCCACACCGGGGCCGCCGCTCGGCACCTGCCGCAGCTGGTGCCATGCTCAGCCAGAAGCCACAGCAGGGATGGCCACGTTGCCAGGAAAGGAGCCAACTGGGAGCAAATCCCACCCGGGAGCCCCAGCAGACATCGCTGCTGCGGCTGGAAGCACTTCACGGAGACAGCAGCAATGGCACGGGGACCTTGGCTGCCAGCAGCATGGGAAGGCAGCAAGACCTCCTCTCCTGGGGCAAGGACACAGGGCACGGACGGTGCAGCCTCCGGGGCGACGGAAGCAGCACCTCGTCCTGGACCCCGGCTTTGCTGCGGCACTGATGGCCCTGAGGAGCCACCCAGAGCTCTTGAGTGCAGGGGGGTCCCTGTGTCCCAGCCATGGAGTCCTGGGCTCCTCCGCCTCCAGCCCCCAGCAGTGCCCATGCTGGCGGCAGTGGTTGGGGC
>NW_008796063.1:12565766-12579753 GCF_000699145.1 Aptenodytes forsteri
GGCAGCACAGCCGGTGTCTCGGCCAGCACCCAGCGCATTGGGAGGACAAAGCAAACCTGTGGCATGCTGTGGCACAGCAGGACATGCGGTGTGCGGGAGGGGAGAGCCCTCAGCGTGAGAGGGAACACCTGGGCAGTGTCCCCAGCCAGCAGTGACATCTGGGCAGTGCTGCCAGCCTTTTAAAGTTCTCATAATTCCACAATAAATCAGTATGGTAATTTCTCTCTGCAATAAAGCCCCTATTCCTGTCGCAAGCTCTCATAACCGGCACCTCGATCTTTCTGTGCTCTTTGCTCTTTATTACCTTTCAATGACTTAAGCCCCTGAACTGAATAACTTCATCAAGGTGTCAACCTAAACAGATTTTTCCCTATAATGGCCCAACTCTCACAGGTTCTTAATGAAAAATATTGATTCCGAAGGATTAGTTGCAGATTTATGTGGTGGATGCTGATCCCTCTGTCACCTGATACCTTATCAGTGGATGAAGGAACTGATCCTCCCCGCATGGTTTTAAAAAAGCAATCACAGACTGTGTCAAGCAGGAGCTTATTCCCAGAGAAATGCATATAATGCTGTGTCTGGATCAGATACGATGCTTAACAGATAGCTAATAGAGGGGGCTGAGGAACCGCCAGCGTGGCCAGGCTAGTTTGCATCTCCCTGCCCGGTGTGGCTAGGCAGAGCCGGCATTGTCAGCAGCTGATGCTGGTCCTGCTCTTGCTGGGCGTGGCATGGCCCCAGGCGCAGGAGGGCCGAGGTCCCATGGCAGCTGCCTCTGCCATCCCTCTGCTCTGGTTCATCGCCGGCCTGGCAGGGCACATCTTCTCCCAGGCAGAACAGATCTGAGCCATGGCCCACAGGGCTTTGAAAGCAGCACCCCAGGCAGCCCCACGTGGCATGAGTTTGCTGGGTTCTCAGCACACCCCATGCAGTCACACTGTCCTGTCCCTCTGCAGTCCCAGAGCCGCCGGCACGGCACCACAAACAGCCCCATGTTCCTCATCTCCCCCTTTCCCTCTAGGAAGAGGGTGGGACTGGTCCTTAACATCCCAACCAACCCCTCTGCTCCCCTGTCGTGGTTTAATCTCAGTCGGCAACTAAGGACATCCCCACAGAACCCAGTTACGGCTGCTTCAATATCATCTAAAGGAGGGTCCGACGTGCACGAGTGTGTGGGACGGAAGGGCTGCTTGTGACAGGTCAGGAAAAAACAGTCTCCACAAGGGCAGGAGCTCCTTGATGCTGTGTGGGGCTCACCTTGCCGGCCGCTGCCAGCCACGAGCATCCCACACCACAGCCCTCAGCCAGGCACCTCCCATGGGCTGGGTGGCTCCAGGGCCGAGGGGGCAGAGCCCTGTCCTGCCTCCTGCTCCAGGCTGTGGAGGAGATTTAACACAGGGAAAACCTCCCTTCCCTTGGAGATGGTTGGAGGGCTGGCAGGCAGCGCTGTGTGCACAGGGCAGCAATGGAAAGCTGCTGGCATGGCCCCAAACCGGTCCGTGTTACATCGCCTGCCAGCACCTCTGGGTTGATCATTTGCTCTAAAGACCATCATAAGCTTCAGTCTATGAGCTGGCAGATTATACGACATGTCAGAGATAAGTACTGGTGAGTGGATCCTCTGCCAGCAAACCCCTGGCTGTACCGCACTGTGCTGATGCACCCATAGCACCCTGGCAGGTCCTGCCCGCTCCCTTGGAGGCTCCCGAAGCCCAGCAGGACCCACCGTTGGAGGCAGCGCCCGCCAGCAGCCAGGGCCACGCGGTGCATCCCCGGCCTGCAGGTGCCTCCCCCTGCCCAGGCTGGCAGGGACTCTCCCAGCACCCATGGGGACAGGCTGCGGCTGCCCTGCCAGCGTGTCCCAGGGCAGGGACTGGCCCCTCCGGTCTCCTGGGAGCGGGTAATCAGGTCTGCGGGGCTTTCAGGTGTGTGCGGTGGAGGAGACATTGGCAGCAATGACATTTAGTGGCAGCCACACATCCGATTAATAATCTTTTTTCCCTCCCTTCAGAAACTTGCAGCTGAAATTAATACATAAATTACAGCCCGGAGTGAGGCGTTATAAATAATAGCAGAAGGGCTTTGATTATTTACATTTTTATGGAATCTGAACTGATCAAATACATAGAAGTCACCAGGCACATGGGAGAATTATGTCGTGTTCAGACATGATTTAAAGGCCATGCAAGAAGGACCCCTCCACGAGAAGCGATCAGGTGGGGCTGGTCACTCTGGACCAGATGAGCAATGTACAAGCACCACAAAATAAACCTCAGCCCTTTGAAACTTTGGAAAGAGAAGAGAAAGCAATGACTGCCCATGACATTAGCCCCTCAAACACCCCTTTGTCTCCCTGCCATTTGCTGGGTGCAAATGAATGAATGTTTTGGCAACAGCCTTACTCAAAATCTAATAAAATTATTCAGGATTCTGTGAGGAGCCTTGGAAATAGAGGCTGTCCTACAGCAGCAGTGTGCGGCTATGGCAGCAGAGCTCTGCTTTTTGGGTTGATTTAAAACCTCATTCGTTTTTCATTAGCTCAGAATTGCTGCAGACGAAGGTTCATTTTTACTACGTGCGTGGAACACGAACGAAAATCGGGATTTTGTTTCTTCCATTTACCTAGCGTATGAAGTCACCCGATTTAAGGATGAAAGGAGTTATTTACTTCCAATTACCTAAACATGACTGAGAGCAGGTATATCCCTTCCTCGCTATCAAATGACTTCCATATTGCTCATCCTGATAAGCTGTTCACGCCCCTGCCCACGGCCGGTCCTGCTGGGCAGCGCTGTCTGCAGCCGGAGCTCACCCCCACCGCCAGGTCTCTGCTCGCACCCTGGGGTGCTGGGGACAGAGATGCTCCCGGCTCCTCCTTGCCTGGCGTGGCCCTCAGAGGACGGGCTCAGCATCGCTCGGGGCAGTGCAGCCGTCCTGCCTCGGGGCAGTCCAGCCCCTCTGTCCGGACAGGCAGGCCAGGAGGAGGGATGCGATCCGCATGCCCCGGGGGCATGCGATCAGCCCTTGCCCAGCTGGTCTCCATCCAGGGCACCCACGCCGGCAGCCCAAGGGGATAACCAGAGCCCGCAGTGCATCGTGCCCATTGAGCAGGTCCTGCAGTGAGCAACGTGGCGCAGCGTCCTGCAGCCCTGCCACCACCCACCGCCCGTGGCCATCTGCGGAAGAGGTGCATGTCCCACCAGCCTACCGAGGACACCAGCAGGCAGAAGCTGCCCGTGCCAGGAGGCAGAGCTGGCAGAGCTCCCCAAAAAGATGTGCGGAGGCCCCACGCCCACCCATCACCCTGGCACATGGCCAGCACCAGTGCACCATCCCCACCGCAATGACCCCACGTGTCAGCCGCCCCCCAGCCCCCTCCCAGTACCCGGTGCAGCCGAAGCACTTCTTCCCTCCCCCAGAGCAAGGAGCCTGTTTTGGGCTGGGTTGCTTTTCTTTCTGATTTTGTAATTTACACAATAATCACACTCCATTCACATTTCCAATTACTTTACCATTCAGGCTAGAAAAAACTATTCCACTGATTAAAACCGCAATAATTAAAATTGAGGCTTTGTGCTGCTTCTGCCTTTTAAACATTTTACAAACTCTCCCCCAAATTCCTCATTTCAAAGCTCCCATCAGGGTCCCAATTTCATGGCTAATTTGTAGAGCCATCGCCTGTGTAATCGTTAGCTCTGCCGGCACGGGGCAGGCAGCAGGCAGGCAGCCCCAGCAGCCAGGGCGTTCCCACAGCTCACCTCCTGCAGTTATATATTTATTTCTTCACTTTTGCATTATTATTCTGCAAGCACCAGGTGTTTGTCAGCATGCCGGGCAGGAGGGTGGCTTGAGGGGGCTGCTCACTTCCCACCCGCCCCTATTTCACCTGCTCTCAGGCAGCCAAGCCCCCCCTATCCCTCCCACCCATCAGGGTCCCAGCCCTGCCCATCCCCTGCCAGGTGCCGGCACAGCCCCGCTCTGCTGCGCAGCCCCTCCACGGCAGACACGACCCACTGCCAAGCCTGTCCCTGCCTGGCAGGCACGTGGAGCTGCTGCTCATTCCCGAACCGGTGGAAATGGGTTGAGCTATAACCACAGAAAGCTCTCTTCCAGCTGCCTACCTAAGCAGCGAGGCCGTAATGCAGTTTTATTCTGATTTTTCCTCCCAGTCTGGGTTTGCTCACTGAATTCTTCCCTGAAACCGGGGTGCACCCTGGGCCCAGACATGCCCTTTGCTTCTAATGGCAAAAAAGGAGTAGAAAAGTGAAAAGCAGCATATAGTTTGTATGCAAGAATAAATGAGAATGGATTTTAATTAGTTCTAATTGAGTCTCCAGAATTCAGACAACTTCCAAATTAACACCAATTAACATAGTATACTTGATATCGCATAACATTTAATTAAACCTCTTAAAATAAGATCTGTAAAGCTCCCCTCCAAGTTTCACAGAGATGATCCCATTGGATGCCGCACCTTAAAGGTATTTAAACAAAATCCTTATACAAGCAGCAGTTTCGGAGCCTATTGCAGGGAAGCGCACAAGCACGGCAGAGGTGATCTTCAGGTACCGCTGTTAATAAACTGGGCTGATTAATCAGCCCGCGTGCAACGAGCAGGGGTATCAGGACAAGCAGAGCGTGTCTCCCGCAGCGCTGCCTGGGCACTGGGGAGGTCCTGCACGGCCGCCAGCTGCTGCCGGCTCCCCCCACCCTCACCGGGAGCCAGCGAGCGCCGGTGCAGCAGCGCTGCCTTCATGGCGGGGCTTGGCGGAGGCTGCCGGGGGCATGCAGTGGGGCGAGGACCTGCAGGGCAGGCGAACTCGCCTTTGTTCCCCCCAGGTGCTCAGGCACCTGAGTACGAGGTGGTGGGGGGACACCCTCACCACTGCCTGGAGACCGCCCCAGGTGCTGGAAAGTGACGGACAGGCCCGGTTTAGCTCGAGCCCAGTTTAGCTCAAGCCCAGGGTGCCCATGCACGGGTCTGCCAGCCACATGCACACTGCCGGGGCTGCTGGCTGCATCCTGGGCATGACATGAGCTTGCTGGGTGGGGGCACCTGGCACGTTGCTCAGGCACAGATATATGTCCCCTCCGGTTCCTCATTTATTGTATGACATCACTTGAACACCCTCATTCCTCGTGGCATAAGCCAATTACACAAGACCAACAAACAAGATGTGGCTTTGGAAGTAAACATCTGGTTGGGAGCCAGTTGAATAACTGCTAAAAATTGGTATTTTTCTGCTTGTCGCCATCATGGATCACAGCCCTTATAATTTGCTACCTGCAGTTCTCTGCTGGATGTACATTTCTTGTCCCTAACCTGCATCTAAGACAGAATCCAGCTGTGCAAAATCATAGTTCACTTTATTTAGTGTCATGGAAACCTTTGCCTAGACAACAGAGGCACAATGCCAGCCCGGTGCAAGGAGCTCAGCTCCGGTGCAGACTGGAGCCGCGGGGAAAGTGCAGCGCGTCACTGCCCACGGCCCTCGCACCACCCTCGGCGCCTTGCTCAGCCCCTGGCCGCGGCATGAGCCCCTGCGGCGCTCGAGTCCCGCCAGCGAGCCAGTGCTGTGGCTGCACTTCGGGGGCTGCCAGCCGAAACGGAGGCACCTCCAGCCATGGGGCGTCTGTCTCCCTGGGCACTGAGCTGTCGCCTGGGGATGTTTGCGGTGCTTGCGCCACCCGTGCTCCCGGGTCTCCCCCTGGGTCTCCTCCTGGCCTCAGCAGCTGGCTGAGAGGTTTGTGGGGTCCCAGCCCCCTGAGGAGGGCTCCATCAGTGAGGCTGCCAGAGCCCAGGGTGTAAGGGGAGGAAAAGAGAAGCCTATAAATAACAGGTAACGGAGGCAGCCAAGCGTTCTGGGAAAGGTCTGGTGTAGCATCCATAACAAATAAATTATAAAAACCTGATGAACTAATACACAGCCTCCCCTCCACTCTGCCAGGCTGCTGACCTCCAGCTCTCAACCACGGCAAAGTGCCAGGAGATGAAAATAGCAAAAAACACCAATTAAATATTAAAACTCACAAATGTAATGCATAGCAGGAGAGGGGAAGGGGGCACGTGTCAGCTCCAAAGGCAGGGCTGAGCACTTGACCTAGCATGAATGGGTTTTTACCATCTGTGAGCAATAAGGACGATTTGTATTGGAGATTAAAGAAGAACTTCTAAGCTCATTTATAATGAAAACATTCGATGTTAATGACAGCGTTAAGGGTGTGATGGAAACCCACCTATGGGGTTTCTTGCACATTTACTCCTGACATTTGTCTGCTTTGCAATTCCTCTGCACCTGAATTTGCTCCTCAGGTGCCGGAGGCAGCAGACAAGGAATGGGGAGAGACACACCACACCTCCTGACCACCCACCGCATCTCCTGCACCCCAGGGACCTCCTGCCCCCCCCGAGGGAGCTCCTCACAGCTCTTCCACTTCCCCTTTCCACAGCTGGCTCAGCCTCGCTCAAGGACCCATACGTGGAGGTGGCATCGCACACGCGAGCGGGGCTGAGTGGAGAGCGTGCCGGCCAGCACAGCCTGGCACCACCACCAGCAGCAGCCGCGGACCCGCCAGGGGACAGCGCTGGTAGAGAATCCAGCTAACTCAAAGGCTCCTCATGGAAATGAGGCTTTAATTAGGCAAGAGGGAATCATCTTCCTCAAAGACAGAAAAGAAATCAGGGCCTTTAAAAAGGGGATTTAGCTAGGACATGTGCTTATTGAACGTGGAGATCAAATCTGCTTTGAAGAAGGAGCAGATGAGAAAGTTTCTCTCCCTGAGACACGCAGAGCTGCAACACCACCTCCGCCTCCCGTGGAGCCTCCAGCGGCAACGCTCATGCGTGGCCCGCAGCTGCATCACCGATGCCGGGGGGCGGGTGCTGCTCTGCCCGGCCGCACCAGAGCCTAGAGCCCTCCCCGGGTCTGCAGAGCGCACGGCTGCCCTGCTCCAGCCAACAGCGCCTGCTCCGCAGCCTCGGGGCCCAGGGATGCTCCAGCAGCCAGGATCCAGCCTCCGCCGGGGCACAGGAGGCGGCACCCGGGGGAGCAGCCAGTGTGCCCACAGATGTATCCAGCTGGGGGGACCGTGGGGTCCGGCAATGCCCCGGGGATGTTCATCTTCCATCAGGGGCTCTGCGCACCCCCCCTCAATGCCCCCAATACCACCCGCTTAACATTTAAACGAGAGGAAGATACTGGGAAACGCTGCCCAGGAGTGAATGCTGTGGGGCCCGGTGAGACACTCACTCACGTTTAATGCATAGACAAAGTGCTGAAACACAATAAATCAATGATTCGCACTGCTCTGTGTGCAGCTTTCGCAGCACCGTGCACGGTTCTGCTCCCCAAAGCTGCTGCTTGACCAGACTTCAATGGATGCTTTTCAAAGTGATTTAAAAGGTGATTTTTAAACATCACACGGTGACAAGAGAAGTACTTATGAACAAAGGCCGCTGTGGGTTATGACAGAGTGCGATGAGAGAGCTTCCCTCCAGCCTCTCTCCATCCCTGCTCGACTGGGGAAGTCTGTAGGGACATTTACAAGCTTCACTGTAAATAATCTGGAGTTAGGAATGACCGCAGCTGCGCAGTGTTGCCATTAGACCAGTGCTCCCTTTGGAGCCTGGGCTGGCTGGGGCAGCGGGGCATGCTCCCGGCCGCACACCCCAGGGGAGGCTGGGATGGACCTGCCGGGGCTGGGGCTCTGCCTGCCCAGAGCCGCTCCGGAGCCCTGGCAGCAGAGCATCCCCCCGGCGGGCAGTGCCAGCTGGCAGCTCGCCCCGGTGGGCTGGGGCTGGGGGCCGTATGCTGCCTCCCCTGCTGCCTCCCTGCTAGCCCCTGCAGCAGCCAGAGCTGTCAGGAAGGACAGACCGGGGCAGAAGGGGGGGTTCTCCATGTTAAAAGGTGGGGAAGCGCAATGCAAACAACAGGCAGATCAGTTTTGCGTGGCCTTTAAAGTGTTATCACACCTCAGAAATAAGCATAACGGTCAAAATCATTAGTGTTTGAGTTCTGAATTAAATCCGTTGCAATTAGCCCTGAAAAGATAACTGGAGATGCTGTTGAGATAACAGAGCAGGTATTTTCTGTAATTGATAATTACTAGGTGTAAAGACATGTACACTTGCTTTGAAAAGCATAATTGTTTCTCATCTGAAGAGATTGCTTTATTTTAATGGTCTGCAATTATTTTTATTTTAGACAGACTGGTGCCAACATCTGTAGCCTCAAACCAGCCCATTTCTACAGGAAATCGCTGCAATTTTCTGCTTTCCCCCCTTACCTACTAGAGGATCTGTTGTTGTTGTTGGAAGGGACAGAACTGGGGCTGTTTTCTAAACCTTACAAGGAAATCATACACCGAAAGCACATTTGTGGGCATTTCTTTCTTGATCCAGTTCTGCATAAGCTCCAGGTATGCCCAGAGTATTTGTAAACGAGGTTATTTTCTGCTACCCTCATTTGCTGAATGCTAGCTGAGAGCTAGGAGCGCAAGAGGGAGCCGGGAAAGGCACCTGAGGAAGAGGGGAAATGGAGGCAGCACGCCCAGAGCCTGGTCCTGCCCCTTGCTCAGCTCAAGCCTCCGGCGGGAGTCAGGCCCTGGAGATGCGGCTGCCCAAACACATCCCTGAGGTCTGCTTTACCTCACCGACCTCTTATAACTGAGGGCGAGAGATAAACGCTGACGAATCCCTCCTGTCAGAAGGAGACTGCAGAGCATCCTGTGTACAGGTGGAGAATCCCCATATGCTTCAAGGCAGAAAAATTTCCTTTCAGTGACCTCTTGAATGACTCCTGCTTCTTCTGCACACCAGCAACTCCCCCTGGGACACCGATGAAGCAGGAACCTCTTTTGTCCTTTCGCTTTGTCTGCCCCCCTGGCCAGGCAGGAGCACGGCACCACTCACCCAGACAGCCATGAAGTGCAGTGGCACGTTCACCTGCGTGGCACAGACTGAACAATTATTTCATCAGTGCTGAACGGGACTTCTGTTATCTCTGCTTTGCACTGCGACTGCCAGAGACACCGGGTCTCTGTGCAATTGCCACTTTGGCTGATAGCATCTTGATATTATGGCCTTGAACAATCAATGAGCATCGATCGTGTCATTAATGCACAGCCTGATCAGAAAGCAGGCAGGACCTGCGAAGTCTCTGCATTTCCTACAGCAAAGAGCTTATCTCCTCCGTGAGGACAGATCACAGGTGGTCGCACTGGGGGATGAACCATTGTCCTTGCTTTCGGGTTCTGTAGAGCTGCATTGCGAGCAGCAGCAGGAGTAGGAGCAGGGAGGGGTTTAGATCAACCTCCGGCTGCCCAGCACCTCGGCTCCTCCGGCCTTGTGCCCTTCACCACCGAGCCCTGCGGGGCCGGGAGCTCCGGCTGCCACCAGGAGGGGGACAGCCTCGGGCTGGCCCTCGGGCGGCTCCCTGGAGAGCAGCTGAAATACCATTAACCAGGAAAATGGCAATTTGCCTAAAGTGGGCATGCTTCATCAATGCTAAGAGGAGCCAGTTATAATTTCATAATCTTTCATGCTGTCTGATGACAGCAAATACATCTTTGTTCATTACTGCAGATACATCGGGTGTCACATGCCCAGTGTGCTGCTCTTGGAGAGGGGGTAAGAATGGGGCAAAGGGTCTGAAACTCACAGCCAATTACTGCTAACCCACCTGGGCACTGGGAGCTGCAGGAGCGTGCTGCTGGCTGTGGGTGCGAAGCTGTGTGCCAGCCCCTGCTGCAGGAGGGGGATTGCGGGGTCGGGATGAGGCCGGGCAGAGGCGCTCCCCTTCACCCAGGAGCCGCCTGCATGGCTGAAACAATCACCTTGTAAGCAGGGGAGAGGAGGGCGTCCGTGGGTGCAGGCCCACATGCCGCGCACGTCGCAGCAGCCTGTGGGGCTCCCAGAAATGCCAGCGCACAGACAGGCTTTGCAGAGGTGCCGTCGTGTGCAGAACTGCCCCGTCTGTTTGCAATGCACAGCAGTCAGGTTTGATTTAAATATTTGCTCTGCTTATGCCAAATAGTTGTTCAAAATCTTTGGGGACATTAATATTTATGCATGAGTTTTGAATAAATCTGTTATGTTGAAAGGTCTTGCATAATTGTGGTTCATTGCTGCTGTCCAGGACCCTTCAGAGCCCACACAAAGTGGCAGGATGGAGGGATGCCATGACGAGTCTGAGCACTGACCTTTGGGAGAACACGTGCAGGGCTGTCCTCCTGTCCTGCTGTCCTCCTGCATCCGTGAAAGCAGCCAGCTGCTCTGTCACTGCACCAGGGCCCCAGGCTCTCCATGCCAGCACCCTGCCCGCAGCACTGCCTGTCTGTCCTGTCCCTGTCCCTGTCCCTGCCCCGTGGGGTGGCACACCACCTGCAAATGGCAGCAGAAGCCCTCAGGCTGGCCAGGCTCAGTGTTTCACAGTTTCTGCTCTACGCCTTCACGCGGCAGGCGGGAGCCCATCACCCAGCCCCTCTGCTGGGAGCTGGTGCCACATGCCGGGTGCTGACGAAGCCAGCCTGTGTATCCAGCCCCCCGTCACCCTGTCTCGCTGCCCCCTCCTCTGTGCAGGGACCCTGCGGCTCCAGGGCTCTGGCATCCCCAGTCAGGGCGATGCTCGGGGGCTGCGGAAGGGCCACAGTGGGATGCAGGGGGGTCCTCCAACCTATCGCTGCAGTACCCAAATCATCCAGGATGGGCTGGAGCCCTCCTCTCCCGCCAGTACCTTGGAGCTGCGCTTTTTAGCCCAGGATAGGCTGTGATTAAAGAATGATTCATGTTTCACATGGAGGGTCCTTCCAGCAATCCGTCTCCTGAATTAGTTTCTCCTGCGCAGAGGTAAGTAAATCAGGGCAGCTGGCGGTGGGCCCGGCCGGACAGTGTCACTCAGGGGCCTCCCCCACGGGTGATGAAAGGCTGTAATCACCGCTGCGGGGGGCTGCCTCCGCCTGGCAGGGATTTATCACCGCCGTGCTGCTGACACAAACACAGTTCAGGGAAGCAGTGGCAGTGTAATTATTCTGCAAATATAATTAGGTACAGATGTAGTGAATAAGTAATACTAAAATATATTTATTTCCCACTATTCTCCCGACTCCTGCAGCCCATTAAAATGTGTTATTATGATAATTTGTCAGGAAAATGACAACATTTATTAATGCATTAAAGTTAATTCCTAGTAAATTAGTAATTGGCTAAACAATGCCACTCAGATTACTGCACTGGGGCTTTTAGCAAAAGAGAGAAAAGCAAGAGGAAAACAATTTGTTTTCTGTGGTTTCTCCCTCTCTCCTCCGTGGCAGCTGCAGCTCAGGGTGGCCAGGTAGGAGAGCACAGCCGGCAAGGCTCCGCGAGCACCGGGGCTGCCTGGACCCTGCAGGGAGCTGAGCTGCCGCTGCCAGGCACGTGCCAGGGGCTCGGGGATGGTGCCTCGGTGGGACAGGAGCCCTGGCACCCAGGCCGGGGACATGGTGGGAGCAGAGCGCACTGGGACGGCTGGAGAGGCTGTTTCTGAGCCTTCAGGGATGTGTTTTAAAACTTCCTCTGAGTGTGTGGCAGCAGGGAGCTCTGGGGAAGCTGAAGCCGGAGCCAGTTGCAGCCTAGCAGGCAGCTTCCCTCACTCCTCAGGACCGGCTGTTGATGGGGATGTGTCTGGCCCTCCCATTTCTCCATTAGACACCAGGGATGAGCCCATCGCTTCCCCCCGCCTTTACACAGTTGCACGGGGAGAAGGAGAAAAGCCGGCACCGCTTGCTCAGCCCTGGCACTGCTCCTCTGTCAGCAAGCTGCCAGCACCGGGGATGCTGGGGGGCACGGGGAGTGGGGCCCAGCTGGGTGGGCAAGAGGACGGCCAGGCAAACACGAGGTCTCTTCGGCCTGCCGGGCCCACCTGGCCACCCCACCACCAACGGGCCGGTAGTACAGGAGCTGCTGGCGGAGAGTGATGGGGATGGCGGCAAGGACAGGGCCTGGGGAGGTGCAGAAGTGCCCAGGTGAAGGAGAGGAGGTGTCCTAGTTGCAGCCCGACAGTACTCCCTGAGGGCTTTCCCATCCCACAGAGGCATGGCAGGATCCCGGGAGCTGGACTTCAGCAGGGGGACAACACGTCTCACCTTGGCAGTGACAGTGTGGGATGGCTCCTGCCACTGTCCTGTGGAGCCAGCCGAGCCGAGACCCCGGCCGAGTCCCTGCCAAGGCCCTCGGTCCACGGGCTGCGCCCTGGCAGGCAGCCCCTTTAGCCAAGGTGGGCAGGTAAAGGCAGCGTGCTGCTCCTGTGCAGAGGGGGACGGCTCCGCGGGAGCGTGGGGTGCATGCTGCCCGGCTGCCTGCCGGGGCTCCCTGGGGAGTGTCGAGGCATGGTCGGTGGGCTGGGTCTTGCCCCCAGCTCCTCGCCCCTGCGCCCACCCCGGGCCCCGTGGCTGTGCCGCTGCAGCCACTTCGTCATCCCACCTCCCCATCTGGGGTTAGCTGGGATCGGGCACAGCAGGGACCCCGCTGAAAGAGCCGCTGCTGCAAAGTGCTTCCTGATTCCCAAGCCCATTATGGAAAGGCCCAAACCTAGCAGACTGCTATGTATGTGCTGAAAGACCCAAAATGTTGAAACCCAGAAAATTATGTAATTTTTCATGTACACAACTGGAAATATTTATTGCAAAAGATAAATGCAAACATGCATTTGCACGTCCCGGATGTCTGGGCCCTTTGCGCTAACTGCAAATGTAATCTTAGCAGGGTTGTTTGGGATTTAAATGTTGATGTCATTTCTGTTGGAATGCAAAGAGCTTCAGCTATTTGTTAAAGTCCAGCTCCTCCAACCCCAGCATTCCATCTTGTTTATTATACAGAAAATAAGAGTGATGTATGAGTCATCTTCCCCAGCACTGGGAAGAGAATTTCAATTACAGTCTTTCTTAAAACATTCACACAAAGTAAACTCACATTCTTAGAAATGTTTGTGAAATGCAGCCAGGAGAAGACCCGGCAAGAGAGGAGCTTGCTGAGGATTCCTCTCAGCGGCACCTCTGCTTGCAGCTGCAGTTAATGAGCCTTTGAAAACAAAATGCTTTGTCTACATTTTGCTTTTCGTGCAACTGAAACAGTTGTTTGCAACACCAAAGTGAACATTAAAGCCCTGTGTTAAGCACAGTTATCATATCTACCCATAGCAGTCCTGGAGCAAGACATCCATGTGAATCCTACCGAGCCTTTCCACCGCTTGCTCACGCACAGACGCGCTTTCCCTCCCTCCCGGTTGGCGCAGGTACAGAAAGGCAGGCAGGCAGGCAGCAGGCCAGCCCCACCACGGCCCCTGACGGGCACTGCCCTCCCGCTCCCTGGCTGGGCCCAGGGGACGGGGCACTCGCAGCAGTTTTTCCTGATTTTGCCTCTTTTGCATCGTCTTCCATGTAACGCTTTTATGGTCAGAACATTTCCAGGCGCTTGCGTTTTTCAGAGGCGAGGTCACAAGCATCCTCTGGCAGGCTGCTCCCTGATGTATGGCACAGATTTAACAGGCTGCCCAGGGAAGTGGTGTTTTCAGAGGCGAGGTCACAAGCATCCTCTGGCAGGCTGCTCCCTGATGTATGGCACAGATGGCCACCGAGCCTCTCGGCAGGTGCCCTTCACACCCCCCAAAGGTATCTTCAGCTGGTGGGGTCCCGCGGTGGCACGCTGCATCTCGTCCCCATCTCACTTTATCCAGGACTGAGATTTCAGCCACTTCACATTGTCTAGAAATAATACAAAATAATAATAATAATAACAACCCCCAAACGCTCCGTTGGGTTCATTTTAAGATGACATCTGCCAGAGCTGCCCCTATTTTCCCAGCTAATTTTGCCTGCTCTGGGTTTTGTCCCTCTCAGCCACACTGCAGCTGCAGCTGCGTTGGGGGACACCCAGCAGCCGTGAGCAGCAGGTGGGGTGGGACAGCCTGGTCCCTGGAGGGTGGCTCCCAAGAGCACCCTGGAATGGGAC
>NW_008796063.1:12579826-12585942 GCF_000699145.1 Aptenodytes forsteri
CGTGGACAGCAGGTGGGGTGGGACAGCCTGGTCCCTGGAGGGTGGCTCCCCAGAGCACCCTGGAATGGGACAGCCTGGTCCCTGGGGGTTGGCTTCCTGGAGCACCCGGCTTGCTGCAGTGGGGCAGCTGGAGGAGCATGCCTGCCTGTGTGGGCAGGCTTGTGCAGGCAGGACAGCATGTGCCAGGCAGCCTCTCTCCTTGCTCCCGGGGAGGACACGGCGGCAGGCAGGCATGCACCGCAGGCCCAGGTGTCTACTAACTGATTAGGAATGACATTTGACTTTACCACATAATAAAAGTTTCCACTTATGACCTTTTCTACATTTATTCCACGCGCTCCAAGATTTCATTCAGAAAGGTCATCAACAATCTTTTATCCCCAGCAGCGGTGCACGGATGCTATATTTATCATACAGAACTGGCACTCTGGGTTCAGCCGGTGCCAAACTTTGGAGTCACTGAACAACTAAATTGCAGAGGTGGCTGTGAAGGCAAGTCCCCTCTCTTCACAAATTGCTTTTCCTGGCCGCTAATGCTGTCAGCCCACTGACAAACACATGAATCACCGGCTGTGATGGGGGAGCAAAGCAACAGGGTCGATGGCCTTGGGCATCCCATGGAGGGGCAAGCACAACGGCATGCCAGGACTCCGACTGCTGCCGACACCTGAGCCACGTCCCCCCCTCAGATCTTCCAGATGGGAACAGGGCCTCACTGTGGGGCTGCCGGGTCCCCAGGGATGCTGGGGGACAGCAGGTGCCGAAGCCGATTCCACAGCCTATGCGAGTTGCCAGGGCAGGATCGCTGCTGGGGGACCACCCTTGCCCAGGCCGCTCTCCAGCCACCTACATAACAAAGTACCTGAACTGAAATCATGGCCTTGGTTTCCTCTGTCTGCACCCTGTGAGGTCATGAGGGATGGATACGTTGGCCCTGCTCCTCCTAATTACGAGAGTTTCACACAGCATTAAGTTTCCAAGAGCAGACACTTTTGCAGCGCACCCTATGAAATGAAGATTACTGGACTCGAAACAAGCTGCTAACTTCATTTAATTAAAACTCCTCTTGCTTTGGTGTCCAAGAAGTGGTCCTTTCCCCCAGCCCTCTCCTTGGGCACGGCTCTCACCTCTGTACCCCCTTGCACCACCCTCACACTCAGGAGTGGCACGTGGTTTGTTTGGAGCTGCCCGCTGTTTTCTCCCCGGGTACCTGTGAATCACGGACACGTCTTGGCACCTTCATTCTCAGCATAAACCCTTTAAATCACACCTCGGGCTGAGCAGCCCGGAGAGCAGGACCCAATTATCCAGGCCTTGCAGCCCAGCACCTCCGTGCATCACAGCCTCGGCAGCGCTCAGCCCCGGCAGCAGCCGGGAAGAGCAACAAGCACAATCAGCACCAGTTAATCAATTTCCCTTAATGAAAGTGCCAGTCACAGCCTTGGATTTGGGCTAAAAAACTATTTCCTCCCTCTCCTCTTCTCTTCCTTTCATACTTGGGGGCTCATTAAACCCCCTCCCCGAGTCAGGCCAAGAGGGGGAGAGACAGGTATGAGCGAGGTTTTTAGCATTTGATGTGCAAAAAAGTTAGTGAAAAATCAGAGGTGACAAGGGACTGGGCTGCGCATCTGAAATTGCACAAGCTTTTAATTTGGTTAAAGCCAGACTGTGTCTGCGCAGTTACGCCCTTGTTATCGAGCGTCTGTATTACTGAACGCACAGCCAGGACAGTGTTGCCCTAGCTGTCAGAGATTACTGTTCTCATTAAATATCAATCTGGAGTAACTCAGGTGAACTTAGAAAGCTCATTTTTCAGTCGTTGACTTAGCTAGGAAAATAAACACACAGCTTTCGATAGGTGTTGGACGAGCAGCTCAGTGCAAAGCCACATACAGCAATCTCCCTCGTTTAAAGAAACCTGCTCCTCTGGGCGCTGGCATCTCCGGTAGGGAAAGCTGAGGGTCAGGCAGGGAAAGCCAGGGAGGCCTTGGAGAACTGAGCCTTGCCATGCTACGTTTGCCCTGGTTTTGATTTTCTGTGCCCCAGGGCCTGGCTGGGGCAGCAGGAGCAATTCAGAGGGCAGCGCTCAGGGAGGGCTGGCGGCTTGGGACACCCCGGCTGTGAGAGAGGACTCCCCGTCCTCCACCTCAGGAGAGGTCTCTGCAAAACTGGGCTGGGGGAGCGGGGAGCTGCTGCCAGCGAAGGGGTCTGTGCCCACTGCGCCTGCGAGGGCAGCCGCAGGCAGGATCTCCTACGGGACCTACAGGCCCAAGCCCTGCTCCCAGCCACAGCCCCCTCAAGCAGTTTAAGGCTGGTTTCCCCTAGACCGGTGGATGCAGAAGCGCAGAGCCTGGGCAGAGCAGGCAGTGCCGTCCCTGCAAAAGCCCACTGCTCTCTAGTGTTCAAAGCACAGCACTTTGCTAGCAATAACCAGTTTCAGGAGCAGCGACACGTGCTGCTGCACGAACCCAGGGGTTTACTCCCCTCTCTACTACTGTGGCCCACGGGCCTTGACTGCACCCACCCCAGCTCCAGGGCTGCAACAGCTGAAGGATCAATTTGAAGCATTTATTAAGGACTCCATCTTCCCATGCCCATTAGAGAGTGCTAAGGAGCATCGTATCATGCACTGTACTCATTTCTATTGCACCTTTTATCCCCAGAGCTCCAGCCTTGTCTAAAACACTGCAGCCAGCTGGGATTTCTCCTCCTGCACCATAATCCCCCAGCTTGCACGGCAGGACCCTGCGACCCAGCACTGCCGCGCTCTCTACAGCTCTGTCCCCAGCAGCAGCAGCACTGGGTGCCTGTCTGTGAGCACCCACACCCTGTCCCGGCAGAGGCACAGGTGGTGACCACGCTGCCTGCCCCAGCCACACGCCACAGTCATTGCCGTGCTCGGTGAGTCACCCACTGTGGCCATGCCCACTCGTGCAGCAGCGCCAGGCGCCGAGAAGCTCTCTGGCCAAAATCATGATGGAGAGATTATTTCCAGGAGTAACCCTGGCAGGCTGGACACACTGACCACACTGGGGTTTTTGACAGCTTATTTCTGGGACCAGTGAATAAGGCGTGCTCTGTCACCTCGTGTGGCCAGCGGGACAGGCTGGCTGTGCACGCTTGAGGGAACGGCGTTAAGTCAGAGGGAAGCCCGGGTGGTTTGTTAGGCACCAATGGCTTTGGAAGTAACAAGGAAGAATAAAGGGGATTGACTGATGGATATAGAAATCAATAGCCCTGAAATATTTTATCCAAAGCCTCCTCCAGGTGACTGCAGAAAACTTTACATCTAAATCAGGTTCCCAGATGGCCCAGGAACCAATATAAGTTGTGTTGTTTGCTAGTCCCTCACGCTTTTAGACGAGGTGTGATTTAAAGGGTTTATGCTGAGAATGAAGGTGCCGAGACGTGTGAGCCTGTGGGGCGGGCAGCCGGGGAGGCGCGGCAGCAGAGCTCTCCTCCAGAGGGCAGGTATTTATAGGGCTGGGAAGGCGCTGCAGGCAGGAGGGAACCTGAAAGGAAGAACAAGAAGGGAAAAGCGAAACTCCCTCTCCTAGGTACTGGCACAGAGGGAAACGCCGGGACCTTTACACCAAAAGTCACGAGGGACCGCAGGGTGATTCAGAGCTGGGTATCTGCATTCCTGAGGGCACTGGGCACTGTGGCCTGGCATCCAGTGGAAGCAGGAGGGGAAGGGCTGGGGCAGTACACCATGGAGCAAGAGCATCCCACACCCACCAACAACACGCGGCACAAGCACCGCTGTATTAACCTTGCTTGTGTTTCTGTCTGTGCAGGACATGGTCCTGACAGCCTCAGTCCTGACCAGGAGCACGTGCTACACATACCGCTGGGATAGCATGGAGGGGCACGGGGGCGACAAGCTGAAAAATACCATAAGTCTCTCTCAGCAACCCAAAGAGCCCAGCAAGAGCCCAGCTGGCGGGAACGTAGGCCTGATGCCCCAGTCCGGCTTTGTGACTACGAAACATTGTACGGAAATGGTGTTTCATGGAAAAATGCAAAGCCCTCACCATCCACACTGGAACAAACCGCAGCAGTTGGGTTGTAAAGCCCAAAGAAGGGTTTAAGGGCAGCTGGAAGAGGTAAATAGTTGTGAGTGAGGAAATGACTCTAGAGGAGGTCAGCAAAAGGATTTCATACAGTGTGAAAGCTGCAGGGCCACAAATTCAGCTGAGCCATTCAAGAAGGCAACCCAGCCCAGATGATTTGGCTGAACTCTGAGCGGCTGCAGAATGCTTCGGTTCTTCTCAGGGATGGGGACACAGCAGCAAACTGCGTGGCTCTGGAGCAAAAATCTCCTTGTTACAGTCTTCTCCCACTGATTTTATTTTTCAGCATATCCAGTGCTGCAGTTTTGCTTCCGCTGCTAAAGTTTCTGGGCACAGGTCCAAACTGAACAACAAGAACAGCACTGCCTGCCGTCACCCCAGCCAGCCTCCCTGCCTGCAGAAGCAGCAGCCACTCTCCCAGGCCCCAGGGAGGGACAGAGGTCGTGGAAGATGTTATCTTGTGTCCTGCAGGTCTCCATCAGACAAAACATTTTTAAAGCATCTGTCAGATCCTAAGTAACATGGGAAGGTCTTTCTTTAAAAAAAAACCCTTTTTTTCAACTCATTCAGCTGTAATGTTGCAAATGTTCCAGTTACACTGTGATACATCATGGTGTGAAGCTGTGACCCCCCCTGCAGTGGTCCCCGAGATCCCAGAGCTCCTAGTAATGGTGCATCCTCCTTGGAGGCAGAAAGCAGCTCGTGAGCTTTGGGCTTGTGTGTGATTTGCACCCATCTTTTGTGCTGGCTTTTTGCAAAGCATGAACTCCGCCAAATGTTTCCAAACAAGAGCAGGAAAGGCTACACAATTTCCGAACTTTCCTACGCACGGCCATAGAGAGCCAACTTTTTGTGGTGGAGCTGCCACGTCCTTTTCTGATCAGGCACTGAGAAACTGCTGCATTAACAGCGTACCAGAACTCAAACACACCGTGTTCACCACCACGTGAGGGTCAAACATGTTGGAGGGTGTCTGAGGGGATGGGGACCTGTTGGTGGGTGCCCCATAAGCACTGAGAGCAGCCAAAGGCACCGTAAGTGAGCCCTGGGGTTCACAGTAGCCTCGGGAATTCACACCCTCAGCTGTGGGTGCTGCGGCAGTAAGGTGGGAGCCAAACTTCTGCCAGCAGGCAGCAGGCTGGGGGGTCCCGGCACGTCTCTCCTGCTCTGGCCACAGAGGCAGCAGGCAGTATTTTAGCAGTTCGACAAATGAACATCGTAACCCGATGACCGATGGACCAAGTGTTTTAGCATGAATTATGGGCCTAACATGATGCTAACAGTTATCGATTATAAAATAAGTCTTTGTCACCGAAGCCTTCAGAAATCTTTGAGGGAAGAATGAGGGAAGAAAGCTATTTTTTAAATATTAAGTGATCAATATATTGAGTAAGTGACAAGGGATAACTTTTTGCCTGGCCGTCTGCTGCCACAGGGAAGAGCAGTTCTCATGAAGTGCGGGCACCAGGCGCACAGGAGTCACCCTGTGAAATGCAGGGGAAGGTGGGTGAGCGGAGGCACCTTCCCACACCTCTCCTCGACCCAGGTTGGGCACCTCGGATGTGCCAAGGCTCTGCCAAGGCACCACATCCCTCTGCCGGCACGGCCAGGCTTTGGCCCATCCCTGGCACGGCTTCTTCCCGCGGTGAGATGAGAAACCTACAGATACAATCACACGACTACACCCTGTCCCCGTCCATTGGAACACCACCACCACGTTAACGCAATTAGTGACAAACTGATGTTAAAAGCATCAGAGAGAATCGCAACCGCAGCCATGTATTTTTGTTACCATTCAAGCAAGATTGATTTTTAAATGGGTTTTGCATAGGAAAAATAATAACACTGCATAAAACTTGATTAGCTGGAGGTTTCGATTTCCTAATCTGGAGGATATTATTCTGATTTCCTTGTGCGTGTACCCAGCCCCGCAGCACCGGGCCGAGCAGCAGAGCTGGCTTCGAGGAATCCCTCAGAAACCCCCCGGGATGCGTGGGACCGGCAGAAGCCCCTTGGGCCGCCCCTGCCCGCACCGCAGCCGTA
>NW_008796063.1:12586721-12600870 GCF_000699145.1 Aptenodytes forsteri
GCAGCCCCCCAGGCACAGCTGAGTGTGCCCCCAGGCCGGCCTGCAGGCAGGCGCCCTGTCCCTCGCCAGCAAGCCCCGCACAGCGCTGTGGGAGCCCCTCAAGCTGTCCCGCGGCCCCCAGCTCCCTCAGCAGTGGGATACAGGGCTACCACCAAGCAGGGCAGAGATGAGGGGGGTGTTGAGGGAGCCCCGCAGAGCACCCGTGTCCCCACCATCAGGTGATGGGCTGGGCCCAGGTGCTCACGCTGCCTGAGGACAGGCGGGCCCCTCGGAGAGGTCCCTGCGGGCCAGGCAGCTCGGCCTGCTTCGACACGGGGCCAGGGCAGCCCCTGCCTGCCTGCGGCTTTGGGAGGCTCAGCCCTGGGCCAGCACGCACCGCCCTGCCTGCACCGCCAGGCCTGCACTGCCAGCTCCTCGGAGCGGGGCCTCTCCCAGCTTCTGCCCTGCAGAGGAAGGGGATGACATGGGGAAGGCCTGACACTGCAGCATCCGCCCTCCCTTCTGCTGCTGCGGCCAGAGCCCCCAGGGCCAGTGAGCCCACCCGCACCCCGTCTGCAGGGCAGGTTTGGGGCCTGTGCTGAGCCTGCGCTGTCAGAGCCATGCCTGGCCTGTGTGGGGCCGATGTGGGGCAGGTGTCTGGCCTTGCGGCTCCAGCAGGACGGGCTGCGGGGCCCAGTCCCAGCCGGGCACCCTTCCCATTCAGCAGGCCCTGTCATCACCCACTGCGCCCAGCCAGGCTGCGGTGTTGCAGTGGCTCAGCAGAGTGTGCTCTCTGCTCGCACAACGCTGCCTGCGCCGGCAGGGAGCTGCTCCTGCTGCAGGCCTGGCACGCCTGCCTCGGAGGGGGAAAGTTTGCGTATTCTTTTCCTGCAGCACTTTGAATCGAAGCCCTGCTGCTCTGGAGAAAGCCTGGCTAAAAGAAGATGGAGCCCCATCTCTCTTGTTCACCAACCTTTTCCATCAAGATGGGAGTCTGCAGTCCAGCTCTCTGATAGCCTCCTGCTCAGCTCTGCGTGTGGGTCACCTGGGGAGTCCTGTCGCTTGGGCCACTGCTGAGCTAGCAGCTGGTTTTGCTAATCACCAGACCCTCCCTCCTGGCAGTACTGAGCACCTCGTGCTCATCTGCACCCCAAAGAGCCTCTGAAGAGGCTTCAAAGCAACAAAACCCTTCCTTCACCTTCTGCAGTAATGAGTGAAGCAGGATTAGGCTGGGCTTTAGCTGCACTGCCATCCGTGCTGGCTGGAGATCTCTTTGGGGAAAGGGAAAAGAAATACAGTAGTAAAATGCCTCCTGTTAATCCCGGGACAACGATGGGTTGTGCTGAAGTGGCAAGATCACCACTTCTGCTGGATTTCTGTCTTACCTAGAAAACACGTGGCTGTTTCATAGTTAGCAAGCTGGAAAAGGCAAGGGAAGTAAGGATGTGGGTTGCCCAGCTCCCAGGCAAACACATGCTGGGAACAGCTGAGGCAGAGTGCGAACAGGTGCTGCCTGGTGCTGCCCGATGCTGCCCAGTGCCACAGCTGCCGCACGGAGCAAGGGCCACCGCTCGCACTGCCCGCTTCAGCTCCGGCTCTGCAAACCTCTGGCCACCCTGGGTTTTGGAGAGGCCCAGGTGACCTTGGAGGTGCTGCTCATCGGTGTGGCTCTGTACCCTGCCAGTCCTGTGCCAGCTTTCTGTGCTGTGCCACCAAATGGCCTCCGCCTGCAGGCTTGGTGGGATGGGGAGCCCAGTCCAGCCGCAGCAGTGGCACTGCCTCTCCCCAGCACCCGGGAGCTGCCTGTCCTCGAGGGAAGCAGCATGCTGCATAGTCCTCTATGAGCAGAAACTCTCTTGACGCACTTGCCAGGCTGGAGCCAGACCCATTCTCTCCGCAGGCTGTGTGCTGCTGCCATGCTGGCGTGATTGAGCGTGGTAGAGTCTAAGTGCTTGTCACGCTGCCTGGGTGTATAGGCGCAATATACTCGTGCAGAGCAAAGCTGTGTAGCAATGACATCTCCTTTTACCTCCTCTGCCTGAAGGAACAGAAAAAAAAGCAACTTTCTGTTCTGGGCTCTTTAATTTTGTGCAGCACTTTATTGCTACGGTGAAGGTGCTCTAAACACCTTGGAGAGGGATAGAGGCTCTCAAACCCCAGTGGCCAGGGCAGCTCCCTTGCCCCAGGCAGGACAGCAGCAATGGCAAGCAGTGGGAGGGAGCTGCTGTCTGGACGCCCCAGCCCAGCTGAGTCTCCGGTTCCCACCGTTGCTGTTCCTGAGCAGCAGAAGGAGCACTGCAGCTGGATCTGCTTGCTCAGGAAAGGCTTTGCCTTAACCATGGGCAGAAGCTTTGCATCTGCCCAAGAGCCTGGCTACCTTTGGAGCTGGCTGAGCTTTCTGCCCTCTGGGGCTGCAGGAGGCTCCTGCCCTGTGTGGTGCCCAGGGTGGAGAAACAAAGGCTGGTCCTTGGCCAGAGGCAGCTCCACCTCTCCCGGATGCTGCGGTTGGCTCTTGGGGAGCGGCTGCCTGTATTTAAGATCAGCCACTTGCCTGCTTGCCTGTTTGATTCCTGAGCAGCAGGCAACAATGCGCCTGCTGTGATAGTTCAAGTTGTGTTTGTTTCTGCCTTTCTTCCAGCTGAGAAATTAACTCTGTGAACTTTTCATCCTCTTCTCTGGGGGCAGGAGAGGCCGTGGCTGGCGAAGCGGGTGGTGGTGAGCGGGTGTGTTTGCTGCCTGCTCATAAGGAGGCTTTCCCAGCTGAATTAACCTTGCAAACTCAAGAGGCATGCAGGCAGCCAGCGTCCCTGTCACGCATGGGCCCGCAGAGTGGTGATTTCAGGGATCCCCTCTGCTCCTCGTGGTGCTAGTGGCTCCTCACCCTTGTCCCAGGCTGCACAGTCACCCCGGGAATGGAGATGGAGGGGATCTGGGGGGCTTGGAAAAGAGGAGGATTTGCTGCATTTCCTGCGGGGCTAGCTGGGGCAGCCTCTGTGCAGAAGATCCTCATGTGGGCATGAACAAGCCCAGACCAGGCTCGGGGGGAGGAGATGTGTCCAGCCAGCCTTCTCCATTGCCTGATTTTGTCCAGGCGGCTGGAGAAGGCAAAGGAGGGAGGAAAGCAGGTGCCGTGGGGCTTCCTCGGCAGGTCTGAGCGTGTACCCTGAGCCCGTGGGGAGCCGGGCCTGGTGTGCTGACCCAGAGAGCCACATCCCCATCAGAGCCAGGCCTGCTGCTGGGGGCAGCCGCAGCTCTCAGCCCGGAGGAGGAGTGAGGCTGGGGGATTAGCATTCACATCCCCTCCCTGCTAATAGATGGGACTCCAGAAAGCGCAGTGCCTGCACCTGCCATTTCATTACACTTTGTTAAGCACCCAGTAACTATGACCGATGGCGCTTCCCTGGGCGGCTGCTGCTATGTGTGTTTCAGTTGTATTTTTGCTGTGCTGGCAGCACAGAGCCAAGCAAAGGACAAGAGTAGCTGTGTAGAGACATTTCACTCGGGCTCCTGAAGTGATGCTGAGGGAACTGCAGCAAGGAAAGCAACAGCTTTGTAGGGAAATCCGGAGGCAGGGAAAACGGCTGCTGACAAAGCCGTCATGGCATGGCTTTCTGAGCACCTAATGAAGGCTGCCACCGTGCTTGGGCACCTTGCCCTGCTGATGTGCTCCTGCTCACTCCATGCCCTACCTGCCAAAGAGACCTCCTGGCCTGTCCCCTTCCATAAACCAGTCACCAGGTGCTGAAGCGCGAGGTGACCTGGTCCCTCCATGCACGCACAGTTCCTCCTCATAACAGCCAGGACCATGCCTTGCCCCAGGGCACACTGTGCAGCCAGCCCCTTGTGCCACGGTGCATCCATGCTGTCACCTGCCTGGGGGACAAGGACCTTGGAAACGTTCCCATCCATCCCCAAAGAGCCAGAGCAAGTCCTGGTGCCACCAGCTGGCACAGAAGGAAGCTGCTGAAATGGCACTGGTTCCCATGGGCGGTGGGCTGCACTTGTACGTTTAAACATGCTGAATGTGGGTAGACGCTACCAATGACACTTGACTAAATGGGGGATGGATGTCTGGTGTCCCATGGACAGTCACTTAATGGACATACTGTAAAGGATGTGCTGCCCTGATTAAGTGTCTCGGGGACTTTCTGTCTCAGAGTGAAGACAAACAGTGAAGCACCTGGTAACTCTTTGCATGCCAAGACTTGTGGTACAAGAGGAAACAGATGGTGCTTTGCATTCACACAAGATGAGAGCAAAGAAGTCTCTTCTAGCACTTAAAGTGTGAGCTAGGCGAGGAGCAGAATTTTGTATCTTCAGATAAAATCTTCCCCCAAATATGCTCATATTCTGGCAATAAATTTAAAAAAAGCAAATCTTGTCTGTCCTTATTGGTGCATCAGCCTTCGCCCTCGTGGAACTGAGCTGCAACTGGTAAGAAAGAGCAGTCAGTGTTGTGGGGTACTTAAACACTTTGCAGCCCCCTCTGAGCACCCCAGTGGCCTTCCCAAGGGCATATCACAACCCCAGTAGAGCTCCCAGACCTAACAGCAGGGTGACTAACAGCGTGCAAATACTCACACAAGCCACTCTTTACCCCTGGGCGTGGGCAGGTGCTGTGTGAAGATCCCCAAAGTTCAGTTTTCCAGCAGCACTGGGTATGGAGGATGCCGGGGCTGGTGCCTGTGCAGCTCTGGCTGCGCAGCCGACCCGTTGTTGGCAGGTGCCAGGGCAGAGGTGGCTCCCTGGCCGTACAAGGCTCTGTGGCTTTTGCAATGTCAAAGGAAACTTTGGAGCATGTTGCTGTTTTATTTGCTCAGCAGCAACCTGCAACCCTAAGGATGGGATCATGAACCTGTGAGAATTGTCAAGTCCTCTCTTTGCAATAAATCAGCATCTCATTGCATTTGTAACTTATCTTATCAGCTTAATACAATCCTTATCCAAAAAGCACTAATCCAATTCCTCTAGAGAGATGCGTCTGATTAGATTAATTAATCTGTTTGCACTGGAGATTTTCCTAACACTTGAACTTCTTCGGGGCAAACTCATCTCTGAACCCTGAGCTGTTCTGTCTGAACTGGGGAAGGAAGGGGAGAAGGTCAAAGGCATCGCCAAGGTGGAGAAAAGGCCCCGGTGCTGTGGCTGCTCCAGTCAGACCAGGAGGAGGAACACACAGTAGAAGGGATTTTGGGAAGCGGGGCGCTGCCCAGGGATGCTGCCAGCCCCACAGCTGGTGCAGAGCCCTGCTTCTGGCCGTGGCTTGCCTGCCCTGTCGGGCACAGCTGCCCCATACTCGGGGAGCCGCGGCCGGGCACCAGCCCCATGCCCTGCGTGGCCAAACCCCACGCTGAGGATGCACGACGCTGGACACCAGCAGTGCCTGCGTCCCTCCGGTGTGGCACATCTGACCGGGGAGCTCTGCAGGGGTCTGCTTTCTGGTGCTTTTCCAAGTTGCCCCACTTTTTATACATATTTTGATGAGTAAATTTGCCACATCAAGCTAATCTAACTCCCAGCAGAGCTCTCTGTGCACTAAAATATGATGGAATCAAAATGATGATGTTTTAATTGCCAGTCGGTATGGGCGCACCTATTTTTAGCCATTATCTTCATAGCTGCTGAGATAAAAGCTTTGGAAAATTATTAGTTTTTGCTCAGATATTTGTTTAATTACACCAAGATTACTATGTTGGTCAATGGTGTGTAGGTGAGGAGCTGAGTGGAGGGGGTGGGAAGGGCAGCGGGGGGGCCCTCCTGAGGCAGGGCTCTGGAGGGCAGAGCCTGCAGCGATGTCTGCAGCCCGGGTCAGCCCCAGCTCCACTCGGGTCCCACCAGTCTCTGGTCTCCTCTGACTGCCGTTCTCTGGGGGTTGGCAGAGATGGCAATTCCTGCAACACACTGGGAGCCAGGGCAGCTTGGGGCCACCGGCTCTCACTCGGTGAGCCCCGGGCTCTGGGACACTGCACCGCAGAGGTGCTCCACCGCTCTCCAGCCTGCCATGCTCCCACCGGAGGAGGAACCAAGACACTCTACAATCACACCAACTTCATGAGGACTCTGCTGTCACCCCATCAGCTGGCTTTGAGGGCACCCAGGGTGCTCCCAGCTCCCGGTGCTGGGGCATGCAGAGAGCATCACTCCTGCAGCCCCAGCACAGCGGTGTCAGCAGCGGGTGGGCAGCCCCTGCGCCGCATGGGAGGGCAAGCTTGGAGACTGTCCCTGTGAGCGATGGGAACGGTGTGAGCCTGGCTGCCCTGTCTGTGCAGAGCCTGTGCAGACAGCTGTGCTCTGGTGCAGGCCAAGGACATGGGATGGCCGCTGTGGCAGGTGGATCTCAGAAATGGGGACACATCGCTGAACACCGTCCCCAGGGCTGCTCCCACTCTCTGGCAAAGACTAAAAAATATCATTAATGCTTGTATTCAGATATGCTCTCCCTGCCCCTTCTCACATACAGCAAAAGAGGTGATTTAAAATTTATCAGCAAGTGTCAAGATAACCTATGCAATTCAGAATCAAAGTGCAAAGACCAGCGCAAAATGACAGCTGCAGCATCCATGGAGTCACATGTTTTATCCCAGTAAGTACATGAAAATTGCAATGTGCTTTTCTGCTATTCAGGCTGAAGGGCTCCTTTAACACAGACCATCTCCTGATATCAAAGTGAATGATTTCTTTCATTATTCCTGGTTATGAAGCCTATTTTCATGTTATTTGTCATTTGTGAAGCAATTTGGTTTAAAGATGGCTCAAAGCTTTTGTACTGAGCAATCAGGGAGAAAGTAGGGAAGGAATAACTAAGGGGAAGATTGGGATTCTTCATCTGCTCTTGCATAACCAAACGCAGAAGCTGCGCTGTGCAGGGCAGGGATCCATTCCCCGGCAATTGGATTACGTGGGCACTCCAGGGCTCAGATGATTTCCAGGCAGGTGGGTGTGCAGGAGAGGGGCTTGGCTCTGTGGTTTCAGCTTCCCAAGAACTAACAGCACCTCTGGGACACGCGGGGAATTTAAGTGCCTTTGGAGCCAGTGACTTTCTGCAACTCACAAATTTGGACTTAAAAGCCAATCAGTTGTGCAGTTGTTTTCGCACCACCAGAAATAGAGTATGGATCTGCCAGAGGAATTTTAGAGGGACTTTTTATCCTCCCATTTGCAGCTGGGCTGCTATTCCTCACGCTGAAAAGCCAGCCATAAGAGCGTCCTGAAAACCAAACCCTTTGCTGATGCAGGGCTGATATATCACTCACTGAGGAGTAATACTGTGGCACCAGCTAGGAGGGAAACAAGGGGCAGAATCAATTCTCCAGCAAGTGTTGTTTGATTTTGTCATAAACCCCTAATATTCTATATTTAAAAACATAGCTGCTCAGCCTTGAGATGAAAAGCTGTGGCATTAAAATGCCATGGAGGGCAGCTGCAGCCAGCGAGCGCCAGTCGATTCCCACCCCAGGAGATGGGCACTTTGCCTTCCTGTGCTGCTGGGCTGAGCCAGCCCCAAGCCCTGCTCACACCATGACCCACACCCTGGCTATGGGGCTGCTTCCCGTCTCCATCCCCGTGGGGTCCTTGTTCGCTGGTGCTCCCACAGCCGGAGCTGGGCAGGACTCGCTGTCCCCGTGCTGCACCATGAGACAGAGCTGCCCCCATGCAACATGTCCCTGCCCACCCACGAGGGCTTTGGGGACACCTTGCCTCTCGCTTGGTTAGTGCATAGGGCTAAAGGCGAGCCGGCATCCTGCCTGCACGGCGGTGCCAAGGGGGTGTCCCCATGGGGCACCACACCCAGCTGGGGCTGGGGGGACCACGGCCAGAAATGCCGAGGGGAGCAGGGTCCGCATGCATGGAGGCTGAGCAGCCTTTGTGGAGCTGCCACGGCCATCCCCAATATCAGGGGCTTGTCCAGCAGCCGCAGAAGATGCTGCTCGCCCCAAGGAGCTGAAGGCACTTTGCACTCAAGACAAGCAGCTTTGCTCTAAGTACAGAGGTGAGAATCTCATCGCTTCCAGGAGGATTTTTTTATTGGCCGCTTGCAGAGAACTGGCATTGCAAGTCTAAAATAGCTACTGATGTAAAAGCAAATATAGGGAATGTGCCTGCAGAGGCCCCTCCCAACAGAAACAGATTCCATCTGCTCCGGCACCAAGCACATTTCAAAAGGGTTTTAGTCCAGTTTCGGGGATTTTGTTCTCTCTCTTCGTACTCTGTATTTTAAGACTGAAGTGAGATAGGGTGATGTGAGTGGGGGTTTATGCACACAGCAAACCCCCTCTTGTAAGCAGAGCCTGGCACAGGGAAGCCCAGGGCAGCCTCAGCCAGGTCATCCACAGCGGGTCCCTCTGGGGAGGCAGGGACTTTCCTGGGGCCTTCTGCCCTCGGGAGCTCTTTCCTAGAGACAGAAATCGTGAGGGCTATCACAAAATGGAGCCGGAATGGGAGAAGCCTCTTCCTGCTGTCCGGTGCCCTCTGAGGCTTTGTGAGCTCCTGCTGCGGGGGCAGAGGCCACACTGGCAGGGGTGCAGGCAGGGCGGGCAGGAGTGCTGCTGCAGCCATGTGCCCTGGACCTGGCAGCGCAGGCAGCAGCTTCCTCACCCAGCAGGTTCGTCCCTGCCCGCTGAGCACCAGACACTCGAGTCTCTCGGACTCAGATGCAGAAGCAGCATCAGCAGGGCGTTCACCCTGGGGCAAGAGGCAGCAGTGCGGGGCTGAGCCCTGCCTTTCCAAAACCAGCCAGCAGACAAAACAGGCAGGATCTGTTCTGAGCCAAGGATCCGCTATGAAGCGGGGAACAGTAATCCTGGCTCGCAGGAGGAGGATGGCTTCGGCTGAGCCTGGTTCCCACAGCGGGGATCAGCTGTTGCCATGGCATTCATGCGGAAAGTGATGGCTGGTGCTGGCAGGGCTGGGGCTTCGGCACCAGCCGGCCTCGGGCGGCTGATGAGGCCACTCCACTGGCTCCAGCGCTGCAGGCAGAGGGGGTGCACGCGGTGCCAGGCCAGGCATCAGGCAGCGGCTTCTGAGTGTTGTTTTGGGAGCATGGGCAAACGCCTTTTAATGAAATACTGATTTCGCCAAAAAATGGTGTTTCATAAAGATGCCTTTTTTTTTTAGCCAAAAAGTTAATTTGCTTTCAACAGAACTATGAGAGGTTGTTGCTCTTAAGTAAGACCTACATGTTCTTAATTTAACTGAGATTTATGTTTTTCAAGGATTTTTTTTTAAATGTAAAACTTATTTTCCCCACTGAACACCCCCTCTGCCCCTGCAGTGCCATTCCCAGCCAGAGCAGCTCCGTGGTTTCCCTCGTGGTGGAGTCGGGCTCCTGAGACAGTGCCCAGGCTGCCACACCTCGGCGCTGGTCCTGCGGGGATGGGGACACAGAGGAGCTGGGGGGAGCCCAGAGCAGCTGGGCCTGGGGCAGGGACTGGGGCCGGCCCCGTGCCTCTCCCCCTCCCCACCTGCATCCAAGGTACAGCTTGAGGGGTCCCTTTGCTCCCTGTCCCTTGACTCCCTGCGTTGCCATCACACCTCCCTGTCCTATCACGTCTCTCCTGGTCCCCACATGAGAAGTTTGCTGAGAGCAACATAAATACAACAGTCCCCTTAGAAATGTGCTTTATCAAACTCACCTTTCCCCCAGCAAACCTGCAATTAATTCTGTGCTGATTAGAAGTCACTGCTAATGAAGGAAGCTGGTGGAGGTGGGCTCGGGCGCAGCAGGTAATAACCATACTGGAGCACTTGAGAATTAATTGTAAAGGCAGCAGAAAGGTAAAAAAGCTGCAGTAAGCGTAACGAGTCAGCAAAGCAAAGTGCCAGCTCCCCCCGTGCTGCCCTACAGCCTTGTTGCGTCATCCCAGCCCACCAGCCCGCCGAGCTCGCCAGGACTCACCAGTGGGCACTGAGGACCCCGACAAGGGGGTTTACGTTACGCCCAGCCCAGCAAAGGGCTCTGCTTGCCCGGCTGCTCCAGGCCCGGCACCCCGGCTTCGGAGCTGCCCCTCGCCTGCAGGGGCGTTACTCCCCATTGCTGAAGCCCCATCGTTGGCCATCAGAAGGGATAACCCCGCAGAGTGGGCAGGGCAGCCTCTGCCATCCCAGGGCTGCGGCCGGGCTGGGAAGCCAGAGGCAGTCTGCTTGTCGGGGGACCTCAGGAGCCTTCTCCTGTCTGGGGCTGTGAGGGGACACTCAGACCTTACAGCTTCTCCTGCAAGACTCACATGTGTAGTGGCTCTGTTCAAGATTGCATCCTTAAAATTATGACAGTCTAGAGACAAAAAGAAAGCCTCTTCTATGACTGAAAATTAAAGATACTGCTTCCTGATCATTGTAAAATTGACTTCTAAAATAAGATACTTAATTAAATGTATCCATTCTTCTGATACTACTCAAAAGAGTTAAGTCCAGAAATGATGCAGAGATACTGTGGGATAATGTATTCATGTGGATGGTTATCTTCCTCATAAAGGCATTATGAAAGTAGCAAAAGTAATTGCATTATATTTGTGTCAATTCTCTTATTTAACTTGGCTGCAAATGAAGTATTCTGTATTGAACTGCAACCCATTTTAATTTACAAAACCAGCTCTGCTTTGCTCAGTAGTATTGCAACTAATGAAAAATGACTCAAAGGAACAGATCTTTTCCATATGAATGCTCATATAGACCCCGAACAGACAGACTCGATAGATGGAGCAGCTGCCAGGGCTGAGGCAAGCTATGGGCTGAGGGAAAAAATAAACTGAGTTTTAGCTTGCTCTGAAACTTGCAGGAGCGGAGGGCTCATGTCCCTGCCAGGCCCCTCTCCTGGGGGATGCAGCAGGAGGAGCCCCTCACCTCTCCTCAGGGCACCTCTACCCCCTCAGCATCTGCTGCAAAGCTGCCTCTGACCTTGCCCTGCAGGGAGCAGGTCTCGGTTGCAGTCGTCTCTGCTTCTTGGGGCCAGACTCTGCTGTCCCGGGCTGGGAAGCACTGCCTCCCACTCTCCCTGCACGCCGGCGTCAGCAGCACTGCTCCTCCCTGTTCCCCCCGCCGCCAGCAGCACCTTGTGAGCGAAGCCATCAAGGCAGCCGAGCGCCAGCCCAGCCCAGCGCCGGCCTAGCACAGCCCCATCCTGCCACCAGCTGATGGGGGGCCCAGGGTCTGGTCCTGACTGACCCGAAATGCTGAATCCCTGCTGACAGCTGGCCAGGGGCTTGGGCACGATGTGACTGGCACAACCTGAGCGGAGCAGAGGAGCTTGGTGCTGCAGCCGGGACACAGAGCCCATCACGGGGCCTGGCAGCTGTCGGGGACAGGGCCGCAGTGCCAGCAGGGGCCAAGGGACCATCCCGGGGCACAGGGGCTGCGGAGCCACCTTGCTTGGATGGGCCTTGTGCAGCCCCATGGCCAGCACAGAATGGCTTGCCTGCCCGCTGCCGGCTGGCACCCAGTGCCGACGGGGACACTGTGTCCCACTGGCACAGCCCCCGTGGGCTTCGATCTGCATCTCGGACACATTCGGGAGGAGCAGGGCCATCTCATGCTGGCCCATCGCATAACAGTGACATCTCAGCCATGGCAGAGCTGCCACAGCAGCAGGACGTGCCCTTTGCTGCAGGCAAGGAAGAGGCAGCAGCAGCACCCTTCCCGTCCCCGTGTCAGGGCTGTGCACTAATCCAGCCTGATGTTTTTGCACGCAGAGGCATTCCTGAATGTGCTCAAACATGGTAATTTATTATTATTTATTTACAAGTGACAGAATGTCTTCTGACCTTTTGGTCCCCCTGGGCCAGCTCCGGACCCGTGTCTCTAATAGCCTCTTGCACATACAAAGAATGCCGAAAGCAATGCTCTCCTGGGCTGAATCCCAACGGCAAGAGGGGCTGGCGTGACTGTGGGAGGCTGTGTTTGCTCCAGCTGAGAGGAGCACTTAAAGCTGGCAGCACCGGTGCAGTAGGCTTGGGCAGCTGGCTCTTCGTCCCGGAGACCTCGCCTCCACCGAGCGCTGGCTCCTCCTCTCTGCCATCCTCTTAAGTGCTTTATCTCGTCTCTGCATCCCCTGGGCCCAGGCTCGGCCACCTCCATCAGCAGGTCCCTGCATGTCCTGATCAATCTCCCAGGCAGGCACTTTGCATAATGTCTGAGGGAGAGCAAAGGGCCCTGCCTGCAGTGCTGGTTCTCCCCGCACCAGCCTCTCCAGCACCTGAAATAACTCCCTCCCCCCTGCTGAGTGCCTCAGCACTGCATCCATCAGGCCAGCCTTCTCCTTGCCAGAGGCTGGGCTGGAGACACGTGTGCACATCCCCATCAGCTCTCTGCAGCCATCGCACCCTTTCCTCCTCCTCCTGCCTGCCTCTGCCTGCTCTGCAGGTCCCTGACATCTCAGGGATGCTCTGCCCTGCTCTGTGCTTTGGCTCGGCAAAAGCCTCCCTGCACCGTGGCAGGGCTGGGAGCCCAGGGCAGAGCACGGGGCTGGGATGATGTGCGATGGGGCAAAAGGGTCTCTGCTCTTTCAAATATGTCAGAAAAGGTTTTGTTTACAGAACCCTGGCGATTGCAGCTCACCCTCCAAGCCCCTGGGAGCGCCGGGTGAGCAGTGCCGGGTGCGATTCCTAAACCCTGCATAACCCCAAGGCAAGGGCTTGCCCCGCGTGCACCCCACACGCACCCCAGCCCCGGCACACTGCCCAGGCTTGTCTGCCTGGCAAACGGCGCCATGGCTGCAGCCTGTTCCATGTCTCCCTCACCCACCCTCCGTTGCGAGTGCAGGAGCTCAAGTGCTTATTAAGCACATCTGAAGGCCACCACTCACGGGCAGATGCAGAGATACAGAGATTTTCATTGTCAGTGACAATATTAATGTTGCATGATTTACAATCTCCTGCACGCCTGCTCTTCTGGCAGCAAAGCATCTGCTTCAGGCCCATTTGGGTGGTTTAGATCTGTCCTTGAGGATGTAATAGAGTTATTGAGAGGGCACAAGCATTGACTGATTCATATTGACTTGCTTGGCAGACAGTCTCACATGGTTGTATGGAAGAGAAGGTTTGGGACAGGGGACAGGGACCTGCCAGGTGCTCACCATGTGCCCCACAGCCGGCCCCGCTGTCCCTTCCTGGAAATGCCACTGCTCAGCAGTGTAACGTGCTGAACCTGCCATCCCTGCACAATGGCGATGTGATGAACCATGTCCCTGCTACTGGCGTTTGGTTCCTGGCTCCAAGCAGCAGCAGAGCCCAGCCTGGCACTGCCCCTCAGGACACCCTGGCCCCCCACGCTGAGGGGAAGGGCTGGAGCTCACACCGCTGGACCACCCGCCCCAGGGACCTGGCCTCCTCTGCTTCTCCTCACAGGCAGCTGGTCCCACAGGCCGGTCCTGTCCTAGCAGCACCAATGGCCACTCAGTGCTGGGTCCCCACGTGGGACCTGCCTGGTGCCATTGGTGCTCACTGAGCCCCAAGGCAGCTGTGTGTGCCTGCTCCGGCCGACTCATAGCTGTGCCCTGGGTGGCTGCAGGGAGAACCTCCTCGAACTGCTCCTAACGAGGTGACAAATCCTATTTGCTCTGCTCCTGGTGCAAAGTGATCCCGGTGGACAGTCTGCTGGGACACGGGCTCTGGAAACGGCATGCTGGGGTCTGCACATTTAACCCCAACAGAGAGGGCGGGCAACTCCCTTCTTCCCTTGGGCCAGCCCCAGTTTGATATCCCCTGGTTTTGCGCTCCTCCTGCACGTGTGCTCTGGAGACACTTGGATGAATAGACATGAGGAGAGGAAAGAGATGTCCATAAAAATTCACCCTGCTCAATAAGCTGGAGCAGAGAGACACTGAAATCCATCATCCTGCAAAGCCATCTCTATTTTAAAGCTTGCAGCGTTTTCAAGTAGCCAGAGTCCGCTGGATCTGGCAAAGCTGGGAAGCAAGGGTGATGGTTTTCAAGATGGAAAACTCATGCAGATCAGACTCGCCCTGCAAATCCAGCTAGCTGGAAGGCAATGGGTGGCAGTGACCTTGCAGCCCAGGCCTGGACTCTGGGGTGGCTCTGCACTGCATAGATGGGCAGGGCAGGCAGCCAGGGAGGGCCAGTGTGTGCTGCCTATGGCTGTGGGGGCTTGGGTGCTGTGGCCCCCAGATGGAGCCCAGAGCGTGTCGGGACAGGACAACATCCATGCTCCTTTGCTCCTT
>NW_008796063.1:12601088-12616975 GCF_000699145.1 Aptenodytes forsteri
ACATCCACCACCACCCCAAGCATGACCAGCGAGGACCTGGGGGGGCTTGCTTTAAAAATGCTCCTTCAATATCGGTGCTGAAGCACCCTCAGAACAGAGGCAGGTTTTGCCAGATCCCAAGCACGCAGACCATGTGCCTGCACAGCACCCGGTGGGTTTTGGGGGGGGGACCCCCACCAAGCTGGCAGCAGTCGCCGGTGGGGGGTGTGCAGAGGGGGGGACATTCTCCAGAGTGCCAAAAAGGGATGACAGGTCTCACCACTGCAGGTGACAACCTCAGGGCCCACTGTGACCGTGGGGGACAGCTGTGCAGCCCCGGGCAGGAGGGGCTGCTGGCCAGCACTGTCGCCCACCTGCAGAGCCCCCTCCCGCACCCTGTAGCCCCCCCAGGCACTTCCCTGGGGCTGCCCCAGCTCGTGCTCTCTCCCCCCACAGCGGCTCTGTCACATAAACTGCTCCCTGACTTCAGAGATGTTTGAGCCAAGGTTTCTGCCACCCCGGAGGCTACCTACAGCCAGGGCGTCTCTTGGCTGGCTCCGTCCACCCGGGGTCCCTCCCGTGAATGCCGACAGCCAATCTATCCCCGTTCCAGTGGCACACTCTCCCTTGTTCCATCCATCCATCCATCCAAGGCAATTACGGAGACACCGCCAGTGTGCGGGCTGGAAGGGGCAGTGCTGGAGGAGAGGGAAAGTTGTGAACATATTTTCTGCCAGCACGACTGACTGAATGACTAATGCCCTGCACATCCCTGGCTCCCGCTGCACAGCTAATAACCAGCCGATGCAAAGCTGCGGCTGCTGCCGGCAGTGCCAGGGTGGTGTGATGGGGCCCAGAGGGTGGGAGCTGGGGGAGCAGCCGGCCCAGCCACAGCAGGAGCAGACAGCAAGACAAATGCCTCCCCGGTATCTATAGGCACAGGGTACCAGTATAGGCTGGGTCCCAGCAGACCATCGCCAGGTCCTGAACCCAGCAAGGGCCAGTCGAGAGCCTGTGGGAGAGGGCGAGGGGCAGGGTGGGTTTGGAGAATCCTGCCCACTGTTTCTGGCTGCCCAGGGCCCCAGGGAGCTGCGGCTCTGCATTGCCCCAGCTGCAGCACGAGGGGACTGGGGAGCACTGCCAGCATCCGAGGTACCAGCCTGCTTGGATGGGAGACAGCCCCCCGAGCGTGGTGGGAAGCCTCCTGGGCTGGCAGGTCGGCTGCCCCCTGCGCCGCCGGCACTCCGGGCAAGTGGCACATGCTGCGGCAGCTCCCACTGAGCGGCACCCCGAGATGTAATTGAATTCACACTCTTGGATTTAACTCGTTATCCTGTCAAGATTTTGGCATTTCAAATGATTCACAATTGCTTCAGTTATAAGAATTGGGGTGTTTAGACAATTCTACCCACCCTGCCTTCCACCCTTTCCGTGCCTGGCATTCCAGACTGTCAGGCATGTAACCCATCCCCACTCCAGACCCCGGGTCGGAGGCAGGTCTCCTCCAGGGGCTCAGCTCTCCCTGCCGCTCCCCTCTCCTTCCCGGGCACACTTTGTGTGGCCCCTCACAAGGTCCTGCATGGCTGTGGTGCAGGGTGGTTCTGGGGACCTGGCCCTGTGCAGTGCATCTCCCCTTCCTTCCTGAAACAGGTAACATTTACTTAAGGCAGCATCCGTCCTGGAAGCACCCTGCAGACTCGCAAGGAAATTAATAGCTCTGTTTCCTGCTTTTGTGGTGCAGAATTGTAATTCTTCATGGCGCTGTAAAGAGCTGCACACAGCGGTGCAGGGAGGGACGAACAGGAGCAAGCTCTGCAACGGGACATTTAGACCTGACCTCAGGAGAACATTTGTTTATCACAGTGGGACCGGCTGGAATAAAGACTAGCTGTCTGAAGGCAGGTGCACAGGCAGGGGACAGGCAGGAGATGAAACTGCCCAGTGCCGAGAGGTGCTGCTGGAGCCCACAGGCAGCTCCTGTCCCCCTCCAGGGACAGGGGGGCAGTGCCAGGGTGCTGGGAGGCTGTCACCATGCCCAGCGCGGGGGTGTCAGGTACCTCCCCCTGACTGGAGCTGCCCCACCAGCCTCCTTGGCAGGACCTTCTCACCACTCCAGGGGGGTCACCCCCTTCTCCTTCAGCCACCACCCTCCAGCACCCCCCAAACCCCTCCCCACCTCTAAGGCAAAGACAGGCAAAGCCCATGCCTGCCGGGGCCTCCGCGAGAGCAGAAACCTCCCACTCCCACTGCTCCATGATTATTTTACCCAAATCACCAGGTCGATGCCTGATCAATTTATAAGTACCTAGCACAAACTGTGGAGTCTTTAAATAAAGAAATTAAAAAAAATAACAATTGAAGAAGCAGTTACAGCATTTGCTATTTCTTTGGGACAAGAGATATTTTAATGCAATTCCTTGAGAAGAGCTTAAACATTTCACGCCTGAACAACATCCCAGCTTGGGGCCTGGGCACTCGCTGCTCCCTATCACCCACTCCACAACCTCTCCCTCTCTGTAGGAGCCCACCTTTGGCTTTGAGTGGCTCCAAACCAGGAATCTCCCTTGAGTCCCCCCGACATCGCTGCAGTGCAGTCCTGTCAGCCCTGGCCGCTCCCCACACTGCTGCCCCGGGCCAGGTGCTGCTGCTGAGCTGCCAACCCACACCTGCAGGAAACGTGCCCCGAATGGCCATTAAATGTGAACTCTGAAAGCAGTTTTAATGCTAAGGTCATTTGTTTGGTTTTGTTCCTTCTTTTCCATGTTGCTCCTCCCTTTTTGTGCTCCGAAAATATAAAATAGCATTGCAACACTTAAACTGTACTCTGAAAGTCATCAGTCAAAAGCATGTAAAATATGTATTTGTAACAGGAATACAAAATTCATCATCTTGTGCACATTAAATATTTCCTATTTGGAGTTTCATGACAAAGTGCATATCAAGACATATTATGTAAAATGGACAAGTTAAATCCAATTGGCTCTGAGTTAACATCAGTGTTAGCGACTTAACTTCTACATTTCCTAGCTTTTTGAAATTTCCAGTCCATAATTTCACTGTTGAGGTAAGGTTGAAGAGATTGCTTTTGGTACCTGGGGTCCCCATGCTTCACGCAGGTACTTTAATATATTTCCTAAAACACGTGGTACATCAACAGCTGTTTAGCAGCACTCACCGGTATTCGGCATGGACGACATTCATTAGATACCCACAGAAGTTAGCTGCCGTTTCAAAAAGCCCGAGCCCTTTATAGGAAACACAAAACAATTAACATAAAGGATGGTGTTTGCTTACAGCAGCAATCTGATGACAGCAAGGGGCTGCTCTTGGGTCTGCTCAGCAGCCGGGGTGCTGTCTGGCTCCCAGCAACGGTCGGGCAGGACAAAGGGGAGAGACCCACCTGGGGCTGGGGGGAACCTGCCCCAGCCCTGCTCAATGCCTTTCAGCAGAGGCATCACGTCTTTGCTTCCCACTAACTTCATTCTTCCACCAAAGCAACTCCCCCATCGCTGGACGAGCTGCTCTGGAGGCATTGGGCACCCTCTCTCCATGGGGGCTCTGTGCTGGGGGGCTGGGGGTGCCAGGCTCCAGGGCAGTGCCGCCGCTCCAGCTGCAACCCCAGCTGTGGAGCATTCCCCGCAGGGAGCTGCCCCTCCGGCGTGCTGGCCAGCCCACGGCAGCACCGGGGACCGGTGGCAGGATCTGCCAGCCAGATAACCCCAGAAAGTGTCTGAGCTGCAAGCACCAAGGACAGGCACACCCAGTGCAGGAGCAGCGCGTGGCACTGTTTGCAAGGAGCCGTGTGTGGCCCGTTAGCTGTGCACACACCAGCTCTGCAGAGCTCACTTCAAAGAGTCATGCTCAGGAGATCTGCTTGGAAGCTGTGCGGCCTGTTGGCTTGTGTATAATGGGAGAATCTCTCACATCCTTATAAATATTTGACTTGCTCCCGCATTCTCAGCCTCTTTCCCAAAGCAAACCAGCATTAACTCTGCTTGCTGCCTTGCCTGCTCCATCCCAGAGGGGCTCATCCCCCAGACACAGGTGGGTGCCCGGTGCAGAAAACCTGGCCGGGTGCTGGGGCACGAGGCAGTTCACTCCAGGCACGCAGCCTATTACCCCCCAGCCCCTCCCCAGCCTCCGAGGGCTTTGTCCCGTGCTGTGTGTGGAGGAGCCCTGCCTGCGTTCCCCTCTGCTCAGCTCGCCCGTAAGCCGGGTGCCCAGCACCCTGCCACCCTCCTTCCTGTGGAGGAGGGCACAGCCCCAGCCCAGGGCACGGCTGAGCCCCCTGTACCCAGGGGCTCCTCCTGCAGCCCCACACCCAGGGGCACCTCCTGCAGCCCCAGGCTAGGGGCCTGATGCCCTGGCTGGGCATTTTCCTCGCCTCCTCCAACGGAGACTATGGAGAACGGAGCTGAGCCCACGCTGACCCCAATAGGCGCTGGTGCAAGGCCTGTTCCCTGTGCTGGGTGTGCACAGAGGCTTGTGTATGCCGCATCCCCCAGACCCTCCCCGTGCTCCCGCAGGAGATGATACCTGCTTTGAAATGCTGCTCAGGCGAGGCAGAGTGGTTTGAAAACGCACCCAACCCTTGTCCCTCTGCTTGCTTTGTGTGCTGCTGAGTGCTGGCAGGAAGAGGCAGAGATCCTCCTCTAGCACCAAACAGGTTATCACATTACATACAACTAATTTGCTCTGAGGTACCCACAGCTATCCTGCTCTGTAACCCTTGTACCCAGCAGAAATACATTTATACCCATGACTATTCCTTTTTGTTCTGGTAGCCTGGCTGCTATTATCCTGGAGGGTTTCCGTATGCCAGTCCTGAGGACAACACTTACACGCATCTGCTCAATTGATTGTAAACATTCTGCAGATTTTTTTTAAACAGTAGCTATTATTTTTCCCCAGCCCCATTCAGGAGTGCGCTGCCTGCAACATGCACAATGCAGAAGCACTGAATCCCACAGCCTGTTGTGTGTGGATGCGTAGAGGGAGGGAGGCTCTGAAGGAGCACTCCTCCTCATTCCCAGTGCCAGCACCAGGCAGGGCCAGGGCAGTGAGAGGGCAGCGCTGCAACAGCATCACTGTGCTGAGCTGAACTGCAGCAGCTGGGATTCATCGCATGTGAAGCATCTTGCCTGCAGCTTTGGACTTTGCTCTGTGTCTGTATTTCTCCATTAACCCGATATACTGGATGCACTCTGAATATAGTCTGTGGGATTCCTATGTGGTAGCTGCTTAACTGATCAGAAATCATGCTATAATTTCTCCCTTGTGTGGCCACGCTCATGCTGGCAGGCTGGGGCTCCCTGGGTGCCTGCCCTGTGTGTACCCATGGTGCCTGTCCCGATGAGGTCCTGGGGACCAGCAGCAGCAGGCGGGCCCTGGGACAAGCTCTGCCAGGAGGGAGCAAGGGCACCAATGAGGGACCTTGTGTGGCACGCTCATGCTGGCAGGCTGGGGCTCCCTGGGTGCCTGCCCTGTGTGTACCCATGGGGCCCTGTCCCGATGAGGTCCTGGGGAGCAGCAGCAGCAGGCGGGCCCTGGGACAAGCTCTGCCAGGAGGGAGCAAGGGCACCAATGAGGGACGATCACAGATGCTGGAGCGCTTTGGGTAAGCATTCGTGCAGATCATCCCCTGACCTTCCTCAGAAATTTCAATGATCAGCCCAAGCATCTGAATATTAGCACCACAGCTCATTACGCTGAAGGAAGGGGCAGATGGCAATGATTTGCAGTTCCTGTTTGGAGAGCAGTGCCTGGCTTCCCTGACCACAGGCTATCCTTGTAGACCCAGCATGCCCAAGGAAAGGGCTGACCTCCTGTCCTTCCTCAGCAGGAGCTGCAGGCTGCACCCCGAAACCCACTGCACAAATCTCCAGTGCAAGCCTGCAACGCCAGCCCTGGTCTGCCATGGCTCTGCTGCAGCCCCACGATGCCTGGCAAGGTCTGGCTTTCTGGTCATTTAATGCAGACATTTGAAAATGGGGGATGTCCTGTAGGGCAGCCGCCTCTCCAGTTCTGATGGTCCTACTGCAGACCCACAACTTTTACCCTCTCCCCTCCACTCTTCCCAGACTTGTTTTCTTGGGGCTCTTTCCAATGCCCTCCGAGTCCTCCCCTGCCTCAAGGTATTTTCTCCCCCACCTGTGACACCCAGTGTCCTGCCGGACCAGTCCATCGAGGGCTTTGCTTCCTTGGCCCTCAAAGGAAATAAAGGACATTTGTGTCTGCTGCCAGAAGCCGGGGGGACTCTGACACCGCAGCTCCTGTGGGGTGACAGGGGACAGTGCTGCTGCCTGGCCCCGGGTCCACGCTGCGGGGGCAGCTACGCTGGGCTGGTCACCGCTGGAGATGAAGCACCCTCAGACCTCGGCAGCACAGCCTTGAGGCACCAACATTATTGTTGAAGAGGGGATGTCCCTGCTGCCTTGTTTCCTGCCTCTCCAAGGGAATGCCTCCAAGTTCAGCCAGCTTTGGCCACTTTATTTCCACGGCAGGAAGCTCATCTTGGCTTTACTTTGTGAAACCACCCCAGGGAGATGTGTGGGGGTGGGGAAATGGCCCTGCTTGCTGTCTGGCAGCACCGGGCACTTCTTTGCAGTCTATTATCTAGAGGCTTATTCAGTCCAGTTTATTTCTCCTGCTAATGAGCCCAGAAATGCATTCACCTGCAAAGGGCTTTCTCCAACACAGCCAGGAAGGGTCCCAAAGTCACAGGAAGCTTTTCTCCAGGGCCACATTTCGATGGAGCCACGTGCTCTCACTCTGCAGTCGCAGGGTCACCTCAGACAGAAGGATGTCGGGAGCTGGCTGCAGGCTGTGAGCAGGAGGGGAAAGAGGCACCTGGACCCAGAGCTCCCCCTCCAAGCTGCAATGCAAAGGCTGCACGCAGGGCTGGGGGCCAGCGCAGCCCCTGCTCTGGGGAAAGGGGCTCAAAGGAACGATTTCACTGGAAACGCCAAGGAGAGACTAACCCCCTGGGAAAAAGGAAGGGAGGTGGCCAAGCGAAAGCCCCTTGGGGTGCCCAGGCAGCCACCTTCCCTGGGGCAGCGGGCTGGGTGCTCCCCTGCCCACAGAGCCCCTTGGAGGGGCAGCGGCTGCGGGCTGGTGCTGTCCCTGACTGGGGTGAGCCAGGGAGCCCCACGCCCCCAGCCCCACTCTCCCCAGGGGACGGTGTTTGGCCCCTCGCAGAGCCTGGGGTGCAGGGCTTGGGCTCTGTCATTTCTCCCATGGTTGTTTCAGACCCTTTTGTGCTGGCGAGGGCCCCAGCAGGGGGGATGCTCTCTCACCTCATGCTAATTGCAGGGCAGAGGTTGGTGCAATATGTCCTGCTTTGCTAGGGAATAACAGCATTTCAGAAACCACTTTCTCCAATCACAAAGGAAAGCCTTCACCTAGAGAATATTAGCTCAGACCCCCTGATGTAAGTGTGGTCGTTGAAATCCATCTCAGCTCTTTAATAGAAAAGGTAGAAATTCCTCTGCTATTCATCTCCGATATTTATATAACGAACCACCAAGCTAAGGCACGCTCTGAGCACTGATCTCAAACAAATACTTATTCAAGACTAGAGATTTAATCATTACTTTTGAAAACATAGTTCTTATTTTTCTTATTCCATTTTAGAGAGACAGAGAGAGGCAGAGCTGCTTTTTCAGACCAGACTTAGGTTTGCTGCAGGTATAGTCTAACGCTGTGCATCCTGCGCCCCGCCAGGGAGCAGGGGGCTGCTCTCACATACCCCTCCTCAGTCTTTGCAGCAGCCAGATCAGCCCCCAGCGTGCAGAGCCACTTCTCGCCATGCAGGTCGGTCCTTGCCCGAGCCTGGGAGAGGCTCCAAGGGAGACCTTCTCTGATGGGAAGTTTTGCTCCCGCTGCTGATTTCAGAGCAGAGGTAGGGATGAAGCATGGGCTGGGACTTGCTTTAAATGGGAGAGGCTTCAGTATGAAGGATGCTCGAACTCATGGTGGAAAGGGGATTTTGGAAGAAACTTCTGAACTGCAGTTGGTCTCAGATCTCCAAGCTGGCAGATGCAGAGTGGCAAATGAGGGTGCTCCTGCTGATGTCCAGGGCTTGGCTCCTGAGTAGTCTCCAGAATAACCATGTGAAGAGGTGCTTTTGGAGGTCAGCGTGGCTCATTGGGAGTGCTCGCAGCCTTGCGATGCTGGCAATGAGGCAACTGCTGGTTCCCTATGAGCGGCCCCACACGTTTCCCCAGCTGGCTGTGGGGCCTGGGGTCTGCCACTGTCACCAGCACACTCCCTCCACACACCCTCTCAAAGCAACAGGGCAGCGTAGCAGCTTATATTAATTAGGCCTTAAATTGTACCACAGCACAGACAGGAGTGCAGTTTGTTTGTTTTTAAACAGGGCACACGTCACAGTAAATGCCAGCAGTCCCAGTGCTTGGAATAATAAATGTGCAAATAGCAACTAACAGTTGCATCTTCTGCTCACAGGCAAAGGACATAATTAGCTAGTTCCATCTGTTAATTATACCTGCCATAGTTCAGATATTCATATCCCAGCCAGAACTCATAGGAGGAAGGTGAGCTTGTGCAAGCAAAACTCTTGTCATCCAAACATTAGATCCAGCAAGCTTCTTTCTCCTCTCTCTTGGCTGCTGCTCAAAGGCACCACGTGCTTGCGTGGTACAAGAGTGCAGCAGCTCCCCTTCCTCCCGCTGCTCCAGCCACCTTGCAGGGTCATTCCCCAGTGCCCTCCTGCTGGCATTTCACCAGTTTGGGAAGCCCCAGCAATAGCTGCTTACTGGAAACACCTGCAGCTGCAGAGCTCTTGGTAGATGGTTTCCAGACACGACTTCCCTCAAAGCTTTTTGAGGCTGGGTTTGAACAGACCTTTGCCAGGGCAGGAGTCAGAGCACGAGTCTAGTGTGATGGGAGGTTCAGGGCGGACCTCGGGCTGGGACTTGGTGACTGATGAGGCTGAGCTCAACACAGACTGAGCAGAGACTTTAACACAGCACTCTGGCAACGGCCTTGGTGCTTCCACACCCCCACATGTGAATTTGAACCTCTCAGGAGATAAAGGACGAATGTGCCTGTCTCACCACACACCAGCCACGGGTAAGGGTGGAAACAGCACGTGGCACTGGGGAAGGGGTTAGGGATGGTGCTGAGGCTGCAGGAGCAGAGCACGAGGGATGCTTCCAGGTGGGGTGCATCAGTCCAGCTCTTGCTCCTGCCAGCTCTGCTGCTGCTCGTCCGGAGCCCCGCAGCCAGCCCCCCAGTGCCCGTCTCTGCCCCCGACTGGCCCCCCAGCACCCAACCCTGCCCCCTGACCAGCCTTGCAGCAGGGCACAGCCCTGCAGCACCTGATCCTGCCGGGTCCAGCTGCTCACTCTCCCCTCCTGTCCCACTGCCATCCTGTTCACTTACCCTTTGCAAAGATTTTTGCAAATGTTTTTGCAAACCCGTTCCACCTACCGCTGCCTGCACCCAATAACAGCCCCCAGAGAAAGCCCTGGCGTGGGCCCGGGAGGGAGAGGAGCAGCACTCTGCATCGGAGCCATGAGCAGCTGCTTCGCCATTAAGAAGTAACTCCAAATTCAAGTGTGGAGGGAGAGGCCAAGTCCTGGCTCGCCAGACCCATTCCTGTATGCTAATTTCAAACAGACTTTCAGGATGTGCTCTCATGGATCTAAGCAAGCAACAGAATCTTAACTATCAGAGCTCCTCGCTGGCTGATAAAATATGGATAAAGGAGCCATCACTTTAGAACAGCAGGAAGAAAAATAATTGCCAAGGTTGGATCTCATTTGAATATTGTTTAAAACCCTTGTAGCATGGAGATGGCTGTTGCAGTTTCATTCTGCTTGTGTGAATAATTTTGCTAGATAAGATTTCTACTTGGCACAGCCAGAGCAGAGGTAACGAGGGGCGCCTGTTAATTGCCCCATCAGGCCCAAGCAATTCACCTGCTTGATCTGGGTCCCTCCCCCCCACCCCGCACAGGGGGGACCCCAGGTGTCACGGCTGCACACGCTGGTGGGGATGCACCCTCCTGTGCGGGGCCCGGGGAGGAGCAGCAGCAGTAAGTAGCGTGAGCCACAAAGGAATGAGCCATGGAGAAAGGAGCTGAGTTTTGGCAGGATTTGGTTTGGTTTTAACAGGCTTTTTTTTGTTTTGTTTTTTTTTTTCCCCAAGCTTGTGCAGAGGCTGACAAGGACGGTAAAGTGACACTGACTAATTGAATTCTGAACTAGCAGGAGCAATGCAACAGGCTTTTTTGTTTTGTTTTTTTTTTTACCCAAGCTTGTGCAGAGGCTGACAAGGACGGTAAAGTGACACTGACTAATTGAATTCTGAACTAGCAGGAGCAATGCAAATATCTGACAAATTGATTTAATTGCATTCACGTACAATAAAGCTGAGATCTAAAAGGTCAGCTAGAAAATGGAAAGGGTCCCTGGAGTGCTAATAGGAGGAAGCTGACTTTAATACACATTCATAAGCTTGTGCAGAGGCTGACAAGGACGGTAAAGTGACACTGACTAATTGAATTCTGAACTAGCAGGAGCAATGCAAATATCTGACAAATTGATTTAATTGCATTCACGTACAATAAAGCTGAGATCTAAAAGGTCAGCTAGAAAATGGAAAGGGTCCCTGGAGTGCTAATAGGAGGAAGCTGACTTTAATACACATTCATCACATTTTATCATCTAATTAGTTCACACAATGCCAGACTGATAGACAGAGGCCTAAACAAAAGTATCGATTGATTATTAGCCACATATCTATCATATTGCCTCCAGCCGGCTGTCAGAGCATGCTGGCAACTCCTGCCCACTGTATCAGCAGAGGGGGGGGCACTTGATAAATAGTTTTTCTATAGCAGAATTTAGACTCTGGAAAGTGTTTTACACAGACACTGAATGATAAAGATCCTCACAAAAGCTCTCTAGCAAAACCGCGATCAAAACCCAGCCAGTCTTGCCTGCATCGAGAATATTTATGAACGTACAGGCAGCCAGCTCTGCTCCGGTAACGAGCACCCCGGTCCTGGCATCGCCTGGCACCCGCTCTGCAGCCACGCTCACTGGAGCCCCGGGGGGGGCTGCCCGGGCAGGGTGTTCCGCTCCACTCCCTAGTACATAAGCTGTCTCTCCTGAGCCTCTCATCAGGCAGTTTCCCTTCTTTGCTTTTCTAAAGTAAGATGATTTTAAGCAGGCAGCCGAAAGCCTCTTTGTGAATCCACAGTGCGTCCTGTTTATTGCAGCACACGGGGCTGACACCGGGGCTTCCACGGCCGAGTTGGGGCTCCTCCGAGGAACACACCTCGGGGCCTTCCTGCCTCCGTGCACAGGACACTGCAACCCCAGCACAAGCAGCCACGTGAAGCCTGGCAGAAGCCTCCTCTCGTGCCTGCTGCCGGGCAGGGGGCTTGCAGTGCCAAACCATACCCTGGGGGATTTACCCCAAATTGCACAGCTTCCCCCGAGCAGACCCATGGCATGGGTTCTCTCCCTGGCCAGGTGCCTGGTGGGGGGGGAGGGGACGGATGAGCAGACCCCATCCCCAAGGGGCAGCCGCAGTTTGGGAAGAGCAAGTCGGAGCGGGAGAAACCAGGCTCCTCCACCAACACAGCGCCAGCCCCAGCCTGTGCCAGCACCCAAGAGGACAGGCAGCAACAGCCAGGGCCTGGCAAGTGCACGGCATGACACCGCAGTCTATTGCGGGAGGACAATGGCTTTGGTGAAGCTTGCCGAGAGGCTGGGTGCTCCCGCTACTTCACTCACCAACCCTCCACCCCTTCCCACTGTGCTGGGGAAGCCTGCTCAGCCTCGACGGCTCCGCACTGCCTGCCAAGAGCATGCGTGAGCATCCCCAGAAATGCTGTTACCTGATCAAACCCTGCAGCTTTTCCAGAACGCTATTGCTGTTTCACACGACATCCAGCTCCTGCTCTCAGGCTGCTTGCCTCTGCCACAGGGGAAGCCCGTCAGCATTTATCCTGCTGGCTCCACGTGGGGCTGGCACAGGCGTCCGGGACCTGCGAGATGCACAGCAACACAGAGGAGGGAGCCGAGAAGCATCTGTCCTTGGCAAAGAGAAAACCCCAGCCTGTGGGAGAAGATGACTGCGAGGCTTGTGCAGTCCACATGTCCCCTTGCAGGCAGGGATGTCCAGCCTCTCCTGGGCCACTGGCACCGCTATGTACACATAAGCTCTTCTGCACACACAGATGCAGCCACTGCACAGGGCTTGGGATGCAGCCAGCATGCTGGGCTAGCAGCTCAGATGCTGCTCCTGCCCCCCTCTAATTCCCCATGGTGCCAATAAACTCCTGAGAGACCCGTGCTGGTTCCAAGCAAGTGTTTCACCTTTCCTGGGCCAGGACCCTCTGTGAAGAGCCCCACGGGAGGGAAGGTCCTGGGGGCAGCTTGGCATCCCCAGGTGCTGTGAGGCTGAGCCCAACTCGTTTCAGCTGTGTCCGTGGCAGAGACCCTGCTCTGCTCCCCCAGCCCCAGCAAGCACATTAGCCATGCTCCTTGGGAAGGCTCAGCATGTATTTACTATTGATTTGTAAGACAGCAAATTTTATGAACTGTGATTTCATTAAGCAGGAAGCAGTCGTGGCTCCCCACAACCCAGCTGCAAGATGCGGGGTGGCCGGGATTGATCCCTGTCAGCCAGGCAGAGAGCAGCGGCCAGGGAGCACTGGCCATGTTAATGACCTGCAGTGGGGGCTCCCAGCATGGAGGGGAGAGACTAATTAATGACAGCCGGCTCCATGCAACTTCACTCAATTTGCCACTTCACAGCTTGTACTTGGATCCGCCTGGGGCAGGCACCACTGAAAGGGATCCCCTTTAGAAGGGGCGAGGGGAGCACTCCAAAAAGCAATGCACTGAGCACAGGCAAACCAACAATTTGAGCCGAGTGCCATAAGGTTACACACTGGTCTTCTGCCACACATCTACGTCTGCATTTATTTGCATTATTTTTGTCAGAACATATGGGATGGGACCTCATTAAAGGGGCTTGTTTTTCCTTTTCCTCAGGCTTTATTCATTTGTATTCTGGATTGTCTAATCATTCAGGCTTTAAATATCTAGAGTTAGAAAACAGAGATTTGACTACGGCCTAATTCAGAAGAACTAGCTTCTGCTAAGACTGACATGTTCAACAGCTGCCAAAATCACATCAGCCTTAAAAAGAAAGCATCTTCACTTCCTTTATTATTAAAAAGTGAGTAGAGTTAATAACTGGAATGGAAGCATTTAACTGGTGCACAGAGTGTACTGAGTCTATTTGTTAATTAGACTGCAAATCAGGCCTTAGAAGCAATGCAGTTCTCAGCCTAAATATTCAGCTGGAGCTGAGGCACTGGCTCAGAGACCTGCAGGGAGCCTTGGCCAGACCCAGCTCACCTGCAGCCACAGCATCCCGCAGCTCTCTCCCAAACCAGTCCTAATGCAGGGAAAATCTTCCCACAGAGACCTCCTCTGCCTCCTTGAAACTCCTTGGCAATGCAGGGCTGGGCAAGGAGCATCCTACAAAGGTTTCAGCTCTGCCCAGCCCTCCTGCCCACTGGCAGCTGCAGGCAAGGACTTCCCTTTTCTGGGGTGCTTGTACTGCACTTGGTGAAACAAGCCCTTGCTTGGCAGCCCTGCCACGGTTCAGAGGCAGCAGCATGCACCGGCCTGCAGCAGCTTCATCTCCCACCAGCATTTCTTCATTGTCCTCAAATGCTGTAGGAGGCGAGGAGGAGAGAAGGTCCTGAATGCAGTGGGATGTGCAGACTCATGAGTAGGGCTGGGTCTTCAGCCTGGCTTGGCCTCAGTTAAGTTTCATGACCTAGAGAAGGCTTCTTACATTCTGGTGTTTAGCCTGACTCTAATTATCTCTCTGAACAGACTACCACAGCTAATTTATTTTGAACAAAGCTAGAAATAAAAGGATAATCAGGTTATCCCAAATGACAGCTGCAACATCTGTATTTTCTGGTACACTGGGCACATTTGATGTACAGAATATTGTAATGAGGCTGAAAAACTTGTCAATGATATTTCTTTTGTCCCTTTCTCAAAGGAGCAATGGTTAGCTCTCCAAAAGAATATTAATTGGTGCAAAATGCGGGAAACAGCATTTTTCTGCAACAGTATTTATTGTTTGCTCCTGACTTTCCACAGAGAAACCTCTCCCCGCAGCAGTGAGCACACACATCCCCATCCCGTCCCCAGCTGGTGGGGAGCAGCTGGAGCCACCTTCAGGAACCTTCGCATCCCCCTGATGAGTTGAGTTTCCAGCCAAAGACCCTCGCTGAGCTGCCCGCAGCCCCCAGGGCAGGAGCTCTGCATTCCCCCCCTCCTTGGGTCTCTCGTGTCCAGGCCCAGGTGGAGCAGCTTGTGCCAATGTGCTGAAGCACCCTGCAGCTGGCCCGGGATCCCACTGGCTCTAGCATGGGGCAGACCATAAACCATCAGGCCTGTTTATTTAATTGCAGGGAAACTGAGGGGGGGTCTGTGTAACTCAGGGCAAGGGCAGAGCACTGGGACATTGCCAGTGACAGCCTGCCCTGAGGGGGAACCCAGTAGCTCAGGGCAAAGGAGGACACAGTCCAGCCCAGCGGTACAGGACCTGTGCTTTAGGCACATCCTCAAGCTCTGCCAGCCCCTTGCCTCATCACAGGTGGGGACCCCCTTCCAGGCATCCTCTCCACCAGGGCCCCCTCCCTCCCCCCTGCTCCCCAGGGCAGGCAGCCCCAGCCCTGCCACAAGCCCCGAGCCTGAGCACCCACCAGCACAGGGACCCGCTCTGCTGCCTGTCACACCATCCCCGGCTCAGCCAGCTCTGTTCAGTCCTGCCTCTTCCCTGGTTGGTGCACAAGGGCCTCCCCCACTCTTCCAGGTGGTCTCTGCTGGACTCCCCTTCTGTCAGCATGGTCACACAGAGCATTTCTCTGCAGAAGACACGCAAACCCGCCGCAACATCTTCTGAGGCCAACCAGCAGCTACACCATCACCCAGAGCATCCAAACCAGCTAGGAAGAAGAGCCCCCTATCCCACTCTGCCAGACTCACCCCCCCAGCATCTGTGGGTCTACGCGCAGGAGGGGGACTCACTCACAGCCAGGATGTCCTCTGCAGGCACTTCTCATGAGGGTTTCAGAACAGCTTCGAGACAGCAAAGCTTGGAGAACAATTACAGATTTTCTGTTTACACTCATTTTTGCTTTCAGCTTTTTAGCTCTGCTTATTCTGCAGGGGGATTATATGCTACTCACCACCAGGCCTTCAGTATTTTAATTCCTTTTTTAGCTATAAATCCATTTTCCACTCTCTTTCAAGGAAAGCAGCAACCACCACAGATTGCTGCTGGCAAGTTCAGGCTGAAGGCAGGGCAGCTTCTTCCCCACAGCCAGGGCAGCAGAAGGTGCTGGGTGCCCCTCGCATCAGGAGGTGCTGGCTTTGCTGACTGTGAAGGTGGAGACTCTTCCTTAAGCCCTGATAAAACTCAGGGCAGCGCTCCTTAAGAAGTGTGCTGTTGCAGCTTTTCTGTTTCCCAAAATTGTTACTGCTCACATCAAAATTTTTAGTGCAGGCTTGACTGAGCCTCCTGTTAAGGCTGAAACCACCACGAGAACAAATCTATACCTGGAGTTAGAACCACAAAAAACAGAAACTGTTGTCTTAATAGACACCCTCTCCCCCCAGTCCAGACCCGACCCCCCCATGCAGTAAAACCACTAATTCAAACGGGAGCAGGGGTCCATCCCTGTACAGCATGCCCGGAACTGGGGACAGCTCTTCCCCTGGGGGAAAGCTGCTGCACAGTTTAATGTTTTATAGCTATCAAAAATACTTTGTGTGTTCCACTCAGCCCTCTGCAGAGCGGACAGCCAGTGACCTGCAGGCACCCGAACTTGGAGCTGG
>NW_008796063.1:12619850-12637488 GCF_000699145.1 Aptenodytes forsteri
CATCAGGAGGTGCTGGCTTTGCTGACTGTGAAGGTGGAGACTCTTCCTTAAGCCCTGATAAAACTCAGGGCAGCGCTCCTTAAGAAGTGTGCTGTTGCAGCTTTTCTGTTTCCCAAAATTGTTACTGCTCACATCAAAATTTTTAGTGCAGGCTTGACTGAGCCTCCTGTTAAGGCTGAAACCACCACGAGAACAAATCTATACCTGGAGTTAGAACCACAAAAAACAGAAACTGTTGTCTTAATAGACACCCTCTCCCCCATGCAGTAAAACCACTAATTCAAACAACACAAGATGCTCCAAGGAAGATCCTGGCATAGCACAGCCTATCTCCCCCCTCCCATCCCAAACACAAGAACAGGCAGCAACAGGCAGCCGTGGCTCTCTCTTTCTTTTATCCTAATTAACAGTTATTGCTTTCCCCTGCGTGCCCAGCTGCTGCTCCTTGCCCTTAGTCTAAACTAAATGCTGCTGGGGAGCAGGGGGTCCATCCCTGTACAGCATGCCCGGAACTGGGGACAGCTCTTCCCCTGGGAGGGAAAGCTGCTGCACAGTTTAATGTTTTATAGCTATCAAAAATACTTTGTGTGTTCCACTCAGCCCTCTGCAGAGCGGACAGCCAGTGACCTGCAGGCACCCGAACTGGGAGCTGGGGAGGCTCTCGTCCTTCTTGCCTTTGCCTGACTCCCCGTGCCCACCCTCCCTTCCCACCCGCCCTGTTATCCCTGAGGGGCTGCGCAGATGCAGCCGCAGCTGCCCTATTGCCCATCACGTTCCGCTATGGGTGCAGGGACTCCTGTATCTGGGTTGGCACTGCAGGGACAGGGTCACCGCACCTGGGCAGACGTGCAGAGCCGCAGGTGGGAATCCCCCTGCACGGGAGGGCTGCAGGAGTCCCCGGGCGGCTGTGTGGTGGGCTGGGGTGGGGGGACACCAGGCTCGCTGAGAGATGTGCCGGAGGGACATGCCACAGGTCATGGCCGGCCATCTTCTGCAACCGGAGGAATTCCATTTGGCTGCAAGCTTACAACTCATCTCCTGCTTTCTTTCACATGGGTTCACTGGAGCCACCCTGGGGTGGTGCCGCCGGTGTGGAGCGCCCACTGTGCCACTGGGGACACTGCCAGGGACTCAACGGGACTGAACGTAGTGCTGGCTTGGGTAACACTCTGTAACTCACTAGTTTTCATTTAAATTGAGCTTTGTGCTGCTTTGATGAGGGAACATATTAAAGCCAGCGTGGCTGACGTTTTTTAAATAAATTCCAAGATGAATTCCGCACATATCCTGCATTAATGTGGAAGGTGGAGACAGAGGCCGGGGTGAGCTGAAGCAGAAAGTATACTGTAAATTGAAGCTTGGCGTTGAATATAAATGGCAAAGGTTGCTGACTGCCAATAACAGTAAATCAGGTTCAAACAGCACAAAGCGATAAGGCTGCGAGATGGATTGCCTTTCGGCTGGAGCTCACCCAGTCGGGAGGATGGCTCAGGGCCCAGCTAGCAAAGGCGACGGTTGCTCACCTCAACCAGCGGCTCTCAGCGGGTGAGGAGCCTGTGACGGCAGCACAGTGGGCACACAGACAGGGGACATGGCTGTGCCCGGGGCCGCAGCTGCCTGCCCACCCCTGCAGGAGAGCACGGGCAGGTGCTGGAGGGTCTGGCAGGGAGCAGCTCCTCCTGCCCTAGAGCATGGGGGGGGAGCTGAGACCCAGCCCTGCTTGCATGGCTCAACACCCCATCTGGAGCTGGAGGGCTCAAGTTTTTATACTATGCACTTGCTAATTTGTTTGGGAGATAATGGAGATAATTAGTATTTCCTTTATGCCTGAGCCGTAACTATGCTGTCACAGGGATTCCTGCAAAGCTGCAGGGGGAATTTTCTCCAAGGGGCAGCAGCTGACAGCTGGAGGGAGTCGGGGGTTTGCAGAACTCTGCCCAGTGGCATCGCCCCTCCTGTTCCCCTGGAGCAGCACGCCCAAAGCTTCCATCTGCTTACCTGCTCCCAGGGCGAGCCAGCACAGCCTCGCAGGACTCAAGCCTCTCTGGGGCAGAAACTTGGCTTTACTGAAGGCAATTCCCAGCCCCCTTTACCAGAGGAGGAGACATTACCAGAGTTACAAACTGCACCATCCATCTCACCAGTGCACGCACGCCAGGGCAGCGGCTGGGATCCGTCCCCACAGAAAACGCTGTGCCCCATCTGCCCCATGTCCCCAGCTTCCTTCTCCTGTCCCCCCTGGGGTGGCACGGAGGTTAGACTGGGGAGCCAGGACTTCTCAGCGACACGTGGTTGAGAAGTGGCCCGGCTGTGCGGGGGGACAGGAGCCTGGGATGCCATGTCCCTGGGGAGCTGCAGCTCCCGGCACAGGGAGGGCCTTGCAGCGGTTGGCAGGTGTTTGTCTCAGTGTGTGAGTGTGGGGAAGAGCTCGTCTGCTGCAGGGAGAAGGAAATCACTTGGGTGAGCTGGTTCTGCCTCCTTGGACTTGGCAGAGGGGTGGGAATTGCTTGGTGATAAAAGCTGGTTGCAATGTGTGCCACACAGCCTTGGTGGTGCCAGCCCTGGAAACCCTTGGGCTGCAGCTTCGTCAGCCTGGCGTGTGCTGCAGCTGCCCTGGGACCAGCAACGTGGTTGGCAGCAGAAAGATACTGCAGTTTGGGGGTCTGGATGAAAATTGGTGAGTGAGGGACTCCCAGGCTGGCCAGAGTGTTGAGGTGGGATTGCACAGATACTTTCCTTCCCATGAGCACATCAAAAGCACCAGGAGACTTCAAAGCTCTGCAGCTGGACCTTCTGAGGACAAAGCCCCAGAAGTGTGAGCACTGTGAGAAAGAGAAAGCTCAGAGCTTGCTGGATACAGGGGAACAGAAATGGAAGGGTCTGCGGGCACCCTGCCTGCCCAGATGTTGGGCATGCAGGAGGCTGATGGGAGGAAGCGGTGCCAGAGGAGGCCGGTCGGTGGGGCCGGGAAGCCGGGAGCTCCCTCATCCATCCCGGCTGGGCCTGCTCTGCCCTCTCCGTGCAAGCCCAGCCCAGGGCTCTCCCAGCTGCTGCCAGCTGTGGCCCTGCTGCAGGTGCTCTCAGCATGCAGGGGAGATGCTGCTTTGCAGCAAATGCTGCCTCATTCCATGGCAGGAATTTTAAGTGTCTCTCCTGAGGACACGCCATATGCACAGGGAGGAGCTCCCTGTACCTCTCCCGTGGGAAGGTGCAGGAGTTAAGGAGTTTCTGAGGCTTTTGCTCTCCCAGCCATCCCATGTAGGGAAGGGTAATTTGTATCAGCAGCATGAGAGGAGAGGGGAGAGAGGGAAGATGACCACAGAGAGAGAGTTTGAGAAATGAGAAGACAGACCAGAATGTTTTTATAATAAAGAAGGAACCTGTGCAAAATTGTTTTCAATTAATCTGCAGCTAACTAAGCATATTAAATGGAAATTATTTCATACAGGGCCACGAGAGAGTGCCTGTGAAAAGCTCTGTTAGAGAACAGGGAGGTATTAAACCCTGCATTGCTGGCAAAGTTTGGCCTCAAGTCCACCCGAGCAGGAGACACGAGTGGGAGGTCGGCAGCCCGGCCCTTGCTCAGCCCGCTGTCCTGGGCGAGGCTGCTGGTGGGAGGATCGGCAGCGTTGGAGCTGGGCGCTCCAGGAGAGCCTTGCGATAAATAACCTGGGGGGGCATCTCCTGCCCACCCCTTCTCACAGTCACCGCCGTGCTGCCGGACCCTGTGCTGCCGTGCTCAGCCTGGCGCTGGGCTCCCCTGCGTTTCAGCGGTAGAGAGAGCTGCATAAGCAAAGCCAAGCTCTGCTGCCCTCAGGCAACAGCTCCCAGTCGCCCAGTGTTCGTAAAGCGTTTGGGCTTGATGGGCTGACTGGTATGCGTGGGAGGGAAGGTGACCTTCTGGTAACAGCCAAATGCAACAGGATGACTCAAAAATGTAGAGGACACATTGAGAGTATATGGGCCTTAATTTAATCCCTTTTTCCACTTCTTGTTTCAATCCCAACCTAAGTGGGATTTAGCCATTTTTGTAGGTTTTTTCTGAGGCAGCTGAAGAAAAGGAGCAGCAGGAAAACGCTGGAGCTCCCCACACCTGTGGGAGAACAGGCAGGAGGACTGCAGGCTTGGTATCCCCGCTCTGTCCCCTGACACTGCCACCATGGGTCCGGGTGGCTGCTGCTCAGCCCAGTCCCACCCAGGGCCAGTCCTGGCGCAGCTCCGCAGCCCGGGGCGCTCCTCACCCCGTGGGTGGCAGGTGGCAGGTGGCGGGTGGCGGGCAGGGGGTGGTGGGTCTCGGTGCAAAGAATAAGCTGCAGATAATCATCTGCTCAGGCCTTGCCCGGAGTGGTTCTACAGCCCCAGGAAAGGACCGTGATTGTTTGCAGCCGAGGCAGGACGACAGGTCTCGCTAACCAGACCTAAGGATCTGAACTGGCTCCAAGCTCCTGGTGGAAAACCAGCCAGACCAGGGTGCTGCGTGCGACACGTGGCTGCAGCGCTCTCTCCTCAAAGGCAAAGCAGGTTCAAGGTTACGCATGCAGAAATCTGCGTGGTTTAGCGTCAGTACTAATCCCACATCTGCTGCTTAGGAGCAAGTCTTGGTTTTGTAAAAGTATCCCCCAAATCATCGCTGTCTGCGCTCTCTTCCCAGAGTGGGTTTTGCCTTGACAGCAGCCTGATTCCTCTGACCTGGAGGATTATTCCAGATTTATGCTGGGATGTGAGAAAAAAACAGGACTGATCAGGCCTGGTGGGAACAACAGAAGGCAAATCCCAGCTGTCTTCCTAACATGTCCCTAATAATGAAAACCTTTTAACATGATAATTTTGCAAATGGATTTATCTCAAATGGGTCTGACGAGTCTGCTCGTGGAAATTAATCCTCCCAACCCCAGCCTGGAGGAATCCACAATACAGGGGCTTTCATGAAGGTGTCCTGGCCCCTTTGGCTTGCTGGTGCCTCTCCCAAGGAAGCAGCAGTCTCAGGCACTTCAGATCTGCGGGGCAGGAATGGCCCCAGCTTCTCCTGCGTTTTGGGTGGGCAACTCTCAGCCTGCAGAAGGTGTTTTTCTCTTCCAGGAAACGATGAGCGTTCACTGAAACTCCGGGGAAGTGCCATTGCCTCTGCTCCTTGAGGATCAATTTCCACTCTTATCACCACAGTAATGCTCTTTGCGAGGCAATATGATTTTCTTCTATGTAAACAGCAATAACTTCAGAATTACTCAGGAAAGACAGAGACCTCAAGAGATGTTTAGATTACTGGCTATCTCATTAATCAAACACAAATGCAAGACTAGCAAAGGCTCTTGTTGCTGAGCTGGAAAATGCTTAAATTCATTTATTGAGACAGCAGGGAAAAGCAGATCCCTGCCAAGGACCGGGAGGTCTGAGAGCTGGGAGGCGACCATGCTGATGTGCAGCTTTTGCTGTGGTTGTTTCCGGAGGCTCCAGAGCCTCTTCTGGCCCGGGCGCCACTTTCCTGCATCAGGGTTTGCTCCTGCCTCGCCTGGGCTGAGCTCAGCCCTTCAACCAGAGGGAATCCAAGCCCAGGTGCTGGGCAGCCGTCCCAGGATCTGGGCCCAGCGTTGCCCACAGAGTCGCTGTGTTCGGGATTTTTGCGCTATCTGCCTAGATCAGCGGGAGCACCGGCACGAAGGAGCTGCCAGCCAAGCTATGCTGCGTGCGCGTGGGACAAGAGCCATGAAAGCTGTAGCAAGGCTGTGCCATCTATCCTCCTGGGTTGCCATGCCAACAAAGAGGAGGCAAGAACTGATTTAATTTGCAGAATCACCCTCTTGACACAAAATCCAAGCAGCTTGTGAAGGGTAGGGTGAAAGATGTCAAGGGAGCCGGGAGAGATTCTCCGTGCCTCTCTGCATCCGGTGTATGGCTGTGTTTCATTTCCCAGAAAGGTCTCCGACACCTCTGCTGCAGAGCTGGAAACACAAGGGCCAGACACAAGCCCACGGGAAGGTCACCTGCCTAGTCTTTGGAAAGCAGCTGGGAACCCACTGGATATCTCAGCACAAAATACATCAGCATGCTGCTTTGATATGGCATGGCTGGGTCACAAGTAGGAAGCACTGTCCCAAGGCATGGCAATGCCTTCGCCTCAGATGCTCCTTCCCCGTTGCAACAAGGGGGAAAGAAATGGTGGAAACTGCAAAGCCATTTCTGCTCTTCTCCCTCTTATTTTCATTCTTGAAACCAGCTGGGACTGTGGATGATGAAGACTCAGCATCATTCCTCTCTGACCAGCTTCTGTCTGGACTTGCAACCCAAGGAGGCTCTTTCCCTGGAGAGATGTCCAAAGATAAGGGCCAGAAATGACTGACTCTGCCGTGTGCCTTGCTCAGGGGCTGATAGTGTGCATGTAGCATGATATGTCATGTCTGGCCATCCCTGGAACATTCCAGGTCTGCCGTTCTGACTGCTTATCATATTCATATGATACAAACTGACACTGGAGACACCAAGAGCTCCATGCTGTTCTACCAGGAGCAAAGCATGCCCCAGTGTCGTTCCATGATCAGAAAGACCTGTGTAGTGGGGAGCAGGGCATGGGGCTTCCCGTGCCAAGTTTCCTTGTGCCCAGCTGTGGCTGCCCACATGCAGTGAGATCATAAATGTAAAAAAGAAAAATTATTATTTCCTCAAACATCCTGTGGTGATGCTCCATCTTCCTCTGCAGTAGCCTCTGCCCTACCCTTCCTCTCCATCTCTGTGCATTTGCCATCCTGTGTACCCTGCTCTAACCCAGGTTAAAAACTCATTAAAAGGACCCCACCACCAGATGTGTTTTCGGTGTGCCCAGCAAGGGGCTGAGCTCTTGCCTGTGGTTCTTCCATGCCAGTGTGATGGATGTGATCAACAAGAGTAACAGTGGACACTGTCCTTAACAACAGCACAACATTTAATTCTGTGTTCCTGCTTCAGCCTCTAGTGTGAAATCTGAAGAAATACAGATTGCTCTTGGAAGGAATTTTGGAGTTTTCACAGCAATCTGGAGCACCCAGGGTCACAGGATCTGGCTAGATTATCTCAGCATTGGGCTGCCATCATCACCAATCAACATCTCAAATTACCTCTTCATACCGAAGGTGCTCTGCTAATTTTCATGGATCCCCTGTGTTTCATGCCCTTGGTGTCCTGTCATGCACTGATAGTTTTAGTCCACAAGCTAGAGTGCAATATGCTTATGAGTAATAGCATCTTATTGGAGTGTAAAGATCTTCCTATTTCACTGATTTATCCTGCACTTAAACTAATTCAAAATTCACTTACTACAAAAGTACTAGAAGCAAAATGCTCTCTGTAAATAGCCTAGCTTTTTCTAAACTGATATTGCTGAAAGGGAAGATGGAATAACTTGCACTATCTATTTTCTCTTGGAGGTAGCATCACTGTATTATTTTGACTGTTTTCCGTAACGAGGGCCATAGCTGATTCTTCTCTGTAAAAGAGGCTCATGGGCTGGCAAGGACTATTTGACCTTTATACCCGAGTCTTTAGAAACTCTGCTCAGATGAATCTGAAGTTTGTTTAAGCAGCTAGTTAGGCAGCCGCTTTGTTTTCAGTTCACTGCACGGTGGATTTCTGAATCACAAAATACCAGATACCCAAACCCAGTCCCCTTACATTGGCATTGTGGGGTTTCTTTGCTTTTCCTTTCCTCAAACATTTCAGATACTCTTTCAAGTTTATGAGCTGTCACTTCTCACATCATGGAAGAAAAACTGAACCCAGCCAGGACTGGTCACATTGCTCGGCTGCGACAGAAAGCTGCACAGCTGGAAAGTGGAAATGGGGAATGAGGCAGGGGATGCGAAGGCAAGCGCCGGTCACCAGCGCAGCTCCTGCCATCCACAGGATGGGGACGAGGAGAGCGGGGTGGGAAATCCTCGCAGTGAAAGGGTCCAATGATCCCTGCATAGGCATTTCCAGCTCTGTCCTCCACCCTTTCCCTGCCGTGTCCTGAGCCCCTGGCAGGAGGCAGCAGCCTTTCCTTCTCGGTCACTGCCTCCAGTCTGGAGCCAGCCCAGGAGCACCGCAAATCCACCCTGTAAATTTAAGAGGTCCTGGGAACTGAGCTAGTGCCACAGCAAGGACAGCACTGGACCGTGCTGGCCATCCCGTTAGCAGTTGTTGGAGGGAAAGGCTGGTGGCACGGATGGGTGACGAGGGCTGCTGGAGGCGGGCAGTGTGTGCTGCCAGCCTGCTCTTGCCGCTGCGGTCCTGGGGGAACCCAGGGATTGCCAGCTCCCAGAGAGGCCAAGCCCTGGTGTTCCAAGCTGGTGGGTACCAAAGGAGAAGAAGGCACAGAGAAGAGCATGGTCGAAGTGCAGCAGCCCAGGAGATGCAAGTGCAGCCCTGCTGTGGTTCCTTGAGAGGAGGTGATCTGGGGAAGCGTGGGCTATTTCCCTGTGGATTGTGTGCTCTAGCTGCAGATAATGCCCTGTCCTGACATGCAGTGACACAAGCTCATGAAAGTCAGTCACTTGGCACACTGCAGGGGTTTTCTGCTCCCAAATGAAGCCAAATGTTTTACATGAGTCAGTTCTACCTAGAAATCACACCTATAGCTGGACTAAATTACAGGCTGAATACATTTACTGTATTCTGGCACAGCAGAGGACAAGCTCAGGTTGCAAAATTTATCAGAGGATTGCATGCAAATTGGTGAATGGGTGGCAAACACCCATTTTGTTTCCTGGTCCTTTTCTTAATCCCTTATGTCCTGTACTCCAAAGCAGGACTGCTCCATCACTTGCAGCTATGGGATGTGATTTGTCATTGCCAGGGAATGCTTTCAGAGGCAGGAGTCCTGAGTACTTGTGGGCAACAAGGGTTTCATCTGAACTAAACTATCCAAAAAGCTCTGGCTCCCTTCCCGCTTCCTCTCTTCTCTGTTGCCCCTAACAAAGGCTCAGATATTCTCTGAGACACCCACAGGGAGGTACAGCAATTGCCTCTCCCTTCACCTCTGGGGGATGTTCAGGGTGGTGTTGAGGATTGCATCCCACCACCAATTTTGGCAAGGACTGGCAATGCCACCTCGCTCTTCTGTGGCAGGCGGTGACCCTCCTTGGTTTGCAGCTGGTGAAGGAAGGGCAATAGGAACTGGCTCTGTGCCGCAGCGGGCTCCCAGGAGGTCTCGGGCTGTGTCTGTGGTGCTGCTGGCCAGGCGAGGCTCTGATCCCACACCGGCAGCTAGCTGGTAGCCGGATGATGATGAAACAACAGACAGGTTTGTAAAATTTAACACCTCGACAATATTTCTAACATGAGAGAACAAGAACTTCTCATTTTTGATAGGGAAGAAATGACTTCAGACTTTGCTAAATGTCATCCCAGGTTACATTAACTGCTGTCTTGCTCAGAGCCTGCTGTCTAGTTGGTCGTATAAGGCGTGGAGCATAGTTAATTCCTCCACTTGAAATTCAGGTATTATTTGCGTCACAGCGGTTAGGGATACATTAGCAGAGGTTTCTTCTTCTAGACTATAGAAGATACCAGAACTAAGGAAGGCAGATGTGGTATCAAAATCTAGTAAATGAATAGTCATGATCACTTATTAATGCTATTTCAATCCCAAATAAAATCATTCAAAATCCTAAAAGAAAGAGTCCCTAAGCAGTCAAGAGAGCAGAGCCCCGCAGAGTAGGTGGTATGGGTGTTTCTGAAGAATAAATCTTAGTGGGAACACGCTGGGTACCTCGTTACCAGGCAGAGAGTGATAAATTAGGCAGCTCACAGAAGAGCTACAGAAATGATAAGGGAGGTGGAGGATCTATCTAATGAGCAGAGATTAAATTACTGAAATCGGCAGGACTTGGCTGAGTGGCAAGTGAGAAGGAGAGGAGAAACTGTGCAGGGGAAAGGAAAGGATGAGTAAGAACAGGGATGATTTACAGAGATCCACACTGGGGCATTGCTCCTGCCAGCGAAGGGCAGTAGATCATGGGCAGGTCCTGGGAAGCCTTATTGCTGGGTCCCTGTAAAACCTGATGCTGATTCAGGGGGGGCAGCTCTGTACCATGGCAGTAGGGTGAAAGCCCTCCCGGCTGAGCACCCACTACCGCCAGCGCTGAGGCATGTGGCGATGAGCAGCAGATGAGCAGCAGGTCTCTGTGGCTGTCCTGCACTACGAGATCAGAGACAGCAGGTGCTGAGCTGTGTCCAGGGCAATGCTGGGGAATCGCGGGTTATGATGCAGAATCAGGTTCTGATGCCGGTACAGGTTTGTCAGCTCTAATTTAACAGTTTATACTGGCAGCATTGCTGGCTACCAGAAGGTGTTCCGCAGAGAAGGGATGAAGTGAGTGAGGTGACAGTGTCTTTGCTCTATGGCCCAAGCATCAGTGTGAGATGGAGAGGGAAAGCATCTCGGCTGGTAGGGCTCTGGGCAGGGGCTCAGGAGGAGCCGCACCCCTTTGGACACACGGCCGCAGAGGCTAGGCTGGCCGTTCCCTCTCCAGGCAGCCTATCCGATTGCTATGGTAACACATGAGGAGCACCTCAGAGTGCAGCATGAGCCAGCTACCCGAGGTGGAGCTGGAAGACTGGCACGACTGTGCTGATTCAATGGCATCTTGCCATCCCTGGCCGATGAGCAAGCGCAGGAGATGTCCTGCATGGGAGGGGGTGATGCTGTGCAAGGCTGCAGCACAGCGGCCCAGCACACTCCTCGGGCAACCAAGCCACCCAGCCAGTGCGTTCTTCTCCTGGGGTGGACCATGCAGCTGGTGAAGGGCAGTTTAGAAAGCACGGTGTATGTTGGCAAAACACTTCTAATCTGGCCTCCTGATGCAAAGCTGGCAGCAGGCTGTGTGGCGGATGAGCCGTATCCAAGGCCCTGGGCTCTGTGCTGTTTGGTAGGTACGTCCCACTCCTTCCCAGTTCAGGATTTGCCCCAGTGCTGTAGTATCCAGAGACTCTTCCAGCACCAAGTGGGCAGGGCACCAGCAGCATCAATGGAGGGACTCAGATGGTGAGGTGGAGAGGCCAGGCACTCTCCTGGCTGTCCTGTTAATCTCTCATCCTTGGCTGGCTGGCTGCATGATGTCGTGACGGCTCAGAATGAGCTCACTGCAGCCAGCAGTGTTGCAGTCCACGTCAGCAGCAGGACACATCTGTGCTCTGGTTGCAGCTGCCCTGGAGGCAGCCCTGTCCACAGAGCCTCAGCGTCAGCAGCTGGGGCCAGGTCTCTGCATGATGTGCTGCCAGCCTCTGCGAGCCTCCGGCCCTTAGCAGGGCTATGCTGTGCCCGCACTGGGGCTGGGATGCAGACAATGTGCCTTCCAAGACTGGGATCAGTCACTCTGTGACCACAGGTGAATCTCTTCCTCCCTCCCTGCTTTGGTTTCCCTTTCTGTAGCCAAGCAATATTGTAATGGGCCACCTTGCAAATCTGAGACTGCTTCTCTGCAACTGCTGCCTTCCCCTTTCCTGCCATCATCACTACTTTAGCACAGGATGGAGACAACCAGCTAACACTGTGTTCAGCGTGGCTTTGCCATGTCATCCTGTCGTGTGATCAGCGAAGGGCTTCTTTTGCAAGCGCTGGTCCTCATTCTGCAAGAGCTGAGATCAGAACAGGAGATTATCTCCTGATAATGTGCAGATAGAGCCATTCAACCACTTACACTGAATAAGTACCTGACAGATGGGATAGGTCCTGCAATACCCTTCCTACAGGGAGAACAGCCTGCGCCTCTGCTTATCAGTGAGACCGAGGGCAGCTGTGAGATGAACTGGAGGCTTTGGTCCTGAGCAATGACTGGGGCTTGCAGAGTGGGAGCAGGCTGCTCAGGAGCAGCTGGAGGTCTGAGCCTCTGGCCATGGCAGAGCACGACCTCAACGTGCAGCTCCCCTTAGCAGGACACTCGTCAGGCTGAGCCCCGTGTAGCCTCACTGCTTGGGGATGAGTCTCTGGGGGTGCCAGCAGCCCCAGGCTGGGCTTGCTGTGGGCGTGGTGGCTGCAGCCTTCGTGTTTCTCTATCTGCATCTCCTGCGGACAGGGTCCTCCCTGAGGAGAAGGAAAGCCGGCTCTCCCCATAGTGCCACACGGATCCAGGTCGGCAGCAGGCTGCTTGTAGGAAAAGCGAGGGGGAGGAGGGAGAGCTCCACCACTGCAAGCACGGGGAGGATTAGAGGGAACAGATACATAATTCAGGTGTTCAGCAACGGAAGGAAAATTCCTGGCTTCAATCTTTTCACAGCTTTCCTAGGGGTTGGCTTATCAAAACAGTGACAGCAGAAACAACAGAGCCCAGAAGCCCCTGCTTCCCCCAGCATTTGCCACGACCTCTCTGATTGCTCGTACGGTTGGAGCCAGGGGCCTTTATGCTCTTTGGCCATGAGGAGCGTACAGAAACAGACTTTAAGTGCTGGTGGGACCTTGAGGGACCACCTAGTTTGTTCCTATGCCTGTGCCACCTGTGACTACCCCTTGTCTAAACTCTTCTATTGCCTCTGCCAGCATGCACCTCAGACTGAATGGCTTTCCCTCTGGCTACATTTTCAGGACTATTCACTGTATAAATCATGTACCACAACATATTTGTTGCACATATGCTTTTCCAAGTCTAAGAGCTGTTCCCTTTTTTATAACAACTGTGAACAATGCATCAGTGAAACAGGGGGTTTTGTTTCTGAGCAGCTTGCCCAGAGATGCTTTTCTTCCACTTTTTGTTAATTTTAGGCAAGGAAGATGGATGTAGTTCCTAGGCTGTATAGTTTAGATCACAGGAGCCACTACTAAAAGCCACCAGAACAAACACTTATTCTAAACCTGAAGCTGTTTCCATGAATGGGAAAATGCTTTGACAGTGCGGAATGCTACTGCAAAACATCTTGAGTGCCACCTTGGACTAGAGTTTAAATGTCACTGCATTTTTACTGTTTATTTTCTATTCAGTATATATTTACAAATTTCATTCATTCCCTGAAGGAGGTAGAGCACCGTGTGAATTAATCTACCTCTTTTCAAGGTGTTTCACTGCTTCTGATGACAAATAAATAATCGGGAGGAATTATGGGAGGTTAACCTCTGAAGTTTTCTGAAAAATATATTTCAAGTGTTTGTAAAAGTCAGGAAATAAGTTGATAATCTCTGAAAGCTTACTTCTTAGCAGAAGCACTAATTGGGATAGCGGCATGTAGAGATTCACAGGCCAGAAACTTTCCTGCGGGGACCACATCCCCACCTTACAGCTTGGACCAGTAGGACCATTTCTTTCAAAAAACTTCCAGTCGCAGTGTAAAACCTTCCAAGAGAGGTAACCTGCCATATCCCTTCACAAATTATTACAAAAGGAAATTACTGTCCCTGTTAAAATACACACTTTTCATTTCACTCAAATGTGTCTAATTCCAGCTTCCCATCAATGGGTCTTGTTAAGCCTTTGATAGATTAAAGAGCCCTTTCCTGTCAGAGGTGGTCTTCTCAGATTGGTTCTTGTGAATCACAACAGGAGCGTAGAACTGGAAGGGACAGCTTGGGCCATCAAATCCCATTTCCTTGCAATTGCTGGCAACCATGTTATAAAGTCCATTTCAAACTCAATCTTAAAAACTAATTGCATGCCTTGCCCCCAGTACTCCTCTCAGGAATCTGTTCCAGAGCAACATTTCTCCCACAGTTAGAAACCATCTGATTTCCAGCCAAAATGTATTTGTGCCAATTCATACCTCTTTGGTTTTGTGCCAGCACTGCCTGTTATCTGAGGCCATTTTCCTCCTTCCTTTGGTGCTCATCTGCTTGTGTGTTTAGAGAGCAGGGATACACTCCCCAGCCCTCCTCTCACTTGGCTAAATATGCCCAGGTCCCCTCAGATGGACTCTTCAGTCTGGAGGTTGTCCTTGGAGTCTGGCTCTGCCCCTGTTCCTCTCCCAGTTTATGTTCCTGGAGCAGAGGTGATGAGAATGGTGGACGTTCCCATGTCTAAACAGAGAATGAGCCAACCCTCACCTGTCCCTGCCTCGGAGCGGAGTTCTGCTTCCCCTTCACGAGCCAGGCCACCAGCCTTTGCACAACACCAACCAGGGGTGAGAGACCCTTGTGCTGCTTGCAGGTGCAGCAACATCTCAGAAAGGGCTCTCCAGTCTATTATGTGGGAAAAACAGCTCTAATTAGAGTCTTGCCTTTAGTACGTGCAGAGTCAGGTGCTACCAGCTGGTGCAGGAAAGGGCTTCCAGCTGCCTGCCATGACTTATTGTCACACGTCCCCATAACCAAGAGTTTGGCATGAATCTCAGCGCTGCTGTCCCTTTGGAGACGAGAGCATCACAGGCATGTCCCCCAGGCTGGGACAGCCACAAGTCACGCTAAATGATGGGGACTTAAAAGAAACTGCATCTGAGGGGAGGCTGCTCCATGGCTGCCCAATACAGAGTTCTTCCACCTGTCTTCAAAGCAACTGGTCTTGATCCCTGCCAAAATTTGGGGCATGAATTAAATGATCCACCAGACTGACCTATCCTGGCAATTCCCACACTAGGCTAACAGCACCAGTTGGCCTCACGAGACTGGACACTTACTGGATGCTTGGGAAGCACTCTTATTGCTAATTATTGTGACTAGAAGTGTGCAGGTATGCAGTGTAAATTCATAAGCCTTTAAAAGCAGAACTGTCAAATAAAGTGTTACACTCCATCAGCTCCTATTGCATCCACTGGCTGAACACCACCAGACACTTGGATAACACTCAGATCTGCTCATGGATGCGTTTGACATCCATGCAGGAGAAATACGTGTTCTATGATGAATAAAAAGAGTCAGAGCCCAGGCAGCAGGCATTTAAAGCTAAACCATTTGTTTTAGAGGGTTTGTTTTACATTCTGGTTGTAAAATTTTCTCTGGGCTGGAAGCTGGTGCCCAAGAAGAAATAGTCTTTCCGTTATGTATGATTTGCCTGCAAATCCTATTAGTCTTCTGTGCAGCACATCACAGGAGAAGAGACACGAGGATGTCAAACCAGGGCATTTTGCTAAGCACTGCGGTTTAGATGTGTTCTCAGTATAAGAAAGACCAAAGCACTGCGACTCTTCATTAAATGGTGTCTATTTTGAGGTTTATCTTATATTTTTGGAACTGAAAACAATTTCTTTTTTTTTTTTTTTTTTTTGGTGTGATATTGGGAAACTCGAGACCAGGCTTACTGACACCAGCAGACTCTGTGGGTTCTCCAATTTGGAATAAATGCTTCTCCATGTATGAGGAGAATTCATCTCTCTCAAGGCACATCAATACATATTATAATAGTTATGTGAAAGGACATATATATGAGCTAAGCAGAGCAGCAGAGCGAACCCACTCTGCTCAGGGCTTCCCGAGAACGTCAGTCTGCCCCCAGTCCTGCAGCATGTGCTCCCCTCCACCGTGACCCAAACTGCACCTACTCAGGATTTTCATTTAAGGTTCAAGTCTGATTGCTAAATTTGCAGCAACCTTTCTGTGGGCTCAGCCTGTCCAGGGCAGGGACCATGTGCCTCCCCGGTGGGCTCCGCAGAGCTCTAGGGGACACCCCCAGGCCAAGTGCCTGCCTCCTGGGCACGGGCTGTACAGCCTCCTTTGAGCACCAGGGCAGGAAGCTGTGGGTGAGGGACGCGAGGCTTTGCTCCTGTCAGTTCAGGTTAGTCCCTTAACATTCACATTACCGTAATGCAGTTGAAAAGGAATCCGTGAGTTACAGGAAATGATTTACAGGACACAAGACACTGCATTTCAGAGGTCTCATGTGTACCATAAAAAATATATTATGAAGGAATAATCTCTATCGGAACTGGAGCTGCACAGAGAGAACACATGTCCAGCTGAGAGCAGCATTGAGCTTTTGTTCATTATGGGAAAAGTCTGTGCTCTTCCTCTTTTTCAATGAATATTTTTCTCAACTCTGGGTATCTAGTTAATATTGGCACTTAATTTTTTTTTTCAAATGTTGCTTTTGCCATGAGACTAAGCATAGCTGAGACTCCAATGGCACGTTGCTCTGTGGTGTTCCCTGCTGAGCTTCACACAATGACAGCAAGATTTGGAGCAATCCCTGGACTTCCCCTGTAAAATCCAGGCCACAGCTCGTCAGCTGGGGGAGCATGAGGGAGCTCTGCCAGCTCTCTCCCATCTAGCCCTCGCCCAGGGCACCTCTGTGTGGTGGGATGCATAGCTCTGCAGTTTCCCAAAGTGGAGGCTAGTGGAGAAGGGTCACTGCTTCCAAATACTCCTTCTGCTCACAGGCAGGATGAGGTGCCCAGCACTCACGGCCACACGAGGCTGGAAACGTACTCTGCGCTTTTCCAGCGCTTGCTCAGAATCCCAGCTGCGGCCCTTGTATGTGTTAACATGCAGCTGCTCTGCAGCTTTTGCCACCTGGATCAGGTGCTGGCTCTTTGGGTGATCTGCAGCATTCAGATGGTGCTGGTGGTTTGGGGGTAGCAGTTCAGGTGCAAAATGTTAGACTGCTGCTCGTTCACCTGTGTGGGCTTTAGCAAATGACTGTGTTCCTCAATTCGTCTCTGTACCACAGCAATGCCAGCACTGTTCTGCTGAGGGGGACCATGGTGGCCACGATGCCAAGAGCTGTGATGTGCCCCAATGCCACAGGGCAACACCTACGAGGGAGAGACTCCTGGGAGACCCTAGAATGAGGGATAGGAGGAAGCTGAGAGACAATAAAGCATTTCTTCCCCTCACAAAATCCTTGCTAAAGCCAAAGCTGAGAACTGGAGGTGGGAAGTGCCAAAACGTGGAGCTGGGAAGAGGTGGTGGCTGCTCCAGAAAAACTGTGAGGAGGGAGGCTCTCAGCCCCAGCCTGCTCCACCAAGGCTGGGGACAGAGTTCCTGGAAGAGCAGCGTGCGAGTGTGTAATTGGTCTCACCTACTAGTGCAGCTCCTGGCACCTAAACTCTGAACCCTCCGTGCTCCAAATGGCCCTTAGCTTCACCAGCAAAGAAGCTACTGCCTGCCCCTGCCCACAGTCTTCCACCTCTCCTCAAGTTCCCAGGAGACAGCAGGCTGCCCTATGAAGCCTATCCACTCTGCTCCAGATCCTCAGAGGGCTGGAGCCGGGCCTCGGCCCTGCTGCATGGGGCTGTCCCAGGGGACCTGTCTGGGCATTCCTCTTTGGGGACCTGGAGGAACTGGGCAGGAGCCATGAGCTGGGGGCAGTGGGGTGAGAGGGTGACAATACAGAATGTGCTTTGGGAGGGCTGGAGGAGAAGGCTGGGACAAGGGGTCAAGGCGCTGTGGCATGGTGATTTCTGCTGAGGAAAAGGTGAAGGATTTGTAGAGGATAGCTGGCACTGCCTCCTGCTCTTGGAGGCCCGCGCCCTCCCTGCGGCCATGAGCGCTGGCAAGGAGTGGATGTGGCACAGGAGGTGGATCTGGGGGGCAGATGGGGCAGGCGGGCTGTGGGGCTGCTGGGGGCTGTCCCCGGCAAAAAGGTGAAGGATTTGTAGAGGATAGCTGGCACTGCCTCCTGCTCTTGGAGGCCCGCGCCCTCCCTGCGGCCATGAGCGCTGGCAAGGAGTGGATGTGGCACAGGAGGTGGATCTGGGGGGCAGATGGGGCAGGCGGGCTGTGGGGCTGCTGGGGGCTGTCCCCGGCGGGGCTCCCCCCGGCGCCGCGCGCCGCGCG
>NW_008796063.1:12638962-12654425 GCF_000699145.1 Aptenodytes forsteri
CGCGCTGTCAGGGCAGGCCGGGTGATCGCGTGGGTGCCTCGCCTGACAGCTGTGGTGATTGAAAATGCGGTGTTCTGATGGGAGAAGGCAGAAAACGTGTAAAAACATCCCTCTTCTGTAACTCCCGTGCATACAGTGCTTGAGCAGACCGTAGCAGTTCAGCTGCACTTGGCGTAAAACACGTCTAAATAGGTCAGTAATTAATAATTACTGAAATAAACAAGATTGCAAGTTGTTCCAGGTGATGCTAGAGGCTTTGAAGTGAAGATGGATGCCTGCTTTCATACAAGCTGCAGGGTTCACTTCACAAATAAGATTTACTCCTTATTCAACAAGTTTCACGTTAGAAAGTTTTTTTTCTATTGACAAGATCTAATTTTATTCGTGAAGAAGTCTCTAAATGTTGTTGTCTGACATAGGGTAACATTTTAAGGGAATCTTATGCTAAAAGTTCTGGTTATTAGAAAATAGTGGACTGCAGTAATGAAGTGTTAAGTGCCTTGGCAGGTTTAGCAAATCAATGAATTGTGATGGCTCAGGGTTTCTCTCTTTCTCTCTCAAAAGCTCAAAACTAACAAGAATGCAGTACATCAATGGAACTTGCAAATTACTAGTCGTTCTTTAGTTTACGGTTAAAAGCAACCCATGCTAGTTTCTTTATAAGAAATAATCTGTGGCTAAGCTAATAAAGTTTTGTCTTTTTGTTGCACTTAGTATGGTAGTTGTTTAGCTGCTCTGAAAATGAAGGAAAAAAATAAATAGAGGCAGCAAGTTACTTACTGCTTGGATTATCTGGCCACTCTTTATTAAAATAGAGTACACAGTCTTCATGTCAATGGCATTTAAATGTGAGGAAATCCAGGCGATTTTCTGTGGCAATTGTAGAAGCAAAGTCTGCATAATGCTTACTTGGTGTAGCATCCACTTGGCTTTGTTAAAATGCTAAGGGATTTTCTTGAGGGACTTCAATAAAGTGGAGATCAGCACTGGGAAAGCGCATTTGTCTCTGAGAGTGTTTTCAGTGTGCTGTACCAACATGGGGAAGGAATAAAGGATTGACTGTGGTTATTGTGTTTATATATATAATTTCAGACACAGTATCTTATTTTACTGAATTTTCCTGCAGGAAAGACTTGCCTTGATAAATAAGTTTAGAAACTTGCTGGAAGAGGCTAGAAAGTGGCATATAAAAAGGTTTGGTTTTATTCACAATAGGCAGAAGAAGATCAAGCACTGAATATGGCAAGCAGCTGCTTTTTCATCTTTAAAGTCATGCTACAAGAAAAGGGCTAGAGAGTGGGTGTAACTCCTCTCGTGGAGTAAAAGGCACACACAGGTTTTCATTTGCAGAATGCATTTTGATATTTTTCACCCCTGCAGTAGCTCTGTGGTTTGTTTAGCTGATTTCTAGCACTGGTGCTGTGCTGCGCCGGTAGAGAGGTGGGAGAAGAAAAGGTTGGGTCAGAGATGATTTGTGAGGGTCCTGGGCAGAGTAGGCTGGGGGATGGTTTCTCTGGTCATGCAAATAAATAAATTACACCGCTGCTTAATTGCCATTGTGGCCCTCAGAATTTGCCCTGATTGTTTAACCTAAAGCCATTTTCACATGTGCCCAACCCAAACAGCATTCTTCTCCTTTCTCCTTGAAAGTTTTTCAGCCTTGCTGGGACAGGACATCAGGTCACACAGCGTTGGCGATCCCCGCCTTGGTGGGAGCGACAGGTTTTCCCTGGTGCTGTACTGGTACTGAGCTGTTGTCATGGACCAGGAGGCTGGCGTGCTTGGTGCTGTACAAATACTAAGCAAAAATGGAGGGGGGGAAAGATCACCATCCACATGAGCAGCTATTTCTTCCTGACCTTCTCTGAGATTACCTGATTGAGCGCACCAAGAAGGCTGACTGCTTGCAGCTGTGTCCCAGGTAGAGTAATTGGAGATTTTTCCTATCCACAGAAATGACACTTTTCTTTAAGCAAAGAAGCAACTATTGAAGTGTTTATACCAGCATCTCCTTACAGTGACTTCTATCACTTGTTTATATTTTGCATATAACACTTCTTTTTATGCATTATAAACTGTTAGATTTCAATACTGTCAAGTTTTTTCTTATGTAGTGAAATAAGGAAACAGCAGACTCTCAGGATCCCTTGCTTTGTCATTCAGTACTGAACATCTTCTAGTCCTGCAGAGCTGTAGGGAAGAGAAGCGGTTTCCCCACCTTAGTTCCTCTGCCTGTAAAATGGAGACAGTACCTAAACGCTACCATTTCTTTTGTGTGTGTCCCATGCTGCGTTATTCATGTCTTTGCTGCCTTGAGGTTAGTCAGCTATAAACACTGTGTCCAGGATCTATACTGGGACAGTAGTCAGAGGCTGAAGTTAGTGCAAATATAGCTTTCTGCCTGTTGGCTGGTGCAGTGTGGCAAGCCTGTTACACCAGCTCTCTGCAGTCTGTTCTGTTTTCCTGGTAACCTTTAGGGAAAGCTGTGCTGTCTGTGATTGCTTTAGCTCTGCAGTCAAAGTTTATGTAGAAATTACCGAACTGAGGTCTTCCTACACATTTACCGATGAGAACTGGGTCGAAGGCTTGTTTCAGTTGGTTAGTGTTATGCTGACAGAATTGTTTGTGTAATTGTAATTTGCGATTCCGTACATCCTAATGTTGGGCTGTCTGAAGGACAAGTTCAATGATACAGCTTTCCTTAAACTGCACTTAATACCCCCATGTACGTTAACTTTTGTTGATAAATGTCCTAGCTTGCTTCTCCCCCTGCCCCCCCTTAATGCAGAATGTAACATTACTATTAAACAGTGTGTTAAAAGGCTGAGGGAAGTGACTTTTAACCTTTCCTTTTGTTAACAGTGTGGCAATACTTTTCTCTGGTGTGTGCATTACTTGCATATCTTGAGCTCTCTCTCTTAAGTCTGGGACACTGATACCTGGCAGTAAATATTATCTTTGGTGATGAACTTTGCTGACTTCATCCCTTATAATATGCCAGAACTTGGTCCCACCACGGATGAAGGTTGTGGCAAGAAGCAGGTATCTGCCTTTCCTTTGGAAGTTGCTGGCGACTCTCTTTCACCCGCTTGTTCCTTCTAAACCACAGGATATACCATCATTCCCTGTAGGAACTGCTGTTGATTTTTAGTCAGTGCGCGAGTGTCCTTCTGCTCCCTTGCATGCCCAGGGCAGCTCTTGCTGCTCAGTCAGCCCAGGCACAGGTAATCCCCCTGCACAGCCCCCATGGCCAGGCTGGACCAGAGGTGTTTGCATGGGCGACGTGCTCTGTCCCATGTGATGCTCATGCCTCAGTGGGCATGGCCCATGCCATGAGCTCTGCCCCGAGCTATCCTGCAGCTGGAAATGAATTGAGAGGCTTTCTGAGAGTGCAGCAAGGACAGCAGAATGATGGGGAGACTTTGGAGGCCCCTGAGCACTGAAGGAATTTAGCTTACATCTACAAATGCTCATTACCAGCACAAACAGAAGCAGCATCTGGGATATGCCCAAGTTCCTTGCCTGGGCATGAAACAAGAGTGCATGAGCATGAGAGGATTTTGTGGATAATTGGAACTGCAAACTGCCCGCAGTGTCTGCCCCTTGGACAGGTTTGTCACCTTGCGGTGCTGGAGGCCTCAGTTTGGTGTCTGCTGTGACAGCCGTTGGAGAGGCCGTGTACCGGAGGGCTGGACCTAGGGTCTGCAGCGGAGCCCTGGCTTCAGTGTGGTCCCGGGTGGCTTTCTGTCACTGGAGGAGAAGGGGAGGCGATCCTCTCAGGATTGCACAGCTGCCGTGCTGCCCCGCCACCAGCGGTTTCAACGGTGGGACGATTTCATATGTGCAGACGCTGATGCCTCCGGATGCTCAGACACTGCTGGTGACCGCTCTGGAGGTGTCGGAGGAGAAGCACTTTCGGGTGGTTGTGTGAAGAGAGCAGGGGCTCTTAGCACCAGCATAGATGGTGCTTTAGCTGGGTCGTTCTGCTTGTGCGAATGACCAACACAATAGATCTTAGCACTTCGGCATCTTGGTAGCTCTCTGAGCTGAGTAGAACAGCCCAGTGCTCTGAGTCCACTGTTCCCAGCTGCCCGCAGGCTCAGCACGGTGAGGTGGTTCAGTTTCGTCCATTCACACTTTCAAGGCTGTCTCAACATGCTATGTTTAGCAGGAAAGTGAGGATTCATAACAGTATTTTGAAAACAAATTCGAAGTTTTAATGAAAATATGATCTCCATGATGCAAAGAGAGTATCTGATAGTGGTGAACATAAATTGTGGAGTTTTAAAGCTCACTGATTTGAAGATTATTCCAAATAATCAGGAGTTAAATTCTATGTGTACATGCAGATTGCTTTACTCCTTGCCTCCCCCTTGGTAGAGCCTTCATGGAGAAGCTACAGCAATGTCTCTGTAATTAGACCACGTTCCTCTCACTCTGCCCTAGGCTTCCACATGTTAAGCACTTACACAGGGACGTAGCTTTATGTGTGGAGCAGTCCTGTTGCAGCCACTGCAGGGAGCAGTCACCATGACAGGCAATGAAATGGTTTGCATGTCTAATGCTATTTTCACCGCCTGTCTGGTTTTTTTGGAGCGTTCTCCCTAACAGTCAGGCCTGTGTGGTATTCTGTGAGCTGATACCCTCATACAAATAATGAATAATACCATGACAGGGAGCTCTTCTCCCAGTAATAAACATGTGCTCTCGAGCCAGTGGTTCCAAGGAGCAGCTGGCTGTGGCTGCGGAGCCAACGGTCTCAGTCATGTCCCTGTGGGCATTAAATTTGTCTGTTTTGGGGAAGTGGCTGTCATGCACTGTTGTCGCTGTAACGGGCTCTGCTCCTCCCGGGGGCTGCTTGCCGTCTCACCTACCCTTCTGCTGTGCTGATCTGGAGGCTGGCATGGCAGGGCCGTCTCTGCGTGCACCGGGGCTGATCCTACCTCAGAGCGCCTGGTTCTCACCACTGTGGCTGCTGGCAGAGACGGTGCCAGTCATGTCTGAGGATGTGTGAGGAGTCCCCCCTGCAGCAATAGCTTGGGGCCATTTCAGCCTTGGTCCCACACAGTGTGACCCTCACTGTGAGCTGTAATTGCATTGCTGGGTAATGCTTGTGCCTCTCCGATCAGCTCAGGATATTCAGAAAATCAAACCACTTCCATCAGCGCTGTGAGTCTGTGCTGATGGGCACTACAGGAACACCTACAGTGGACAGATAGATCAGGGTTTGCTGCTAATGACGGGCCCTGCTGCAGATGCCTGGTAACTGCTGTATTTCTCTGCAAAAGGCCTTCCCAGTGTACTGTGCCCTCTGCACTTCTGGTAACTTAGGGAAAGTGTATTGATTTTTTTTTTTCCGGGACCTGCTGTGAGTTGGCTTTTGCTGAAATGTAGTGATTCAGCTGCCCTCCCTCCTCTGGGGAACCAATGCATTGGGATTAATCTGGGTTGAAGACTGTATGAGTATTTCCATGTAACAGCTCTTTCAATACCTTGCCCCCTTCACCTTTCTTAAGCCTTTAGGTCTGGGTTAGATTCTACATGTGCACTGTTTTTTTTTTTCTAGCCCAAGTCTTCCACACAGAGCAAGCACACACGTGCAGCACTGACCTCCCACCGATGCCAGGGTCCGGCTCTCAGTAAAGCTGGTGGAGGGTCTGGGCTGAGCTGGGTTACAGGCTGGAGGCTGTGAGCAGGGGGCCAGGCTCTTCACTAGTCGGTCCCTGTGTTTCACCCATCTGGGGGCTGGAGAGAGGCCACTCCAGTATCAGGCATGGGTTTTCTTCTGCACTCAGAGCTACCGGAGTGAACCCACTGTGTGCCAGAGCTGGGGGTCTCCTGGCCTCTGCCCCTGCCCTGTGTGCTGGGCCAGGGGATCCCACCCTGCACCCTTGCTGGGCAGCAGTCTTCTCCCGGCCTTTCTGCTCAGTTTCAGCTCAAGGGATGGGATGCGAAAATGAATCAGACCTCTTTGCAGTGTTTTATCACCTGATGATGGTTATCCACAGGCTATTCGATTGTAGCCTTGGGAATGGCAGCTGCTTTCAGCACCCGCATCCCCTCCACACTGTGCTTGCTCTTCTTGCAAAGAGAGTGAGAGAAGTGCGAGGGACAACACACTGGCAGGGGAGAGCTCTGGCGTGCCCGCTCCTGCAGAGCTAGTCGCTGCTTCTGCCTCTGGGCAAAATGTATTTGTTTGCAGGTGACAGTGGGCACGTAGTGCGGAGAAAGCCAGAGGAGGTGGGAGGCAGCACAGCCACGTGCTGAACTCCCCCTTGGCAGCCCCCATGTACCTGCCCCGCTCAGCCCTGGCAGGGACGTGGCCGTCACTGCTTGCTCGGCAGGGTGGAGGGAGGGTGCACCAGTGCTATGTCCCACCACTGCACCCAGCTGGGTCCTGCCCTGCTCCTCCTCTGAGCCACGGCTTGTGCCTGGACCCCACGAACGGGAGCAGCCCAGCGCCTCCCAGCAGAAGCACTTGGGAGGGTTATGAACCCAGGGCTCAGAAAACCGGCCAAGCAAGGCGGAGATGCCTCTTCTGATACCTTTTGGACCATCCCTTGGAGTGTGTAGAGAACCATCATATGTCTCCGGGCCTGAAATAACCTAACTGTTGCACTGTATTTTCAAGAACACTCTTTCTCTAGGATTTTGTTCAATAATCCACTAAGTAAAGACTACAGTGCTTTGCTGCTAATGGTTTAAGAATTATTTGTAGTGTCAAAGTTTGTGAGCTTCACCCTGTGTGTGAATGCAGTATCACTCAAGCATGCAGATGCTACAAAAACCCCCAAAATAGGCCTGGGGAAAACCAGCCCCCTTGGAAAAGAGAAAGGCGAAGAGTCAGTTGGTTGCGTTCATGGGTTTAAATTATGAGCCTGACCCCTGCTCAGTTTCTGATTTAGCGAGGCTCTTTCTGCTCTGTTCGAAGCCCAGACTAGCAAAGAAGGAACAACAGCTTCTCAAAGAAAGTTATGGACAAAGGCTTTTGATTTTCGAAGTGAAAATTCCAGCACAAATTGTTGACACCTTGTATTCAGAGAGGTCGGAGTCTTTTGCTTTTCATGGATTTCTCTTACCTCTTGTTGGCATGGGGAATTCTTCTCCCTGAGTCATTATATCATCCACTTCAGCAGAAATTTTATTGCTTTGGGGGCTGGAGAGGCTCACGTGGGACATTTCTCACTGCTCATGGTATAATACACAGAGGTAATTTCTTTCAAATGATTTTTGCTTGAAGTGGTTTCAATGAATTGAGAAGGGTACGAGTATGAATGAATGGATGAAATGTTCGTACTGAGTTCAGGTGAGGAATGTGCACTATCAAACTTTCCAGAGCATTAAGTGTGGATATTATAATTTCACTGTGGTATGTATGTAGGCAGCAGTCCATTTTACCCTTTTTATTCACTTTTTAAAAAGTATTATTTAGGATTTGAAGTGGTTTAAATTGGTTTCCCTTCCCTTTTGAAAAGTTTAAAAGAAAACCCTAAATTATAAGAGTCTTTTCAATCACAGTGAGAAATCACTGTTTAGATCAAAGGCTGGGTCAGACCCAGAAAAGCATGGTGTTGCCTTTGCTCCTGGGGCATGGGAGGCAGGATCGGTCTCTGTGACCCAGCTGGGCGACCCCAAAGCCGGGAGCAGGTCAGCCTTGCGCCAGCCTCACCGCTGACAGCGAAGCTGGCAGTGAGGGACAGGGCTGCAGGAGCTGCTGCTCACACCTCTGCTGCACACATAATGGCATGTGGGCACCACTTTCTGCTTCCAATTTTGGGGGATGTCGGGGGACACCGGTGTGCGGGAGTGTGTGGCTGGGGCGGCCCTCCCCTGCCGGGGTCCTGCCGCCCCCTGCCCCCGTGACCCGAAACGAGCATCCCCCGGGGAGCCCCCCGCGTGCCAGGTAGCTCCTTCCCACGCAGGTCCCTGCCCGGCCGTCTGTTTGTTTATTTAGCTGGCTGCTGTTTCCAAGCTGAAGGAGAGTATTTGAAAGCCAACTGTCTGAAGGCTGTGGAATGGATTCATATTTATGGAAAAAAGAAGAAAAAAAAAAACAAACCACCTCAAAACCCCCCTCCAACCTGTTTTTTCAAATCTCCCATTTCCATCCCCAGAGTCAACACACCAATTTAGTAAATGTTGTAAGGCACACTGTTTTCCCCCTTGTCATATTATACATCCAAGCATCAAGGATGGATCATAAACTTGCTCTTTATGGCTTTAACATTTCAATTGCTAGTCACATTTTATGTAAATGAAGGTATTTACCTTGACAAGCTCTCCTGTGAAGTACAGTACTTCTTTAAAGAATTTATTTGGCAATATAAACAGGCCAAATGCTGAGGTGGATGCAAAATTCACAATTTATTTTTATAGCTAAGTAATATAGGATCCTCCCAAAATATACCGACAGTTGTCTGCTCCAATCTTGTCAGTGCCTTGGAGAAACTGAGGCAGGAGAACCGGGGAGAACAGGAAATAGCACAGGGACATCAGTTATAGACGTGGACCTACTAAACAGAACTGGCTTTGGATAAAAATAACTCCATCTGCCAGACTTTATTTTGTATTACGGAGATTGCTGTAACACATTTCAAGCCAAAATCTGATTTCCGTTCCCTCCAGAGCCAGGCTGGAGTGGACTTGGCCCCCTCCTTTATTAGCGGGTAATCATTTTGGATCTGAGCGGAGCAAGGTTGCTCTGGTAGCCCGAATTTGCAACTCTCCTTTGTTTTAGAGCATATTTCCTTTCATCTTGCATTGAGATGGATACAGTAATATAATATACTTTCTATTAGTGTTCATCCACATCTGCAAATAACTTTATTTCAGCCTCAGCTCTGCCCTTTCTGTATTTGTTCTTGATGGACATTCATACAATTAAGCTGAGCAGCGAGCACACTCGTGGAAAGCTAACGTCAGTGTCAGAAGCATGTGTAAAATTCGCATTTGGATTCAGCAGCTGACAGCACGAGCTGCCATCACCCAGTCAAGGAAAAGACAAAACCACCCAATCTGTGTAACGCCAACTGCAAGGAGGCACCAGCTCCAAAGGCTTCGGGGCTCCTCCAGGTGCCCCCATGCCCCGGGGGCTCAGCTGCTGCCCCCATGTTCGGGAGCTACCTCTGAGTCCCCGACCGCGTGGGGAGGAGTCACCTCCTGGCTCACCTGTGGGTGGAAGAGGCTGCATCACTTGGGCGGGTTATTGATTATTAATTACTCGGCTTCGGTCCCACTTGTTTAAAAACAAACTGACACTTTTACATCCAAAGTGCTGACTCATGAGGTGCCGATGGCAGACCATGGATCCTGAAGTCGTTGCTGTTGGAGGTCTTTAATTGGCCTTGGGTTCATCGCCACTTGGTCTGTCCCGCGGGGAGCGCCAGCATTGATCCCGCTGCTGCTCACCTGCACCGTCAGCACTCACACCTCCGAGGTAATTTCTCGGCTATTTATTTGAACCGTGTTAATCCCAAATCACCAACCGCTGCCTCTGCTCTGCTGTTCCGCAGCGCTGGTGGCCTGCAGAGCCAGGTGATACACAGGGGGGACAGAGGTACCCCAGGAAAGGGCTCTGCCTTTTTTACCTGAGCCATTAAAAACCTACAGAAAGGCAAACTGTTGCAATCAACAGCCAGGCATGAGCTTGAGAGGCTCTAGGGGAGCTGGGCAGTGTGATGGGGAAGGTGCTTTAGCTGATGTGAAGGAAGATGTAAGCGTGGTGGCTGGTGCTGGGTGCTGCCGTGGAGAGGAGGGGATTAAACCTGGCCAGGGCCCGGCAGTGGAGGGGAGGCACTTGGTAGCATTCTTGCTTGCCAGCCTTCATTAGTGGCTACCCAAGATAAATTAAATGTCTGGCCAAACCAGAGCGATCCAAGCTAGCCAGGCATCTGCTGCAATTGCTGTTGTTACCACGTGTGCGTTCCCCTCCCCGGGGAGCTGGGCCTGACGGGGCAAACACTCAGCGGGGGCCCAGGGTGCCAGGCGAGCCCTGGAAGTCCCTGGCTGGCAGCGTGGGCAGTGCCACCCACCTCTCCCTCATGAGGGGCAGAGAGCCTGGGGGGGGCTGCGCAGTCCCAACCCGAGACGGGGGTCCAGTCCTTTCCCACAGCTGGTCTTTGGGATGCTCTTCCACCCACTGCCGCCCGGTCAGCGCTGCAGGTGAATCGGCATGGGAGGAGGGCGCGCAGGTGGTACCGCTGGGTCTGCTACACGCGCCTGGATCAGGAACAATAAAGGTGCCTTACTCAGCTCAAAATCCTCTAGAAACCCCTGAAAAAATCAAAGCACTGTGGAAAAATGCCTGAGGCAATAACTTCATTGGTAAACTAAAACATCTCACTGAGAATTTCTAAGACCCAGCAAATTGTAATGCAATTTCCTATGCAAAAAGGGTTTATCTCTATCTAAATATTATTCTGCATCATTACTCATTGTAGGGAAGCTATTGCTCTCCTAGGTTAACTGATTGAACTTTGGAAATAAAGCTGCAAGCTTATCATACAGAGGAGAGCTTGACTTTTATTGCTCCTAAATTGTAGTAATGTTGTTAGATGTGAGTAAATGTATAGTCCATTAGAAAATATTAAAGTTTGATACTACTTTAGAATTAAAAAGATTAAAAGAAGCATTTCTGCAGTCTAGCCCACCATGAAATTGGAGTCTATTTGGTATGTAAAACATGTAATACAAATAGCCTAACAATTAATGACAAAGGAAGAGCTGAGATGGATTTAAGGCTCAGACTACCCTGGATTTCTTGAGGCTGGAGTGGCAGCAGGGGAAATGTGTTATTAGATCATTACAGGCTTTTCTTCTACAGCCACTGCTGGTAAAGTTACATTAAGGTGTTTTATTATTACCCTGTTCCCACATAATATTCTGAAACACTCTCGTCTTGGGATGCAGTTGTCTCTGTGGGACACCATCCGTGTCTCTGCCATGGACTGGTTCATTTGGAAAACCTGAACAGAAATTCTTCAGCCATTTTTTGCGGTAGGCAATGGTAAGAAAGTGCTTTCGCGTTGCCAGAGTGTTTAAGGAGCTTGTTTATTAACATTTAAGTTCAAAGCTGCTGACTGCAGTCGGGGTAGTGTATTCAGGAGCGGGGATTCCTGCTGGCTGAAGTCCCCACAGGGCATCATGGTGGATGCAAGTCTTCTGCTGCCTGGTTCGACGTCCTTCCCCAGGGTAACCCGGTGCAGCTCTTCCCAGTGTGGCTCTGCCAATGCCCCCTATTAACTTTTGCTAATGCTTAGAGTGCATCGCAGATGGAGGAGAGTGTGAAGCGCTTTGCTGTGTCCAGAGGGCGAGGATTTGGGATGCTAGCGTAGGGAGGGACTGTGGAGGGCTCTGCAGAGAGGCAGATATCATCCTGTGGCTCTGTCCTCCAGTGAGCTTGGGGAGAGCTCAGCCCCAAGTTACCACTAATGGGAGTGCACAGTGCTCTGCAGGAGTGGCGGGGTGGAGGGGGAAGGCCCCCTCCTCCTGCGGCTCTGCTGGCTCCTGCTGGTGGAGGGTCTCTGCTGCAGATCTTCCCCTCTCACCCACGGACATCGGGGGCCGGGAGGAGCGTGGACACTGTGCAACCCCACCAGCAAACCCATGCAGCCTAGTTGTGCCTTTTTTTCTAGGGAGAAAAAAGTAGATTGGGGTACAACAGGCTGTTTGCTATGCCTTTGGGATGCAGATTCAGGGCCTACAGTTGCGGTGGTGCCAAACGGATGTTGTGTGGCCCTTCAGAGTATAAATTGCATTTCTAATCCAGTTTTCCTCCTGGAGGACCCCCTTGCATTTCATGTCACAGTCATTTTGTACGTTGGTGTCTCTGTGCTTAAATGTGCAGTGCAGAATATGTAGCTCCTTCTTCATTAACGGGATTTATATCCTTGGTGTTTCTTGCTGGATGACTTAGTATTGTAATGAAGAACATGAATGCTGCCTTAATTAAAATGCAACCCCCTACATTAATATATATGTTGCCACTGAAAATTAAGGTTCACTGAAAACAGTTCATTTAAAAGCTTGTGGCAGGTTTAACTGGCGGTATGTGAAATGGGAACTGATCTGGGATGAAGTGCCCCAGCTCTGCAGCCCAGCCATGTGGGACTGCACTCAGCCTGCAGCAGGGACAGGGGATGCCAGCTGCCTTCGCAGCCCCCTAATCCTGCAGGCAGCTGCCTGGTCACCTGCCCGTCCCTGGCGGGCAGCAAAACTGTCCCAGGGGTGCCTGCTGTCTGTGAATGTGGCACTGCGGTGGTTGGTGGAGCTACTTCGGGCACTGCTGCCCACCCGCGGGCAGGACACAGGCAGCGTGGGTGCTTTGCCCTGCCCAGCCTCACCCTGCACTCAGCTGTGGGTGGGAATTGGCACCGGCTGCGGTGCTTGCTCCCAGGCTGTTCTGTTTTACCAGGGAGGTGCAAAGCAGCTTAATGAACCAGAGAATTTGTTCCATAATATTACTTTAAAAAAATATATTGTAAATGCAAACATTCCCGACTCCATCTCTCCCAGCACTGTGCATGCATCGCCGTTGGCAGTATTATCAGTTATGAAGATATTTTGCATTCAAGGATTTGCAGTTTCCAGGCCCATGAATATTCAGGCTCCGGTTTGCCCTTTCTGTCTGTGCACTGCACCTATCCTTTCCTTTCCTTTGCTCCTTTTTTTTTTCCATCGGATTCAATTAGTTCTATTTGCTGCTTTAGCAATAAAACAATTCCCTCTGTGGCATTAAAATGAGTTTCTTTCATTATTTCATTTGGGTTCTTGTTATATGTTGAAGGAAAGGGAGAGGGGGCTCTGCTTATTGTCTGCCCTGCTTCGCAGGGGCGGGCTGCCAAGCTGAGGAGGACACTGGATGTACTTGGGGCAGCATTAAGAATTAATGAAGGGCACTTGCTAGCGCAGAGGCGCAGGATCCTCACTGACAGAGCCACTCGGAGCCATGGGTAAAATTTGACTGATCCCAGAGACTTTCAATAGGAATTTTGGCACCTGAGTCACTGAGATAGCCTTGAACATGCTGGGCTTCTGAACATCTTCAAGGAATTGGGTCTGATTGGTTCCCAAGCACACAGAGCCTTTGCATTAGCTGTTGGTAATGAAATGCAGAGACTGAGCCCATATTTGTTTTAGCTAAGGCACAAGTTAATCTGAGATGAAACATCAATTTAAACCCAGCAGATCAGTTCATGGAACTGGAGTGGCCGGTGCATGGCGTTGGGGGCTGGGGCTGGTTGAGGGTCCTGGTCCCATTTTCTCCCAAAGCAGAGCCCACCATGGCGTAAGGAAAGTACACGGGCATCGTGAGAGCCAGAATAACAGTGATTATGTGGGCAGGGTATACAAATAATTACATGTAATGCCAGAACTCTCTTGGCAATCTGCTCTTGGAGTGCCCTTTCGGGGGGCTGAGATGGCGTCAGGTAGCCGTGTAGTGCTAACAGACCCATAAATCATTCTTGTTTCACACTGTGCTAAACACAAATCATATTAGTTACAACACTGAAGAGCATCTAAGTAGAGAAAAGAGAAAGGCAAGGTAGAAAGAGGAAACTAGATTTAAATGTAATTGCTTTTCCGCATGTGTTTTGCTGCTGTTTGGCTGGGACACGATGGCATGCTGCAGAGAGGGAGCCGGGAGCCGGCACGGGGCGGGAGGTGGGAGCCGTGCGGCATTCCTCCTCTGCTCCCCCCGGATGCTGAACAGCCGACGCGGGTGTTAAAGGTGGATGAGAGGAGACGTGGCTTTGTGTATTCAATTTTTTTTAAAACAAATTACTTTTCCTCTTCTTTCTGTGACTAGGGTAGGTTAAAACAGTTGCACTGGTTCCAATTCCTTTTTCATTATGAGATTAAATCTAGAACCAAATGAGAATTTCCAGGCTGGCAGAGTGGCTGCAACCCCCCCTGGCTCTGACGAGCGTCTGACTTTTTGGAGAAAGAGGTTCATACTTTTCCTCTCCCCACAGAAAGGCCCGAGCCCCTCCGCAGCAGGAAGCGGGGTGATGAACAGTGCCCGCTGTCTCCAGAAGGAACTGCGAAATCAGAGGGGGGACGGGCGGCTGCTGGGCAGGTCCTGGGGAAACCTCGGCTGGAGGCTTTGCTGGTACATCGGTTATTAACAGCAAGCTTCAGTGGGACAAAGTAAAGGAGCTTAAAAAGGAAATATGTCTATCTGGGATGGAAAACCATTTTAAAAGGAAGAAAAATTAGAGTGTACAGCAGGGTAAGCAGGACTGCAAAGTTAAGTAATTAATCACACCAATTGTAACTTGGAAAGGAAATAAACGTGATAAAAGGATTTGTCTGAGTAGATTACAGGCAAATTAGAAAAAAAAGGAGGGGTCATCACAGACCTGGGAATTGTGCTCTTCAGAAATCTTCAATCATCCTCAATCAATTCTGCATTTCCTTAATAGCAGTGTGAAACACGGCTCGCTCTGCATTGTCTTAGATTAACCGCTAACTGCAAACCATACATTAAATGAAGTATTGAGTATTTGTCTCTCAACAATACACTTGGAAATTGTTTATTTCCCTACTAGGTCTTCTGCAATGCATTTAGGTACTGTAACCTAAACTGTAAAATACAGACTTGAAATATCTGCACTTGATACCCTCCCAGTGCCTGGCCCTGATGGTGGCTGCACCGAGGACCCACAATTACAGGGAGTTTTTTTCTCATAAACTGATTGTTTGTTTCTGGAGACAATTACCCTGACTTTATTATATAACGTATGTTTCTCTGCAACAAATAATCTGCTTTATGGGTTTTCTTAGTAAAATACCAAGTCGCTATGCTCACTAATATGATTCAATTGTGTTATCTGACCTTTAAGGAACTTGCAATCTATAATAACATGGTTCTACAGCAGATCCACTAGTAAAAAGCTTTGGCTTCTGGGAAATTCAGTCTGCAAATAAGTGGAGCCCAGGTATGAAAGGAATTACAAGGCACTTTAACCCCTTGGCTGCTGGCCTGCCCGGGGTGGTTTTGCCATCCCTGCGGTGAGGCGATGTAGGGATGTGTGTGCATGAGGAGGCTGGAGGTGGGAGCACAGCTTGGTGCGTCCTCGTGCATCCCGTCCCAGAGCACCTTGAGCTGGTGCCTCTCATTCCCTCTCCCTGGAGGCACGGGGACATTGAGGGGACCCACTCTCAGCCAGTGGAGCCGTGGCAGGTTGGCTGTATTGAACGGGCAGCTTTTGCGCAGAGCCGGTTGCTCGTGTCTTTGTCCACTGTGCATAGTGCTTGGCAGCAGAGTGGAGCAGTCTGTGCGCTCCTGCACTTATGTATGGTGGCACGGAAATGATTAACGCTGGTATCATCCCCGCTCGCCCACCCGCTCCCGTCTGTTCACTTTGCTTTGGGAGCCCTGCCACATGTGGAGGCACCGGCGAGCTCCGCTGTGGACAGGGGAGCCTGTGTGCGGCCCCTCGCCCTGCCGGCGGGGCGGGGG
>NW_008796063.1:12654516-12668227 GCF_000699145.1 Aptenodytes forsteri
GCGGGGATCCTGTCACTGCCAGTGCCGGCTCCGGGCTGCCGCTGGAGAGCGTGTGACTGCCCTCCTGATCCGGCACAGCCTAGCCTCCAGCCCTCCCTGCTCCCCTCCTTGTCTGTCGGAGGGACGCGGTGTTGTAGCCAGTTGACCCCACAGCGTGGTGGAAGCTCAGGAGCCACGCCACCACATGCCTGCATCATCCCTTAGCCCAGGCTGTTCTTCTCCCACCTGGAATTTATCCACAAGGTGCTTAGAAGTGGTCTGCAGGTGTTGGTCTCAGCCAAGGATGGAGTGATCCCAGGCTTGTAGGTCAAGTATCCCAGTCTCCTCGGGATGGGATCTGCCATCCACCAGCTCATGCTGCTGGTCCTTCTCTACATCTCTCCCGGTATGACCAGGAGGACCTCAGGCCCATGCAGGACACAACACTGCCGAGGAGGCATCGGGAAGCCCCAGCGTGATGGGGCTGTTTGCTCCCTCAGGGCAAGAGGGGTCCCCGGGCAGCACCACCACATTGTCTCTGCCCAGCAGACAGCCGTGGGGTCTCCGTCCCACTCTCTGTTTGGATGCATTTCCAGCCCACTAATCACTCTCTAATCATTCTGACTGCTTCTGTCTGACCTCCCTCCATGGCCATAATGTTTCTCCTAAGAGTCATTCAAGTGATTTTATTTAGCTAAGTGGAAGATGGGGGTTAGTCGAGAATCTGTTAGACCCAGGGGATTGGCAAGAGGCTGGGAACTTGAACAGAGAAATAAATACTTCAGAAGTTTTTAATGATTGCTTTCTCAGAAGCTGGAGGACAATCTGTGCCTAACTCTAGGTGTTGGGTTTTTAAGAAAGTTTTCTCAGCCCACTGCACAGACTTTTGGCAGAGATCTTTGTGAAACAACTTTTCCACCGAGGAACAGGAGATCAGAGAACCGTTCCCTTTAATGCTCGAGTGTGCATGAACTTGCACGGATATCATTTGAGGCTCTGCTAACCTTGTTAAAGGTCACCTTTTGATCCCATCAAATACCCTCTTTACCTGGAGATAAGATTTAAAAATGAAAGACGAAAGAGAAAGAGCTTACGAAAGAAGGAGAACCTGGAAGCTTGCTGAGCACGCCTGCATCTGGCTTGCAGCAGGGGAGAGATTAACATGAGTGTTGGCACAGCTGGGGAATGGCTGTGCGGGGTGGGAACGGAGTGGGAACTGAGTGGCTGGGGCGTCTCAAGGGCCGTCAGGCAGCCCCGTGGCATGGTCGGGGCCGGGAGCACCGACCACCCTGCGCTGCTGGTGCTCCCCTGCCCGCCACCCTGCCGGAGCCCCTGCCTGTCACCGCCATCACCGTGATGCGGAGGCGCTTGCGAAAGAAACCGCGCCGGGCCAAGGTCGCAGCTGAGGTCAATAAATAATACATGACAATTAATCTTAGAAACCTGTGACTTGGGGGAGAAAGGAGAGGACACTGCAGATCCTGGGCCAGGCTGTCAGGCGGATACTTTGGCTCCATGTCAGCCCAGGCAAGTCAATGAAAAATAAGCCTCTGCCGGGATGCTGTGAGTCTGTGGTGAGTCACTCGGCACGGCTGGCGCACTCCCGGTGCCAGTGAGAGCCGGGTGCCGCTGGTGCCCTTGCCGGTGTGCAGGGAGGTGGGTGGCTGTCGCTGCCTAGGCGGGGGGTGCTTGTCCCCGCTCCCCCGTGGGGTCCCGGGGTGCCCACCCATGGGAGCCACGCAGCCTTCACGTGCACCAGCTAGCCATGAGCCCTCTGTGCTGGGGGGTTTCAGCAATTGTTTGCCTTTTACAACCAATTCCCATTTGAGATGTTTTAACATGTATAACAGTCTCCTTGAAACTACAGCATTCAGCAGGTGGTAACACTCAAAGCTTTTTTTTTAATCTGTAGTAAGGATTTACAAAGGAAACCTTGACTTTTAGATTGATTTTTAAATAAGCATATATTTAGCTGTTAGTGCTTGAAGTACATATTGGATTATATTCTTCTGCAAACAGAATATTCTAATTGATCTTGCTAATAAATAATGAAAGCCAGCACTGCTACATATAATTCAAGGTTACACTGCATTTGTACCAGCAGCACTGGGAAGTTTCTTAATGATTAAAAGATTATTTCTTTAAAAAAGGGAAAAAACCTGTGTGGGGGGAGGGAGGAAGACTAAATGCTGAGCTTTTCTCTAGAATTTCCTTTTGTTGTTTTCTAAAATGTAATTAGCAAGTGTCACCATCTGAGACCCTCATATACATATAAAACTAAACTTGAAAGCCTTTCCTTCTCCCCGGCAGCTGCCCTCTCAGGAGTGGCTGCAGGCGAGGGAGCGCAGCTCAGCCCTGGCCTCCTGCGGCAGCAGCCTCTGTGGCTGGCTGGTGGGGTGTGATGGGGCCAGACCCCTCCTCTTCACATGCCATGTCATTGGGTACAAATAATAATGGCAAGTCTGCAGAAATCATCAGGAGAAGGGCGCTGCTTGCTCTTGGAATGTGAGATCAGCTGGAGAATCAATTTTAATGTTCAGCCTCGTATCGATCAGTGCCGTGATGGGTCGCTTGGCTGTGGCATGAGCAACTTCAAGGAGCCTCTGCTCTGGGACGGGCGAGGGCACCTGCATACCCCAGGGACATGGAACTGCTGGGGCTGGGGCTGAGGAGGAGCCCACGCAGAGCTCTCTGTTCCAGCCCCCAGGGACCAGCCAGGGCTCTCTGTGGGGACCTGGGCTGTCCCCGTGTACTCCCACATCTTGCTCTGGGCCAGGGGCCAGGCAGCCGGTGCTGTGCGAAGCACACAGCCAGTGCAGCTCAGCTGCCTGCTCCAGTGCACCATGACCAGAGGGTAACTTTCGGTCTAGGTCATGAGTGAGGCATAGCCACAGTTCTTGACACTGGTGCAGAACAGCCTTCCTTTGTCAGCTGTGTCATGCTGCAGACATGTTCTGGAAAGTCTGGAGACCACCCTTTGTGCTGGCTCACCAGAGCCCAGCAAATGACCAGTGACAGAAAGGCCATGCAGAGCTCGGTAACTCGGGGGAGCTGGGTTATTGCAGTTTGCAAATGTTGTAACAGATTCTCAGCTTGTAGAGCAGGCATTAATCACTCAGTGACATTGCAATTACCATACAGGATAGGGCATTTATTTGGCATTTAACATGTAATTAGGGGAAATAACTATTTCTTCCCCATGCTAAGAAAGTGCAAATTGCAAATGGCCAGATTTGACCTGGTGAGTTTATGCAGCTCAGCTGCATTGGCTTTGCCACAGGGCAAAGAGGTTTTTTGTCCAGCTAAGGTGAAGTCTGCTATTAAAGCTGACATTCATAGCAGTCATCCCCGCGCTGTACAAAAGCCTCCCACCTGCTGGAGTGACAGTAGTGACCGGAGCGGTGAGGAGGTCACGATGCCTTACAAGTCGTCATTGTGGGGGCAGGTCACCAAGCCCAGTATCCTGCCTTCTGACAGTGACCACAGGTGGATGCCCAGCCATGCAGGCAGGGCATCCCTGTATGTATGTATGTATGTATGGTATTTCTCCCTAATAATCTCAAATGTCCTCAGCTCCAGGATTAGGACAGAGGCCAGCTAGGCACCCAGTGCGGGGCTATGTGCAGCTGTGTGGCTTTATCCTTTGCTTCCTGCTGGTTGCTGGAGGAAGGGAGAGATCTCCAGGGACAGGGCAGCCATCCCAGCCTGCCAGCTGGGCAGGACTAGAGGGATGGTGTGATGCAGAAGGCTACATCCAGTTTAACCCCTTTGAGATCAACAAAGATCTTCATTTCTGAGCAAAAACCTGTGTAACTTGTGTCTGGGACCTGCTGCTCCATTCCCCGTTGGGGACAGGGCAGCAATCTGTGGCTGCACACATTTGCTGCTGACCCGCTTGCTGCCATCCCGCTACCCATTGCAAGAGGCCATTCTTTTGTAGAGTCAAGAGTGGTGCTTGAGGATGAGCCAGTGCAGGTCTTCCAGGCAACAGGAGATGTTGCTATCTTCTTGTTCCTGTAGGCAGCTGGCAGCCACTCTCCCCACCAGCTGAAGCGATGACATGATCAGCCAGCAAAGGCAGCATAATATTAAAGAGCTGCTGACACCTCATGGGAAACTCACTTAAAAATATTTTATTTAGGTGCATATCTGAATTTTTCTGCTTCTCTCCCCCTTGCTCCATACCACAGAGAACACCTCCTGGAGTGCAGGCACCTTGCTGGATGGAGTCCTGTGGCTCTTAGTGGGGAGAGGAGAGAACAGGGACGCAGAGCCAAGAGCATAGAGCATCCAGGGTCCGCGCGCTGTCTCCTACCTCTGCAAGGCTGCCTCATGCCCAGTGCACACTGGGCGGTGGGAACAGTCTGATGTGGAGCTGCAGGGCCCCATGAACTGCTCAGGGTAGGTGCACCAGGCAGGAGCAGAGGAATGGACACAGTAGGGGAGTCAGGAGGACAGACGGACTCTGCTGGACCCAGGCAGGACAGAGGGCTGCAGCTGGTGGCTGTTTATTAGCAAAACTACTTCTCGTGGTTTTGCCTTATGTTTGTTCTAGGAAGTCATGATGAATATGGATGTGAGTGTACAGGGAGCTGGGATGGGTAATTAGAGTGGAGCCCTGGGAGTGGGAACTCCTGGGCTGTAATCGCACCCTGGGGAGGGAGCCGGTCCTGGGGGTACTGCGAGATCTCCCAGGTTGTGCGCGCTGCCTCTGCGCTGCCACGCCGTGGGACCTAGGGCTACTGACTTCCCCTCTCTGTGGATCTAATTGTACCTGCCTCACAGGCGTGTTGTATGAGTCTGAGTTAATTAACGCTCATAAAGCCACTCTACATCCTTGGAGAAGAGCAAAATATCATAGTTGCTGTTATGATTTGCTAGGCAATGCAATTAGTTTAATTTCAGAAAGTTCCCAGACAGCCAGCCCTTTCCCCAGCCACCGCGCTGTCCCTGTCTGCACACTGCCATGTGCACGCTCGTGGAAGCCAGCTTGCACTGTCTACCAGGGAGGAGACAGCAGCACTCTGCGTCTGCTCCTTGTGACCACCTCTTCCCCCCTGCCCCATCCCTGGTTCCTGAATCATCCCCAGTTGTCACTCTTTTGTCCCATTAACGGCCTGATGTCATCGTGACCTGTGGCTCTGGTCACAGCAGCCACCAGTGATATCATGAACAGATGAAGAATAAAAGTCATCCCATTTATCCTCAGCTGTTTACCTCGATGTGAGCTCTGGGGATGCCAATCCCTCTTCCCCAGCTGCAGAGGGGTCTGGATGACACCCTCATACTACAGCCTGAACTACTGGGAGCCCAGATGAAGGATGCAAATCCAAACTAGCCTCTGCTCTGGTGACAATCTCCTTTTTCCATGCTGCCTCTGGCCAGCAGATATGTGGGACAAACTCCATCTCAGACTAGCTCCGAGCTCTTTGTAGGGCTGAAATGCTCCTGTGTCCCAAAGCCTGGGGAAAATCAAAGTGTACTGGGCAATAGAGAGAGACATCCTTCCTCACAGCCACTCCGGCATCACGCTGAGTCCAGGAAGAGCTGCAGGACGTATCACATGCGGATCACAAGTTTTTCCAGAAAACCTAAGCTGGGTAAGGGCTGCAAACCAGACTGTCGTTAGGCCCGCTGCATGCCTGCCTCGCCAGAAGTGCCGTCAGGTCAAGGAGCATTTAAACCAGTCTGTCACGGAGAAAGTGAACAGGGTTTGCATTGCTGGGGAACGAAGCAGCTCATGGCGCTGCTTTGCAGCAGTCCAGCCCAGCCACGCGTGTTTGCAGGATGAGGGGGGTGGGGGGTGTCCAATCAGGTGTGTATGTATTTATATAGATATGTATATGTATTTACATGTATGTGTATGTATATATTTAATAGGTTAGGAACTTGAGGACCATCTGTTCCAGCTTTTGGGGAATTTCTGGCATATGCTGAGGCTGTAGGTAATAAATCGCCAAGGGCTCAACGGTTCACTTCCACAGACCGTGGTTTTGCTCTGTGCTGGCTCTGGAGCCCTGTTAGCTGCCTCTCGTGCAGCTGCAGCTGGGGCGACCTCTGGGACTTGCAGCCCTCCCCGGGAGCAGTCTGGGCCAGCTACGGGGATGGCAGCGGGGCTGTGGTGAGAGGCAGTGCCCCCCCGTGCGCAGCACCACGGGGCCATCACAGATCCCCAGCCCCCTGAGGGAGGACAGGGCTCAGGCCCTTCCACTTCAGTCTGAAATAAGTAGATTGCTTGCTTCTCTCCAGGCTGCCCAGGGAAGAATGCCTGGCCTTTTCCTTTGTGCCCCATCTCTTCACAAACCCATCCTTTGTTACCAGCTCTTTTTTCCTCCCAAGACATGAAAACTGAGGCCTGTCGTCTTTCTCTCCACCTTTGCAACAGATGAAGATGTCAGGGAGCTTGACTAGGTGTTTAAGAGACCTGCCATTACCTTTTCTCTCCTCCAATTCTTGAAATCATTTCATAGGGATCCAATTTTCTCTTTCATATTCACTCCTGCAAACAGATTTGAAAAACTCTTTGTTAGTTGAAATAGTCTCTGAAATGTGCTGCTGTATTTCTTTTTGCTATTCTAATTAGCCTTTTAACTCTGCTGCTTGTATTTATAGATGGCTAATCCTCCCTCTTCAGTCCTCCTCCTCCTCCATAGCAGAACATTTCCACTGTTCAAAAGCCGTTTGCTCTTTCCTGTTTTCTGTTTCCCAGTTCCTTTGCTATTGCTGTTTAAACGCTCCAGCTCTTGACTGAGCTTCCTGATCAGACGCAGGGTCTCCTTTGCTGTGGCACCTTTCCCTGAGCGAGATTCAGCTCCAGGCTGGCACACGCCTTTGAGCAGCTGCCTCGCTTCTCTCCTTCAAGATTATTTCAAGACCGCCTATTTTAGCTGTTCAGCTCCTACCATCCGCTCCTGCAAAAATGGACAACCCAGGGTGGGCACGAACGCAGATCTGATTCACTTGCACCTTTCTAACTGTGCTAATGCGGGCAGAAGCCTCTTGCACATTTTCGGTAGCCGCGGTCTCATGTCCTGCCGTTCTCTGCGGCTGCGCAAGCTGTGACCATCCAGAGCAACATCTTGTTCTGAACATCTCAGATTCCTCCGCTCAGAACAGCTTCTGCATCTGTGCAAAGGAAGCAACGTAACCAGATTTGTGTCCCCATCCATCATCCTAATTAATCACCATAGTTTAAAATACATTTTTACTTTTTGATGCTTTTATGTACTTAGGAGCTTGGATGAATTGGTTTGCTGTAGTTTTTCACTAAGCCCTTCAGCTTAGTGCTGGTGAGCGTGTTGCAGTTTTCCCCAGGGTGGGGGGGTGTAAAGCATGCACTTATCCCCCCAAAGCCAGTGGGAGAGTACCCCATAAGAACCCTTTTTGCTGTGCACCTCTAACCCTTGACTTAGGAACAATTCCCCTGCTAATGCTTTAGCTCTGCATTTACGAAGCTTAAGATAACTCAGAGCTCTTCTGGAGCAATGCCAAATTCTAGCATAAAATATCAAAATGTCTTGTATGGTGCGAAGCTTTATCTGTAGGCTGGAGATGTAGGGCTTTCCCTTTATGTGGCCCTCCTGCCAGAGCTTTTCATAGCATGGTTTCAAAGAGCAAATATGCAGGAGATCTGCTGGCTTAGCGCAATTCCTAAATGCAGATAAGACTTACATCCCTCGCGCCAGGTAGGAAGATTCCAGTGACAGTTAAATGTGCTCGATTGTGCAAATCTCTGGCTGTGGCAAGGAGAGATGGGGAGCAGAGACAGATGGTCTGGCACAGAAAGCATGCTGGGAGCCTGCTAAAGCACACTTTCTAAAAGGCGTCCTGATTGCCTCGTGGCAGAGTCCTTTAAAGACATGAAGGTGAGTGTAACAGGAGTCCTGGCTCCCAGTCACACGGCGGGCTGGGTCCTACCATCATAGTTCATGGTTTTCACAAGTCCCTCAGCACATTGTCTTCCTCTGGGGTGGACTCAAACAGTCAATGCATGGTAACCACACAAGCATAAATAACTAATACTGCTGAGCTGAAGAGCATCCCCTATGTAGAGAGAAATGCCCTCAGCAGCAAAGAGCAGTGGGCACGATGCAGCATCAGGCACGACGAGGTGATAGGAGCGTGTGGCCCTGGGCACTTCTGCACAGGGTTGTCGGTGTCGGTCATCGGGAGAAAGTGCTCTTCCACATTGGAGAGCTGGAGCAACAATCCCATCTCAGCACACCCGGCTCCAGCGGGAAGAGGAGGGTCGCTGGGGAAGGAGAAGGGCAGGGAAGAGGAGCATGTATAAATACAAGGCAATGCTAAGTGCAGGGTGAAGAGGTTGTACTTGTCAGGGACTCTGATGAGAAGTAGGGGAAACCAGGACTTTCTTCCTAATACCACATTTTTAAATGTGCATGTCTGTTACTAGTGAGTTATTTGCTCCACATAAAATACTAGTCCTTGTCAAGATATATCTTTCCTGTGCATAAACTGCATATTTTGATGCCTTGTTTCTTTATTCAATCTCTCTGCTCCCCAAAATTCATCTCCATTTTATCATTTGCTCAATTCTCTTTGTGTTTGCATGACATTTATGAGACAGCCATGGTATTAATCCTCTGCCTTGGGAATCTCCCAAAGACCCAGCTGAGGAGAAGAGCTTGCAGTGTCACCAGTCAGGGGTCTCCCCACTGGCATCAGGATCCACATGGCAGGATCTAGTACCGATAGATGCAGCACGGAAAAGCAGATGTAGGTGGGTGGCAGCTTCCCATGGACCATCAGGTTTGTTCCAGGAGCAGTGCTGAGAGGCTCAAACATGGGCTCCAGCTGGAGGCAGAGACCTGCTTGCTCTAGCTCACTGGTGCACTGGGGCATGGTGACCCACCATTTGCTTTTCAGCAGCCACGAGCCAAGGACAAAGCACTGAAAGAGTTAGCCTGAATGAGCATGGAAAATGTAGACTGTGCTGGCATCTGTCTTACTGCTGCTACGTAGCTGCTCCTTCAAGGAAACCTTGTCAGACACCAATAACGGCCCTGAGTTTCATGATGTTTGCTAAGGAGAAGCTAAGCGGTTTCCAAAGGACAGCGCTGCAGGAGTTGCAGTGAGTGATCCGGGGAGCCCACCCTGCCCGGCACCCGCGCATCCTGTAGACACAGCCCTCGCACTAGGGACCTCTGCAGATCGTGCTCTGAATGGCCCCCCGTGGCTTTGCTGAGTGCAGCCTCTTTAATAATTCTCTGCTCCCAGAGGGAAGGAGGGTCCAGAGATCTCAGAGAAGGTTTCAGGATGAAAAATAACTTTATTCCATTTAACACTGGGTCATAGCATAGGAAAAAGTTTAAAAAGATAAAGCAAGAAAGCCCACTAAGAGCATATTGAGCTACCAGGATTAGCCTTGGCTGCCTCAGTGTCTCAGCTATCGCAGGAGTTTTCAATTTCACCTCCCCTGAGTGGATGTGATGCCCCAATGGGGTGTCACACGGACCTGGAGGAGACGGGATAAACCTTCCCTGCTCTCTTCTTTGGGCTCAGGCTGCTCCCAGCCCTTCCCCAGCCTCCCCAGATTTGCCTTTCAATCCTTCCCCCGAATTGGCATTCCCTCAGCTGGTGTTCCCTGCTCACAGCCTCCTTAAGACCTTGCAGTAAAACTTTACACATCATTTATCATGAGATGTATTAACGGCACAAACAATCTCTTAGCTTCCTTTTATCTCAGCATGCCCACCATGTGGTCTACTCATGACTATTAGCAGCACAGATGACAGACTAGGCAGCAAGAGGATGTTTTCTAATTTGCTTTCCTCACCCCATTATATTAGGGGGGGTGCTACCACCAGTCTAATCTGAGAATAGACTGGAAAGAAGTTTATAGTGTGCAAGGGGTTAAAGTTTTGTGTGTCATTATGCACAGACCAAGAAGATTTCTCTCCGTTTCCCAGTCCAGTCTGTATTTTTTAAGCATTATAAATCTGTCTCCTTGCTGCTAAAGCCAGCAAGAAATCATGCCTCACTGTGTCAGTCTCCAGTCAGTCTCTTGTCCTGATTTAAGCAAAACCATGCAACTGGTTGCTACTGTACGCGAATGCAAAAGTAAATGCCTCATCTGCTATGCTGCTGGTGGTTCTGCAACCATTAATCTAATGAAACCGATAATAACTCTTGGGGATGTGGTTCTGGGTGAAATCTCAACTCAACCAGAGACATGCTGTGCAGCCTGTACATTCAGGGAGGGATTTGTCATCTGCAGGATGGAGGCACCTGTAATGAGCAAGACAACTCCTGGAAAAACTAGATGCTGCTTCTTGGCGGGGAGCAAGCTGGGAAATGTTTGCTGAAGGAGCTGTGCATGCAGCACTGAACCTACAGATCCCGGGCAAACCCTGGGACAGGGATGGTCAAGTGTGACATTTGCAAGAGAACCTAAAGAACCTTAAGTCTCACTGTCAAAACTGACCGGGCACCCTGGAGCCCAGGCCCTGTGTGTATCAGCACCCTTTCCCAGCAGTGTGAGATGTCCGTACTTCTGCTAGTTTCACCATCAGAGGCCAAGGGAAAATGCAAGTGCTCATTTTCATTCTTGCTCTCAATGAAGAATTGAGAAAGAGCAGCCAGCAGAGAGACAGGAGGTTTCTGCTGTCAGGGAAGGGGCTTTCATTATTTTGCTCACATGTAAAGGTCTACTTGGTGTCTGGGAGTGATGCACCCAGATGTCCACGGTGGCATCTTCCCACTGCTCAGTCAGAGATGTACTTCCATGCCAGGGGTATCTGAGAGTGATGGGGGCCAGCAATGGCCCAAGCTGCCAATGTGTAACCCCAAGGACACAGAGGTCGCGTTCTGTTAAACGTTACACCATTTTGTCGTCTTTATGGCTGGAGGCTTTTACAAGAACATGCCGTTTTTGTCTGCACTCCAGCAAGAGGAAGAAGGATGCTTATAATCCGGTGCTGGAGAAATTGGCTGAGGATCAGAGATCTGTGCCAGACCCCTTTGCTCTCCCAGAATCTGCAGCAGAGATGCCTGGGAGCATTTCTTAACCGTTCTTTTTGCCACAAAAAACTGCTAACTCAAAACCTAATCAGTTTGCAAACTAAAGTTGACTTTGATGAACCTTCAGATTTTAGTGTTTGGGGGAAAAGTTCCGTTGTTGACAGAACACCTTCTTTCACCTGCTCCAGTGAACAGGTTTAAAAATGACTCAGAATTTGAAGGCTTAATTAATTCAGACCTAGCATGTGAAAAAAATGCAAAACTAATAGGGCTGAAATCTGGGAAGGCTGCATTTCTATAGACCCCAAATAATTCATTGAGAGATCATAACATTTTCTAAGATGTAGAACTTTCATCCATATGGGAAGAGCTTTTGATGTTTCAAAACCTCTTCAGGAGAAAAGAACTATTCCTGGCTGGTCTGTAACCAGGACTTCCTTCCAGACAGCCCCTGAGGCATCCGTACGAACCAGGCAGGCTCTGAGATAGAGACAGCAGGAGCTGATTTCAAGCCAGCCAGCCCTTCGTATCCAGAGGTCCCATGCTCCCCAGCACATGCCCAGCCAGGAGCATTGCCCATGGAGACCTTCCCAGATGGTAGCTGCAGTTGTGGAGAGCACCCTTAATGTACAGTAATTCAGGCTCTGTCGCTTCGTGCTTGTCCTTTCTTCTCTGCTCAGGCTTGTGGAGGGGGCGAGTGATAGGACCCCCCTAGTTTCTGGGAGCTCCACCCAAGACCTGCCCAGCTGCTGCCGCCCCATTTTAGCTGTCGCCTCCCCAGAGAGGCCTCCTGGGATGATGCTGGTTATCCTGCAGGTTTTATGCACTTCCAAGGGGACAGAGGGAGGAAAGTTTATGGCTGCGTTTATGAGGAGCATGAGATTATCTGCATACACTGAAAAAATCACAGAGGCTATATAAAGAAGGGGAAGTACCATCTTTTGGCAAACAGAGTGAATTGGTATTAGCCTGCAGTCAAAGAGGATCTTAAATTATTGTTGTCTTTTTTGTATTGCTGTACAGTAGTTTAAAGATAAAAGCCATCTGGGAAGAGTTCAGATAAGTTGTGGGGGGAGCCAGACAAGCTTAGATGCACTGACTGCAATGTGCTGAAATGAACCTGCTGCCTCTAAGTGTTTCTGCTTCACTTCCCTGGGTTCAGGCTGATAAAGCTGAGATACCCTGGGGCAGGGTAGGGTAAATCCTACCCAGGTTCTTCAGCCTCTTCCCCCATGGTGTGTCCCCTGTCCCAGCATCTGCCTCTGCAAAGCAGCACTGCCTCTGCAAATCTGCTGACTATAGCTGCCTATTGGAAACACCTGCTCATTAAGCAGCACTGGCTATAAATTCACTTTCTTTGCTTAGTGTGTATCATCATTGCACTTTCCCCAAAATAGGAGCTGCAAACCCTGATCAGAGAGCTGCCAGCTCGTCTCTGTCTCACTGTTGCCTGGGTCATCTTCTCCGTCACTGGCACAGACCAGATGAGATGTTTGCTCCCAGTCTCCCAGAGCTGAGGCATGTGATCAGGCATGCAGTGAGCCCCTTCGGGCTGTCCCCGGGCCCAAAGAGGTGGCTGAGATCCTCCAGTGTGAAAGCCCACCCAGCAGAGGAAGGGGGGCTGCGGGGCCCCATCCTAGCCGACCACAGGGGTACAGTCAGAAGGCTTTGCCTGGCCCACAGCTGACTGCAGTAAGGCTAATGGAGTGAAAAGCCTTCAAATCAGCTGGCCCCTGCCTGGTTCTGTACTTTAAAGATAGGTTTATTAGAAATAATTAATTTAGCCTGCAGCAGAACAGCACAGGGAGAACAGCACGGCTGTTTGCGCAGGAGCTGGCAGCATGAAGGGAAGGGAAGCTGGCAGTGCTGTGTGCGAATGGAGGAGCACGGGAGCGCTGGTCTCCCCTGCTCCCCTGCCGCTGCCTGGCCAGCCCAGCGGAGCCCGGGGCTCGGTCCCGCAGGGGTGGTCCAGGAGCATCACTCCAGCCATGCCACCGCCTGCTCTCCAGCGGGTGCTGGGTGTGTGTCTGGTGTGCGTGGCAGACAGGCGGCTGCACGAGGGGCAGTGGGCTCTGCAGACCAGGTGCTATGGGGCAGTGCGGTGCCTGGTGTGTTCCTTTCTCCTTGGGCATGTGCAGGGAAGGGGTCAGGCCACGTGGCCGGCCCTGGTGCACTCGGCTGCGGTCGGTGCCTGAAGGTGTAAGTGGCATTTTGGACCTTTCGTGGGAGGAGGAGGTTTCTGGCAGTCGCTTCCCAGGCAGTTTTACACCAGTCCAGTGGAGCATTAACGGACGTGCTCAGTCCCACAAATGCCAGAACAGTTTTAGTCTGCAGCGCCAGGCGCGATCGCTGCCTGCAGCGAGGGGCAAGCAGTGAAACAACCGGGATGCTGTTAAGAGCAGCTGCCCTCCTGGCACAGCGGAAAGGCAGCCGATGAAACACCAAAGGCTCCTCTGCCGGGGGGGCAAACCCTGAATGAAAGCTGTGACGGTTGCAGAGCCCCAGCAGTGCTTTATGGCCAGGGCAATGGGGACACTAGGAGAACTAATTGTGCGGAGCACTCATTAAAGCTGGTGACCTGAAGCACTCTTCCTTTGAGACCTTTCCAAGAGGGAAAACCACCTGGGACCAACCCTGGGGTGAGGCGCTGGGTTGACAGTGGCCGTGCTCTGTGCATGGCTGTGGCATTGCCCTGTGGGGCTGAGGGCTGGTAATCAGTTCTCCTGGCAAGCCGGCAAGCTGCAAGGCATTA
>NW_008796063.1:12668900-12690536 GCF_000699145.1 Aptenodytes forsteri
GGTCGGGCGCTGTGGGTTGACAGGCCGTGCTCTGTGCATGGCTGTGGCATTGCCCTGTGGGGCTGAGGGCTGGTAATCAGTTCTCCTGGCAAGCCGGCAAGCTGCAAGGCATTACCGTAATCTAGTCTGCAGGAGATAAAAGCGCGAACAAGCTTTGCAGAGTCAGACAAGGATAAGCACTGACAAAGTCTGGAATGTTTTTTCACATGATAATGGCTCTGCTTAATAAAATGCTAAATGCAGCACTCTGGCAGGGCTGAAAGCAGCAAACAGCAAAGGCTGCATGGCCAGTCCCAGCCTGTGAGCGCTGCCCAAGCAGGCCAGCCACGGGCCGGCTGATTGCAGTGGCTTGTAGCTGGTCACAGCATTGATCTGGCATCCTGGAGGCTTGGCCCAGCTCACCTCAGCTGGTGAACGCCCTGGCACCCGTTGCCTCCAGCACCTCACCAGGAGCCTGCTCCCACCCTCCCTCTAGCAAGGAGCCAGCCCTCGTGGGTACAGTGCCTGTGAGAAGTCTGAGTGCCCCACTCTGCAGGTAGCGCAAGGACTTATCCCTGTGCAGCTGCTAAACGTGAAGTGCCACGAGGGACATTAGACCTGCATTGGCCTTGCTGGAACTAAGTCACCGCCTTGGGACTAGCGGTGCTGGAGCACAAGCTTAAATCAGGCAGGACAGGCGCAGGGCGAGTGAGTCTTTGAGAAACTGTATTACTGATTCCCCGACAGCTTCAAAATCTGTCTTTGTGTGGTGCTGCTTTTTGAATAGCTTGTGTTCACACAGCAGCTTGAGGGGAGTGATAAGACTCATGAATATGGAAATTCTTCTCAGAGGGTGCGAGGGGGTTTGCTGGGACCTGGGGTGTTTTCCTGAAACGCTCATGCTCATGTCCTGGCTTTCTTCCAGCGCCACTTGCCGAAGTGATGGGCGGCTCGGGTCCGAAACAGCCCCCGGGGCAAGCACCCGTGCAGACAGTGCCCAGTCCTTCCCTGGTCTGGGGAGCCAGCACAGGGAGGGTCCCCTGGAGCAAGGACCGAGGGGTGGCTGGGCCAGTTCCTTCTCAGGAGGAGGAGAGCGGAGGCCCAAGGAAGCATCTGGGGGAGCTCTGTGAGGGTGCTGAGGCATTACCTGCGCCTGTGCAAAGGCACCCGGTTTTCTAGCAGCCACTGTGGGACTGCGATGCACTGTGCGGTCAGCAGAAACAGGCACGTTTCGTTCAGCACGCGTCGTCCCCGCCAGCAGCACAGCCCAGCCTCATGCTGTTTGCCCAATGCAAATTAAGTGGTTTTCCAATTTCTTGGCATTGAACACTCCTCTCCCTGCTAATCTGCCTGTCAGATTGAAGCTAAACTTCCCCTTGTTCCTCGCAGACGTCTGTGTGCCCACAGCCTGCCTGGGGAGCAGGCAGCAGCCAGAGTCTGCAGCTCGCAACAGGCATGCAGGAACCCTGGTGCAGTTGGGGCTCGGTGTCCCCCCAGCTACAGTCCTGTGCCAGCAGGACTTGGTGCGCCCTGCGAACCTCCACCGCTGCTGGCCTGGCTTAGTGCTGCCCAGGTCCCCTGATGGTACCCGGGCTCGGTGCCAAGAGCCCCCCGTGCCATGGGGCTCAGTGTCCCAGTCCCCTGAGCCCTCCAGTGCCGTGGTGCCCCCCAGGCCCAAGCTGCAGGGAATGGTCACCACCAGCCAGCACTGTGCTCAGCACAGGTGCTCATTGCGCTGGGAGGTACTCCTGGATGCTGCTCCAGACTGCTCTGCATACATCCACTGGTTATTGATCGCTCTAAAAATCTTTAAAGATTAACTTCTGGGAACAAATATAACATCTTTATGGAGCACCGGGAACAAACTGCTTTAGCATTCGGGTGGCTGCTCTGTTGCACAGAGACATCTGTTTGCAACAGGACGCACAGAGCAAATGATCTGTCAGTGTTCGAGGGGACGCGTCCTACAAGCAGCTGCCTCCCCTGTAATGGCAGGTAAAGGTAACCTTGCCATCCATCGCAGCTGCATAAGGCACACACCAAGACTGTGTTAGCGATACTTGTTACTATACCGAGTTCCTGGCATGTGCTGTAAAATCAGCTGGTGTCTTCTCTGCTTTCGACCTCCAGCATCATGACAGGTAGGGCACAGCCTTCTGGAGGCACTGAGGGAGCAGCTGGCAGCAGCTGAATATGTCCCAATCCTTTGGATTCATTTCTTTGCCACAGCTATAGAGAGCTTTTTTGGTTTCCATGAATGCAGAGCACACCTGGAAACTAGGGGCTCTGGCTTTCCCGCGTACAGGCACCGTGGCGCAGGACAGCGCAGTCTCCGTGGTTAAAAGAAGGCTGGGAGGAACACTGGACATGTTTTGCCATCTTGAAAAATGCACAAAGTGCATGGTGGCGTGTAGCAAGCAGACTTTGCACAGCACAGTCAGAGCTGTGCGGGTGACGTGCCAGGAAGAGGTGGGGTACCACGACCAGCAGGTTTCAACCTCAGATGAGATCTGTGAGTTCAGCAATGGGGTTCCCTGTGTCTCCAGGGGTCTCCTAGGAGGAGGTCAGTGCAGGTACAGCAGTGCTCTTGCACTCACTACAGTGTGCCCAAATTTCTGGGAAAGCTGCTGTAAAAATAGAATTTATGACCTGGGGTAATTTTATTCCTTCACCTTGCAGTTTTTGGTCTTTCAAAGGCTGGCTAGAGCCCAGCGTTCCTGCTCTCAACTGCCGTGCAGGAGCAGGTCTCTGATGTGGAGCTGCGGATGCTCCAGGTAGCTGTCAGGCAGACACGTGGTTTGCCTGGAACCGGTCCTGTCCCACCGCACTGCCTGTGAGCCTCCACTCCCAGGCAAGGCTGCAGCTGTAACTCCTCCGTAGAATTGCAATTACCCCTGTTTCTGCCCCAAAATATTAACATATGTGCAAAGAGCAATCTAAACTATTAAACTGTTTTTATTCTGTGGGACTGGCAATTCCTAGGACCCACTACAGCCAGTTCCAGTGTCTTCCCAGGCAGCTCCCTGTGCTGCAGTCTGCCAGCAGCGCTTGCTGCGCCTGCACAGGGGCTGTATTCCCGGGCGAGGGGGCTACAGTGGGTGCAAGCTCAGCGCTCAGCTACAGACAGCATTTGCCATGTCCAGCCTAGGAGCAGCCGGTCCACCAGAAAGCAGCGCTGGTAGCACCTCACTCCTCTCGGGTTCGGCAAACAGCGGCCAACACGCTCTGGGACGCTTCTGCCCACTGAGGAGTCCGCAGGTTGACGGCGTGTGCACAGGGACTGCGTGCTGCAAAGGAATAACCTGCTGCAAAGAAATAACCTGCTGCAAAGCCCAGTCTGTGGCAGGGCAGCAGAATGAGCATGGAGAGACCTGGGTAGCAAATGCTCTCACAAAGCAGGGGAGACCTCGGTGAGTACCTTGTTGCCTTGTCAGGCAAGCCGTGAATGAATGTGCCTTTACCCAGAGTAGTGAATCAGCATTAGAAATCACTCAGTGATTGATATTAGGAAAAGCAAGTCATACATTGGGTCATCCTGTCCATCTCATGAGCCAGCATTCGTGCATTCCCTCTGGGATATTTGCCAGGATCTCTGACCTGTATCACGCCATGGAGTTTCCCCCTTTCCCTGGTATGGCAGTTCTCTGATTAACATGGTTTGCTGCCAGAAAACTTTCTCTGATATTCAGTCTGTGCTTTCCTTATGTTAATTTCTTGCCATTACAGCACCCTGATTAATTACTCTGTTTATGCCTCTAGAATATTTGCAGGCTGTTGCCATTGATGCAGGAATGCTTTATAGAAGAGAAATGTCTGTAGATCTGTAATTGCTTAATGAAGTGCTGATAGACAGGAATCAAGAATATTCACTGTTATCCTGGGTTTTGTAGGACCAATGAATGCCTTCGTGGTCTGCAAAAGATTCGGCTGTGCCCCAGTTTATGATCACCCTGTAGCCAGACTGGACTAGCTCAAGCCTTCTGCTCACCCTTGTAGTCTCTTCCGCAGCTGGTTGACTTTGCTGCCGTTGCTTGGGCAAAGTGATGTCTGCAAGGACTCATACCACAGACTCCTTGTCCCAGGGAACACTGCTTCAAAAATGCAATCCAAAAATGGGACAGGGCTTCTGTATGGCTTTATTGACTTGCAAATTAGGGTAAAAAAAATGACTGGAAAGATGTCTAGCGGTGAGTGCATAGGGGTCCAGATTCCTTGGCCCCACTACCCAAGCATGCATGCATTTTGCACTTCCCACCTGTCAGATGAACCTGTCAGTTATGTCTCTGTTTCCCCAGCTCTGGCTGTTGTTTTTGCTCCCTGGCACTCGGCAGTACCTCCTCTGCAGACATGTAACGCTGTGCATCCCCAAGCAGGGGCTGAAATCCAACCCATTGTGCATTTCCCAGATTGTCCCATTTTTCCTTGTGGCATTGCTGAAACCAAGCTCCCCGCACACCCCTGGGCAGCAGACGTGTGATGCTGGCACCTGGCCACCGTGAGATTGGTGTCGCTTCGTGCTTCTGCCTGGGCATCTCCTTGGCAGAGGGAGCTCACAGGGGCAGACGCCAGCTCAGCTGATACTTCCGCAGCCTTAAAATAAAAAGATGCTCTGAAAGGTCTTCTGACTCCCCTGCAAGGCTCCCCTGCCTTCTCAAGTGAGAAGAAAAGGATCCATTAATGTTTAGCTTCATTTCTGTTTATCAAAGAAAAGAAAGCTTTTGTCAAGCATCAAAGCCAGGATTTAGGACACAAAGCAAACTGCTTTGCTGCAGGCTTCTGAGAAACCAGAGGAAGAAAAACAGTTGTTTGAAATTACCGACTAAACTGGTGAATCTGAAACCTGCAGTTTGTGTTTAGCCGAACAGAAGAGGCTCGAGAAATTACCTGTCTGCTGTAAGCCTCTCTGAAGTCTGGAGTACCATCCAAGTCTGAAATCTGGGCGCACCGAGGACGCAGACTCTGCACCGAACGGGTTTTTGGGGCCATGAGCTGGGGTGGGTCTGCAGTTGGAGCCGGACCCGGCTGCACCACAAAGCAGCCCTGCGCTTTGCAAGGTCTGGCAGCAGACAGCCTCAGAAAACCCAGAACAGGGTGAAGCAACTGCAAGAAAAATGTAAAATAAACATGTGGCCTGAAGTCCGGATGTGCAGTTTATTTTAAAACCTAATAACTCCAGATAATTGATAGTGGAGTGCAGTGTTTTCAATGCGTTGGATTACGAGCGTCTGTCGCTCACAAGAAGCTGTAACCTTGAGCTATGAGACATTATTGGCAGTATTTAACACAAATCTGTTTTCCATCATTGTCAAATCCCACTTCAATATGCACCACAGGAAGAAAGCCGAATACTAAATTGATTTTTTTAATGGGAAGTGTTCTTCAGGAGATACCAACCTGTGTAGAGATGCATTAACAGGATTACAATGGAACCTTTTTGTTTTGCTTTATTTTTTATGGAGATTTTTTTATGGAGATTTCCTGTCCTGACATGCCTGTGATACGCTTCTTGGCCACACATGTTGCAAGGCAAGCCACCATGAGGAGAACGCCTTCCTCCGGAGATGATGCTCATGAACTTGGGACCATTTCTGCGGTGAGTCTGCCAAGCAACCACTGCAGCAAACAGCCAAGGCAACAGTGGCATTTGCCAAACACCAAAGTAGAGCTCACCAGGCACTGTTGACCAGGATAAGGTGCTGCATCCTGCTGGGACCTGGGAGCACCCAGCATATCCCTCCCTCTCCTCACCCAGAGCCCGTTAAGCTGCAGGCTGCGGGACAGCAGCCCTTGGGGAGGGCGTGGAGAAGCATCTGTAGAAAAGCAGGAGAGAAACGAACACGGACACAGAGCAGAACCAGGCGTGGGAGCAAGAGGCTCAGCACAGTCTACATCCAGGCCTGATCCAGACCTGCTGTGAGCCCCCCCCTCACCAGCAGCCAGGGGGGTTCATGCTGCTGCCGTGGAGCAGAGTGGGGAGTCACGTTGCAGTTCTGGTTTTCACTCTTCTGATTGTTGCAAGTGCTGAAAGCCTGATCTGCCGGGGAACAGCACGGCTTGGGGCACGTTGGTGCTGTGTCCGGGGCAGCCCGTGGCAGGGTGCACCGAAATCAGCAGCACAGGCCATCGCCCCCGCAGGGAGGGAGGCGGTGAGGCTGGCGGTTAAGTGCAGGGATCATTTGTGCCAGGCAGGGAGGAGGAATGTTTGCCTTCTCTGGGAGTGCGGGAGTGCTGTAAGTGATAAGGTAATTACCTTCTTCAGCGTAAGCTAATTGACAGAGAGCTAATTGACTTTTTAAAAGTTGCGATTTCCCTTCCCTCGGCAGGGCGAAAGCCCCTTGAGCTTCTCTCGGCTGCTCCAGCTGACGTGGCCTGAGCTCCCCTGGGAGCACGGGGCAGATCTGAAGCTTGGCTGGGAGTCCTGAGCCAGGGCGGCTGCAACCCCCTGGCTGCATGAGGGGGGTCCGGCAGGCGCGGTGAGGAGCCAGGGAGCTACACCCGCGCTGAAGGGCTTGTGGGCATGCCATAAGCCCTGGAACAGGGGGTTCGCCTGGCAATTGCTGACTCAGGTGTAGCTTCAGCGCACAAATGGTGCCACATTAAAATGTCTGTCAGAGTCGTGGGCTACTGTAAAGTGGTTTACAGGCCTGGCTGGCAAAGCTGAACCTTTTGTTGTGATATACCGAGAATTTATGTCTGTAAATAGAGAGGAGATGTGTAGGAGGCGTAACAGGTAACTGGGCTGCGAAGGGCGGATCCTTCGCAGGCTGAAGGTCTGCTCCTCGCAGTGGCTGTGCATCCGCCACAGGTCATTGCTGCCCAGCTGAGGATCGCTGCGTGGAGCTGTGGCTGTGAAGCTTCCCGGGGGGGGGCTGCGCTGAAAGATGGTGCCAAGGCAGGGAAGAGCCACCGGCTACCGGTTGCCCCTCAGCCCCACTGGGGCTAGGAGCAGCAGAGTCCAGGGACCCCCAGCTCCGTCACAGACCCAGGCCAGCAGGTCAGCCGCTCTCTAGAAAACCATTGGAGCCAGCTGGATTAATCGGGTGCTTAAAAGCAACCCGGTGCACAAAAGATCCTGCTGCCCAGGGTCTGCAGGGCCACCCCTCGCACTGCCAGAGGCAAAAGCAGAGGGAGGCTGCGGCTCCGCACCCGCCAGGCCAGTGGCGAGGGAAGGAAGAGAGGCGCAGGGAGAGGCTCCTCCCGAAGCTGGATATGCTCCTTTGGGGGACACTCTCGGTGCATCTTCTAGCAACTGCCGCTGCGGGACTGTTTGCTTTCTTGTCAGAGAGAGAGACATACAGACATATGCAAACACACACAGGAACACCTTCCCCTACTGTAAAATGAGGACTCTCAACCTTCAGGCCAGTATCGAAACCGTTTACTGCTGCTTTGTGGTGACATGTCTCCCCATGCGTATCTCGTGGAGTCTGACAGACTGTTTGGCATCCCCAGTCCCCACAGCCATCCCAGGATCCAGGCTCAGCTCCTCAGACCTTGCCTAACATGCACCATTTCCCAGCCTCAAGATTACAGTTTAACCCCTCAGGAGATGAGATGGAGATAGCAAGCAGAGACACTGTCAGCAGATGAGCACACTGAGCACGGCATTTCTGGTCACACTGCTAGCTAACAAACAAGAATTTGTAGATTTACAGGAAAACATTGCACGTTCCCAAAGGCAGTACGGTACACTCTGGAGCTAGTCCAGAGGAAGGCATTGAATTCAGAGACATGTTGTCCCCAGGTTTGATCACCAAAGAAGGGAAGAGTGGTGATGCAGTTTTGTTCACATGCCCTGGGGAGCAGTGGGGCCACACAGTGGTGCAGACCCCCCTTGCCTGCCTTGGCCTCACCTGACCCCTGTGCTGATACCTGCCCACATCCTGCACCGCTCCTGGCAAACACGGAGAGCAAGCAGCCCCCACCCTGCCCTGGCATACCCTTCCAGGCTGTCCCCAGCACAACGGTCAGTGATGCCGTGGCCGTGACAACTCCCCAAATCCGCTCTCCCACTCTTGGAACCCACCCGGGCATCCCACCACCCTGGGGATGCACGGGGCTGGCACTGTACCCCCTTGCCCGTGGGCACCTGCCTCTGGCTCTGATCAGCAGGACTCATCCTGCTGGTCCTGCTGGTCCAGCTGCAGTGAGAGGGAGCAGGGGACGCCTGTCAGGTGCTCCCACTGCTTTCCTGCCAGCTGCCCCACTTGTCGTCCTCTGCTGCCGGAGCAGTAACGGGTCCCGGGCAGGTAAAAATAAGCCGCCAGTGTGACGGCTAAGAAAATCACAGCAGCAGTTAGGGGGGATTATGGCTTTTTTCTTCTCTGACAGGAAGGAGGTGTTTCTCCATATGAGTCTGAGGTTGCCCGGGGCAGCCACCACCACCCTCCATCACCGCTGGTCCCCAAGCACTCCCAAATAGGAGATGTGTTTGGTCTGAAACATGTCCACACAGGGCGAGGCTGCCGAGTATCCCCACGGTGCCCGGCAGCTGATCAGGTCAGAGCCAATGGAGAGTGCTCTGCCCCGGAGCTCTGTCTCAGGCAGGGAAGTTGTCCTGCTGCCTCCAGCAAACACTGCCTGTCCCTGCGAGCTGCAGAAGGTGCAGCAAATACTTGGAGTCTGGAAAAGCCCCAGGTGATGGCTGGAAGAGCCACTCAGCCCTGGCCCTGCAGGCTGCCGTTCCCCAGGGACGCAGGGCATGCATGGGGCAGGTGGCAGAGAGCCGGGGTCTGGCAGGGCTGCCCTTCGCTGGGTACGGGAGCTGCCGCTGGGACCAAGCAGCTTGGCAGCCAGTCAGAAGTGGGGTCACCATTAGTGCCTGGGGCTTCAGTGGCTTTTGTGAAGGGTGTCCCTGCCCCGCTGGGTCTCTGGTGGCCCAGCTAGCCAGCACATGTGCTCAGAGTGGCTGTGGCTCCCCAGCCCTTTCCTTGCTCCCGAGCCCGCTGCCGGCTGGGATGCTGTGTGAGTGCCTGCCCACAGGCAGTGGTGACCAGATTTGAACTGAGCATCACTAGCTGGAGCCAGCAGAGCCAGCTCTTCCTTAGAGCAAAGTATTTGTGACCGGTCAGATAACATAGAAACATCTAATGGGATTACTTGCGATGCCCTAAGTGTTGAATGTGCAGGTGGCTTTGTCCTATGCTAAGTGCAGCAACGAAAGGGCAGCGCTGCCAAGAGTCCTCTGTGGCAAAGCCTCTCAGAGGGCAGGGAGTCAAACAGAAATAGCGGCCTTTCCGGAAAGACTGGGACAATGTTGGGGTTTATCGTTCCTGGCAATGCGAAGAAGTTCCCCAGGGAAGGAGGTGCCCTCCCAGCAGCAGCTGTGCGGGGAAAGCAGTGCCGATAAGCTGTGTCAGCAGGGCAGTGCAGAGAGGCACCAGCCCCTCCACGCTAGAGATGTCCCTCCCCGCAGTGCACCAGGGGCATTTGGGTCATTCGGCTCTGGGAAGATGCCCTCCTCGCTGGGCGGGAGCGCTCTCCGGGCCACACGCTGTGCCACATTCCCTGCTCGGGGGTCGGGGCACTGCAAACGCCCAGCAGTGCCCCAAGGCCCCATGAACAGGCTGGCTGGGAGTGCATTACCTGTCAAACAGCATTGATCCAGGCTCTGTCTTATCTGAAACAGCCACAGCCCCGACCAAGTGCAAGGAAGGCACTCCACTTAACAAGCACAATTAGGGTGGCACAGCTGTAACACAGTGGCAGGAAAGGAGCTTAGCCACGGTGATTAATTCCCTCGTACCACTGTGTGCCGCAGCAGGGCTGCACATCTGCCTCTGGCGCAGGACGGGCTGACCCCAATTCTGCTTTACTATAACCCCAATTTGCTGGAAACTTTCATGAAACTTTCAAGTACAGAAGGAGAAATTTTTCCTCTTGGAAAGTTTGTGAGAATGCAGTGCCCACTTTTGGGACCAGACCTGTGGACCTTGTCCCTGGCAGCGGGGAACCAGGGCAGGCACAAGCTCAGGTTGGCCCTGCAATAGCAGCACAAGAACCACAGTGGGACATGGTGCACCGGGACGGCTGCCTCAGGCAGGACGGGCACAGGTAGGCACTCCCGTGGCATATCGTGGCACTGCCAGTTGGAATGAGGCTGCTTACGGTACAGAACCCATTTGCTGCCGAGGCCGTAGCCATTTTCCTTCCATGCAACTTGGGGCTTCTGCTCATTCCTGGTTGTGCTCCCCTGGTGCTGCCAGCCCAGCCTCTCCTCAGGCAGCACCACACTCGCGCTCCCAGTGCTGGGGCCCCCACTCTTGGCAAGCACCGGAGATTTTATTGGCTGTTTGCTAACGGAGTTGGAAATTAACATGATTATTTTGCATAGTAATTGGCAGCATGTGTGGTGAGGAGATCAAAATGCAGAGAAACTAGAAGTGAAGAGGTTTAGCAAAGCAGAGCATTTGGGGAAGTTAAATGGTGTGTCTAAATGCCTTGAAATGATGGTCTGCAGCCAGGGTCCCTGCGACATGTGTGACACTTGCTCCCTGTGCTCTTCTGGCTGGGGGGGAGGAGGGGACAGGGCTTCTCGCTGACTGCCGAGCAGACAGTGCTATTCGGGGGTACCGACCTGCACGGCTGCCAGCCCACTGCCGATGGCAGGCACCCAGCACGCCGTTTGGTATCTGCCGCAGACAATGGCGGGCGGAAGCTTTCCCTCCCACAGCGCCATACGGGAAGGCTTCTGTCACCGTGCCACCACAGGGAGAGGAATTTAAATGTGACAAGGCAGGTTCCTCTGAACTGCATCCAAATACCCACCTAAGAATAGTCTCTCCCTCCAGAAGGGCGTCTGGTTCCAGCCTCTCAGCTCCACAGCACCCCCTTTCCTCCTGACTCCTGCAAACCCACGACTTGTTACCAGCTGCTGGTGATAGATGTATGCAGGGCCTTGGTGTAATTTAGGAGTCACACAGAGAGCACAGTTCTTCTCCTTCAACCTAAGTCTGCACTCCACCTGCATGAAAGCAGAAGTCCTGGATTTATTCACCGGCTCCTTCCCCTGTTAATAGCAGGCCCTCTACTCTGCCTGTAATGTCTGGGTGTAGCAGCTTTTATCAGGTGATAAACCTGGATCAGTGAGGCCAGACTTTGTGTCAAACACACTGTAATATTCTCAAAATACAGCCCCAGCAGTGTGCAACCTAACAGCAGATGTGCAGCTCTCAGGATTAGGGGGCAAAGCCCCTGATGTCCTGTCAGTCAGGATATGGCAAATCCTGCATGTGCAGCACAGCGGGAGCTTCTGTTCGAGCAGCACAGCAGCAGGAGCCTTCCTCCCTGTTTACTTTCCATTGCAGACGTTTACCTTTGGACCAATGAGCTGGGAAGGTTTTCTTGCTGATTATAAGCCCAGCATTAGTATGCAGATGAAAATGCAAATTGGCCTAGATGAGACTTCCTGGACAGCAGTGGAAGTCAAGGATTTAATCTAGCCTGATCTTGGACATAGTTTAAGCTCCTCAAAACAAGAACACGTAACCTGATGCAAAGATTTCATCTCAATAAACCTTCCTGTCAACAAGCTCCAGGAGCCTTTGTTTGCCTTAGCAATGATGTTCAGGCAGAGGTGAAGTGTTTGGCATCGGTCCCTGTGCCCAAGAGTGTCTCTGCTGCACTGCCTCAGCAGCACCCAGCCCCTGCCTCTGCCCTGGTGTCCCCCCATGCTCCCGGGCCGTGTCGCTTCACCCCTGGCACCCCCAGACAAACCTGCTCCTCCAAAACACACCGGCCTGAGCCTTCTGCCAGCTCCCCCAGGCCATCGGTGACTTGGCTGGACTGTCTCCCAGGACTGTAGTCATGAGCAAGCATGCTTGCTGCTGCCCTTCAGAGACCTCGGGCAGCATCTTCCTCTCTCTTCTGTCCACCTCACGTGGCTCGTGGGAAAACCCCATTTCATGCTCTCCAGGTCCCTTTCCAGGAACCCGCCCAGCTGTCTGCTGTGGACCAAGATGTTTACTCTGAGCCGCGCTGGAGTCCTGACTTGGGCGAATGAACCGCATCCCTCTGAGTTTTAGTATTTCATCATAAGAAAATAATTGTCATCTCTGTGCCAGGTTCTGGGATTTCTTCTGCCAAATCCTGCCTGCTTCCCTTCAATATAGAGGCCAAAGCTGCAGAAGAGCCAACCAAGCCCCAAATTTTGATCAGAGCTTGCAGTGGCTCAGATTGCCAGCTACAAGTCTCCATGGGCTGCAAAGTCCATGAACTGCCCAGCCTGAGGGCACTTGGGGTAGATCCAGCGGTGATGCCGAGTCCAGTGGCTGCAGGGGTCAACGCTTCTGCGCTTCCCATGTGAGAAGTGCAGCTGGCACCCCGCAGTGTGGCAGAGCCGCAGCCAGCAGCGGGGCAGGGAGCGGGTCTCCTCCTCGCTGCCCACGACTCAAACGGCTCCTTTGCCAGGCTGCGGGGGGGAGGCGATGCTCCCATCTCTGTCCCAAGGGAACTGTAGGGAAGGCGCATGGGGACGCCATGCATCAGCATTCAAGGATGGCATTTCCCATGCAGCAGCCTCCAGGCCCTGAGTGCAATCAGGCTGCTGTTCTCCAGGCAGCAGGAGAAGGGCAGGCTGAGAGGGAAAGGCTCAGGCATGGAGGAGCAGTAGACCAGCCTACTTGGTGAGTGCGTGCTTAATTAGCCTCTATGTTAAAGGCCCAGTCCCCAGGAGCTGTATGTAGGAGCTGTGGGGACAGGAAAACTTCTTCAGCAAGAACAAGCAGTGAGACTGTGGGCTTCCCAGACCTTCCTTCCAGAGCTGGAAATCCTTCACACCAGAAGCACGAGCCAAGAAATGCTGGCAGCGCCAGGCAGCTGAGCACAGCCCTCACTGCTCCATCCTTGCGCATAAATTACCTCCAGGCTCTGAGCTAAACAAAGGCCCTGAAATAATTCTGCATTTTAATAAAGTCAGCGTTCGTGCCACTGTCATCCTTACAGAAAGGGAATTTGCATTTCTTTCTGCCAGCTCACTCTGCACAGCCTGCTGGCACTGGAGATCAGCCGCACTCTTCTGCACTCCCCGCCAAGGACTAAGTTACATATTGTTGCTTAATCACTGTAACACCAGAAATGCAGGGTAGAGCTGCTCTAACCCCTCAGACTAGAGAGCGCACCAATATCTCAAAAGCCCTCCAATGTGCAAGTTTGTCTGAAAAGCAGCACTCTCCAAAACACTTCTGCTGGTGACCATGCATCTCCCCCAGCCTCTCGACGGCTGCTCTCCTGCACTACCCTGCAGGCAGGCTCACACCTGATTTACCCGGGAGCCGAGGGAGGAAAAGCTGGCACTTGCACTTCTGGTTTGTATTTCTGTAAACTCTGGAAAGAAACAAACTGCAGCTTCTCCCTCCCAAGGGAAAGGCATCCCCCTGGGCTTAGAGCCTGTCACTAGCTGTGCCTCCTGCAGACAGCACGCAGTGAGCCGGTGAAGCTACTTAACGGTGCTTCCCCTGCCTGGGACCATCTGCAGTCCCAGGGCAGACAGGCAGAGCACTGCCAATGCACTCGTTCTCCTGTGACGGTCCCTTCACTCCTCACATTTCTCTTCTCAGACCCCTCGTGCTGGACACACGGGCCATGGGGGGTTTGTCCATTCTGGAGGCCACTGCCTTTCCCCGTGGGAGGTGAGGCTGGGGCTAAAGCACAAGCATGTCCTGCCAAGGGCTCTGGGGCTGCAGCAGGGTGAAAGGCACCTGCCTGGTCCTGGGATCACCCCCTTGTTTTGTCACAGTCTGGTGAGGGTCCCCCAGCCCACAGAGCTCTGTCACTCCGGCGCAGGATTGCTATGAGCCTAGCAAAGCTTAGGCTGCCCGAGCAGCAGCAGTCCCCTGAGCATCCCTTCTGCCCGGGCAGGGTGGGTGCATGGGGCCACCAGTGCCTCCTGCCGGATCCCTCTCCTGCCTCCCACCTCCATCCCGCCTACCTCAGCTGTGGCAGCTGCGCCAGGGCCACCCGCTGCGGGGGAAAACCGTGATCATAGCTTTCAGCATGTTCAATTACTGTCAGTTAATGATGATTAATTTACAATTAAGGGCCTCTAAAGGGTAGTGTGTGTGTTAAATAAATATTGATCTTTCATTTGCGGCCACAGGTATATTACCCCAGTTGCAGGAAACACGGCAGTGGCAAGAGCTGGGCTGCCTGCGCTCCCAGCGCTGGCGTGGGGAGAGCTGCCCTGCCGTGCCTCGAGCTAACGGGGTCTGTCAGGAAACCAGGGGCTGCCCGGTGCAGGAGGGTTCAGTTTGGCCTCATCCCAGCCGGGAACTCTGGCTGCTCAGGGCTGGATGAGGATTGCTTCGCCTGGGGTGTTTCAATATCAACTGCAATTGCTTGGTCCTGTTTCCACTTGCAGAAAGCATGTGAGAGTAGGGGGGTGCTGGGAGCTGGTGGTTTTCCTCTTGCATGGTCCCTAATTAGCCTTGTAAAATAAACAAACTGTCCAGAGCCTGTTACGGTTTCATTAGCAGCTCAACAACTTAACAAACTCGTCACTGAATACACAATGTGTTTTTCAACCCAGTTTCGGCAGTTCTCTGGAGTCTTTCTGGCTGGCATGGTCAGGCCATGGCCCGTGCATGTGTGCCACATCGTGTCCCGGGGGAGGACAGGTGCCCTCAGCATCCTTCACAAAGGCACCGTCAGGAGATGTGACCTGATGCCTGTCGGGGTCTCTGGTGGGGTTTGGCGAAGGCAGCCGGGACGAGGCCCGTCTCTGCAAAGATGCTTATGAGAGGCACTGTGAGGGGATGAGCAGTGCGGACTCAGGGCTTTGGCTTCCCAGTGAGCCCCATCCCCTGTGTCACTGTTCCTCCTTGGTCTCCCTTGCCCAGCCAAACCGCCCTGGTGACCACTTCCAAGCCGGGGCTAACTCTGCTGCGCTGGGCTTCGGCCGTGCCCTGAGGGAGCCCTCGCCCTCGCTCAGCAGAACCAGCCGTGTTGCGCAGCTCCTCGTTTCAGGCCCTGAGGCACAAGAATTGCCACCAGTCCAGGCAACTGTCGATTTCTCATCCTGTCATGCATGCCTACAAAGTTTTTTTTACGTCAGAGTATTTCCTGACATCTATCTGACTTTTCTGTCTGTAATGAGCGCACTGTCCAAGATGTATTTTTTCTAAAAATCTTTTATCAGTTAGTTGTTAGCTGTACAGCTCTTCACATTTTCCAATTTTATCACTGTTTTTAACTTGCATTTGTAACTGCTTTGTTGGGCTAGCAATGGATATCTGTGCGTTATTAATATACACATCAAAATCCAGACTAAGCTTCTGGAGAGTCTTTCGTGCAATGTACCACGGGGCCCTTCCCAGGCCACCACCACTTAAAGCATGTCTGGAAATGACAGGTAAGGCAGCACTAAGGGTCCCAAATCGGCACGCCCTGCCTCCGGGGCGTGCTGTGGCCGACAGCTCCTGGCGCCATGACCGGCAGCCCCTGGGAACCACCACAGCATGTTACACTGGGAGAGGGTGAGGAGAACAGCACAGGCAGAGGTAGAGCATAAAGACCAGGGACCAGCAACAGCTGGAAATATCTGCAAGAAACAGTCATCTCCTTTGTATTTTTTTTCTCCAGAGACACAAATTTAGTGTAGTTGCTGCCGTATCATACATTGCTGCATCCCATACAATGGCTGCATGGATACAGCCATCCATGCAGATGCTTTTGCATCCATGCAGATCCATGTGGAAGGACATTCAGAGGCTCTGTGCATCCTCCCACACATCAGTGAGTGATGTCCACAGTCCTATTTTTTTTTCTTTAAATTCCTTCTGATTTCCCAATACCTGGTACTCAGGAGTCTAGAAAAATATCTAAACACGGTACAATCCACCCCAAATAAATGAAGGCCATTTCAACAGGCACCAGAGCCAGCACGTCCTGAATGCTGGAGCTCAGCAGGGGTTTCCGCAGTACCATAGCGCTCTTCTTTCCCATCTGGGATTCTTTTCCACAGGTGGATGATTCAGGAGGTGGGAACGCCATCCCACCCCACTCCAGCCATGTCCCAGGCAGCTTCTGAGTGATCTCTGCTCCTTTTCTCCAGCACATTCCCAATCGCCATTCCCAATTGTCATCCACTCACCAGGAGCTAGTCTCCCTTCTCCTCTGCAGTGCCTTTCTTGGAAGCAGGCTTACAAGAAGAATATTGTTTCTGGCTTTCTCTTTTATTTGAGGCATGTATTTAAAATGATGCTTCTGTTCCAAATGAATGAGTCGATTCATTCAGAAGTGCAGTTTCTGTTTTTGAATCAGCAGAGCTGTTTATGCTCATAGTGTCCATAAAACTGTTATTTTAGTCTTGACACTGATGCTTATGAATAAAATTTAGATCTCATTCAGAAGTACATTAGCTATAGCTATTTGGCTTCTTGTTAAAGCATTAATTTTTATTGAGAAGACTACATTGCCAAGCAGCTCCTTCTGCATCTTGCAGCAAACTAAGTACCTCAAAGTATAGACTTCAGTAAGACCAAATTACAGCATGTGCCCCCCTGCTCCCAGTACCCTCGGGTCTAAACGTTCAGTTTGCGGCTGGTTTTGTTCTGCTGCTGGATCATAGTAGGAACTTCCCAGTTACCCTGGGTGAACAGGGGAGACTGGAGCAGATGCGCCATTGCTCAGGAGGAGGCGTTCAGGGTCTGCTGGAGCCATCAGTAAGCTAGTACTGCATTGCTTATTCATGACGGACTGGATGTTGGGTGTACTGGAGCCAATTAGCTCTCCCATGTATTTATTGCACTTTTTTTCTTGAAGCAAGCTGTTAAATGTCAAAAATACTTTAGCGTTTTAGCAGAAAGATAATTTTTTAATAGATTCCACCTACAAAAAGGAGCTGACTGGCAGAATATTAAACTCAGGGAGATTTATTTTTAATCCGTGCCTCCAAACAGCTTGAGATAACCATTTTTGCATCACTCCTGGCTGATTAATACTGCTGTCCCTTGCCTGTCCTCCTCACTTGGTGCTGTGGCAGCTGTGGCCTCTCACATCCCATTAACCTTGTCTGCAGAAGGGACACCTGGCCAAACCGAAGAATTAGCTCTTGTAATTAGGAATGTAAACATCACACACTGCCTGCTAACATCCACGTCCCATCCCTGCTTTCTCCCGGTGCTCGTTAGGGCAGGATACCTCCAGACAGGCTCTTCCCATCATCAACTTCCCACACACCAGCTTCCAATAGTTTCTAAATTAACAGTCCTATAAAAACCAAATCAAACAACAAGTAGCTTTGCTTCTTCAAGGATATGGATTGGTATTTTGTTGCTGCTGGTTGCACCTAGCTGTATTCCAGAAAAGGACACCAGCAGTCAGTGGTGTTTGCCAGGACTGTGTGGTAAGTCTTGTCCTCTTCCTTAGAGAAGCTAATTGATGCTTGTGACTTGTCTGGTACCAGCAGAGCAATAGTATTCCTAACAATGGCCAAGTTTATATCTGGGCTCTGTAAGCTGATGGCACAGCAACAGGTCAGGGTGCCAAGTGTTTCCACAGTGAAGCTACCTGAGGTGGCACAGAGATGCCCTCTTGCCACCTCTGCCTATGGTCCTACTTGGTTTAATTTTTAGGCTAAGTAGTATCAGTCTGTTTTCACTATCAGTAGTAACTCCATGGTGCTGGATGGAGCAATTAAGTTATTGTTCATAATACAGTAGGTTCTGAAAATTAAGGTGACTCTATTTGTTTCTCAGTAATATAATGAGCTATTTTGAGTGATGCTAGATTTAATGGCTAAATCAATATGTGTATTTAGTGTTAGGCTTTATTTTAGCACTAAGTGACATGAGATAAGCAGACTTAGAGAGTGTTAATTGGTTTGTATTTAGCATTTACACTAATCAGAGTGTGCAGTGCTGCCCAGGGCTCTTCAGCACTAGTAATTCCGTTTATCCAAACCAGGAATTGTTTACTCTATCAACTGGAGTGGAATCAGTCTGTTTTTTCACTCACTTGAATGTTATACTGCATGTGTGAATTTAACAGAGTCCTGGCTAAATCTAAGCTGTGCTGCACGTACTGTGTTTGTATATGGGGAAAAGATGGCTAAAGAAACCCTGAAGAAAACAAAACATTAACAAACACCTGTACTGACAAAGTCACTATATGGAGTCTTCAGTATTGCAAGTAAACACAATTTATTTTCCTTCATGGCCGGCATATTTCTCTGCCTTCATTTTGAGGGTGTGCTTAAGGGAAGACTGTGTTCCCCTTCCCAGCTTACTGCCTGCTACAATCAAGACAGAACTCCCGTCACCCTGTTTATTGGATGAATCCACCAACCCTGCCAAGCCCTCATCAGCAGGGTTGCAGCACTCTGTTTTCATGAATCAGACACAGGAGATGGGGTTTATCGGCTGAGATGCAAGAGACCGGCTCTGCTGTGCTGCCCAAGGAGGGATCCTGCCTAGGTCTGCTGGGTGGCATGGATGTAGCCTGTGGGGTGTCTCCTGGATGCAAAAGCATATGATGTGCCAGAAGCCTCCTCCACAGTTGTTGCTGAGCTGCCTGGCCTGGGCTCACATCTGTCTTGTGCCGACAGGAGCAGATGTCTGGGGAAGAGCCTGCTGGAGCATCCCAAGAGCCGACACCAGTGGCAGCAGACCACGGGTGGCATGGCTGCCTTCAAAATGGCTTGGAAACAACCTCACCATTGCTATATTCCCATCACCTGGCTCTTTTTTTAATAGAGTTGCTTTGGGATCATTTAACTTTTATCTAAACGTTTGCTTCCCAGATGAGATCTTGGAGAGCACAGCTCTGGCTCCCTGGACCGGCGCTGAGCCCCTGGAAATAGAGCTGTCTGTCAGAAGTGCTGACAACCCTTCTCAGGAAGCTGCCTCCTGAGCTGTCCCCAGGGTCCTTTCTCGCTGCAGACCCGGTGCTCGCTCTGTTCCCACACCCCTTCCCCTCGCAGCAGGGCAGGTATGACTTATAGACACTGGTGGCATGTGCAGAACCTGCAATGTTGTTCCCCCAGCAAGGATGGTCTGTATGAGGAAGGTCAGATGCACCACTGACTACTCCTTCTCCTGGCTGCTCTAAACTGTACTGAGAGGCAGGACAAGATGAAATCCCTTTTATTTTGCAAAGTGCTATTTTATTGATTTCTGCCAAACACCCTCTAACTTGGTTACAGTGCCCCCCCCTGCAGTGTTGCTGCCTGGGAGGGCCACGCGTGGCTGTGTGCAGCGGGGTGGGGGGAAAGCCCAGAGTTGCCGTTATCTGGAGCTGCAACAGTGTTTTGACAGTTCCCGAGATGGACGTTAAATCACTTCTGCAAGGGAGAGTGAAGGGATGTCACTCGGGCTCAGAGAGGAAGCTCTGCTGTACCGATTGCACTGACTGTGTGATCCGAGTCAGAATGAGAATCATAAATCTTGATTATTCTCTGTCTCAGCTGATTTGAACCAAATGCCTTGGACAGGGATATAGTTCACATCTCACTGAAAACTGCAAAAAAAACTGATTAAATGTACAAACTGATATAAATAGCACTCTATCTGTGTTAATGCCCAAACTGTCACTGCCTGGGGAGGGGATCCTGTGTGGATGGGGCTCTGCCCCAGCCCAGAATGGCTTCCTGGATATTTTCAGAGGTGGCTTTCTCCCCACTGCCATTTATTTTGGTACTTTGTTCCTGCAATGCTGGCTGTTATTATGATGCTGTCAATTACAGATGGCATCTCTGATTCTGATTGCACTTTGCTTACAATTAAGCATCCTATAGAAAAATGGAAATGCTGGGTCATTAACATGAAGTAATAATAAGGTAAACCATTCAATTATGGAGGAAAAAACATTTTGAATAATAAGGATATTGTATGCCTAAAGACATTCAGATGCCAGTGTGTTACCATTTTTGCATACATAATAAATGAACTTAAACCCCAAAATAATCAATGGAAGCAAATAATAAATAGCTGTGCCCTCAGTAATGGCCTGGCTGGCATTAATCCCTCTTGGGGCAGAAGAGCAGCTCCTGGGTGGGAACAGAGGAGTCTCAGATCTGTGCAGTCCTTGGGTATCACTTTGGGGGATGCCTTGACCACCATGGGCTCATCTGCTGGGACCAAGATGGTGCCTTGGGGGTGTCCTGGGGACTTGGGAACTGATGCAGCCAGCTTGCCTCTCGTGCTAAGCAGGGGAGATCAGGAGTTTCAGGGAAGAGGCAGTAAGGGGAGATGGGGCGGTGGTGTTCCTTGCTACCTGGTAATGGAGAGGGAGGGCAGCGGGGCTCTGCCCAGGGCATGTGCTGGGCTGCAGGGGCTGGATGTGAACACTGCCCCACTGTAGATTAAAAAGTGGGATATTGTGTTTTGGACAGCTGAGAGGTTAATGCAGTTGGGAAGATCTGGCCACTCGGTGTCTATGTGGAGGGATTTGGGACTGGCTTTGCTACCTCCAGCATCCGCTGCCACCTCCCAGCATGAGCCTGTCCTCCTCCCCACCTGCCCCTGCGTTCAGCCGCTCTGCCTCTGACACCAGTGGGCCTGCACTGACCTGTCTCATCTACAACTAGAAATCAAACAAGTAATTGCACAGGTTTGAAGATGCAGAAGGGCTGTGCTCCTGGCCACCTGCCTCTGACCAGCCAGGATATCCTATGGCAGTGTTTATTGGTGGTTTTGTGTCGAACACTTCTGTGCCTGTGGGGTGAGAGTCCTCTCTTCCCCAGCTGCAAGCGGGTCCAAGAGCTCAGCATTGGGATGTGTACAATTACTTTTGTTATTCAACCTATTCTGCAGATATCGCTCCTCTGTTGTCCCTCTGTAACAATTCCCAACCTTTTAGCTGTTGATGGCTCGCCTATTACTCTGGCACTGTGTTAAGATAACATCCAGATACATCTGAAGAGTGGAATTTATTTACTGTTTTTCCCTGAAAAGCTTTTAGCATGATACAGCAGCAGTGCTTTCACTTAGGCAGCCATTATTGTCAGGGTTTTTTCCTGGTAGAAGTAAATTTTCCAGAAGATGAAAAAGGACTCCTCACGATGTATAGCTCCATACTACATTTTAATACTCTATTTTCATGATCTTCCTTCTCAGGAAAGGCCCATCTTTGGGAAACAGGAATGATTTGAACTGCCCAGTTGAGTCAAGTCAGTATTTAAAGTGAACTGGACTGTGTGTATAGCGCGCTCTTCCTCAGCTGTATCTTTTCCATAACAAACTGGCTTTTCCAGGAACCATAGCCTGCAATATCAATAACATGTATTATTAATAGTCTTGAAGCTTCCACAGATATACTTAGCAATCACAAGGCAAAGTTGGATGGAAACACATCTGCATGGGTGCCTGTGCAGTCCTGCACAGCTGCCTGCCAGCTGTGTTCAGGGCAGGAGGACACAGCCGGCTGCACTAGGGCTCGTCCTGCCACATGTTTCAGGCAAGTTCATAAAATCATAGAATAGTTTGGTTATGGAAGGGACCTCTAAAGGTCATCTAGTCAGTTCATAAATCATAGAATGGTTTGGTTATGGAAGGGACCTCTAAAGGTCATCTAGTCCAACCCCCCTGCCATGAACATTTTCAACTAGAGCAGGTTGCTCAGAGCCCCGTCCCCGTCCACCTGGAATGTTTCTGGCGATGGGGCATCCACCACCTCTCTGGGCAACCTGTGCCAGTGCTTCACCACCCTCAGCATAAAAAATTT
>NW_008796063.1:12691803-12698704 GCF_000699145.1 Aptenodytes forsteri
GTGAAGCCATGCTGGCTGTCTCGAATCACCTCCCTGTCCTCCATGTGCCTTAGCATAGCTTCCAGGAGGATCTGTCCCATGATCTTCCCAGGCACAGACGTGAGACTGACCGGCCTGTAGTTCCCCGGGTCTTCCTTTTTTCCCTTTTTAAAAATGGGGGTTCCCACCTCAAGAATAGGCTTTCTCAAGCAAGTGGGAAGGGAAGGTCTGCGATGGCCTGCTGCCAACAAGGGGCACTGGATCTAGTGTTTTGGAGAGGATTTCTATCCTGCAAGCATAGGCCAACATGTGTATTGGCATTTTATGTAGTTCATGCCCATTTTATCTGCAGGCGTGTTGGGGACTGGCACAGCTGCAGTCCTGTGGCTCACCTGAGGCTCATGAGTGGACTGGGACAGCCAGGAGTGTGTGTGCATGCCCATGTGTGCCTCAGCTTAGCTGGCCTCTTGCTGCTGCTTGGGTGCCAGTGTGCACGGGGAAGGCAGAGGGAGCCCTGTGCCCCTGCCCAGCCCCAAGTACTGACCCCATCGGGGGCTGCTCCTTCCTGAGCCAGGGGAGCAGGGGCTGCAGCCGGCTTTCCAGGCCAATCCGGGTGGTGACAGCTCTGCAGTGCACGGTAGGTTTGGCTGATCTCAAAGACTGACAGTGAAGTTTGATCGCTTGTATCAGGGATTTTTCCCCTGGCAGGTTTTCATCACCCTGTATTGGTACTTTCCAAGCAGGTGTATGGAAGGTGCTCCACGCTGCTCCCCTTTTGCTCTACTGCTATCTGCAGTCAGCCCCGTACTGAGCATTAGCATGTGCATCCCCAGAGCCTGGATGTGCAGGTGACACCCTCGGCTTGACCATGCCTTCTGAGTGAGTGGGGAAACAGGAGTGAGGAGAAACAGGAGCACCCTAATTCTTCAGAGGACCCACACTTTACAGAGCAAGCTACACGTGACTGAGACATGGGTATTGGGACACCCCAAGTTTTTCATAGCTAGTTTGTATTTATTAAATGTATTCATTAAATAGCTGCTCTTTCCCCCTGGGGTTTGCCCCCCAAACTGTCTGAACCCCTTCTGCAAGATGAAGCCTCCCTCAGACATGGAGCTTGCCGTGGTTAGACACAGTCCTCAGGGTGGGCATGCTTCTTTTTGGGTTGGCTGCTTGCTTTCTCAGCCCTAGGATTTGCAACAAGTCATGGACATCCAGGTCTTTTCCCTTCCTCCCATGACAGTGGAAAATGAATGAGCTAGCACTCAAGGGACTTGTACCTGTACTTTGAAGGGAAATCTGGGCTCGGAACAGACTACCTTGACTTGAACATCCTCAGTCAAGGAGGCAGGACTCACCTCTGCCTCTGTCAGTGAGTCCCTGTTCCAGCATGTGTGTGAGAGGCAGGGCACTCAGACTAGTGCTGCTTTGCTATAAGTGTGATTAATACAGTAAGTAAATCTGGTAGACGACACTGAGATATTCCCAGTGAATAGCATCACAGTGCTTCTGTAGAGAACAGTAGTGAAGCTATTTTGACTGCAGTGGGATTAGAAATATGCATTTCCAGCCTTTTTCACAACCTGTTTCATGGCTCAGTGCTGACCAGCAATAAATCTTACACTAAAATTGGAGAGATTGGGCCAAATTTATCCCTGGTAAAATGATGTCACACTGAACATGCATCTCCATCCACAGGACTGAGATTGCTTTGCACAGTTGAAGCCAAGTGGTGCCAAGGGCTGTATTTGTGAGCCACCCGAGATGGTGCATGCTGACGCAGATGTGCCAAGCACTTCTAGCCATGCCAGGAGCTTGCAGAGCTCTAGTGGCTGTTTCTAGGTGAGCTGTTGGGCCAGGCCAGGCAGCTCAGGAGTTAGCACACCCCTATGCATTCGCCATGGCTGCTGATGAGGAAGGTGGTCGTTAAGGGCACACACAGACCCCACCCACCCCCCCATTAGGAATGCAGTGAAACCCACTGTCTAATCTGAGACTGTCCAATTTGTGTGTGAGCTGTGCAGTCAGATGGGCGAGGGATTTTGGCACAAGGCAACAGCCATATCCCAGAGGAGATCCACTTGAGGAAAGAACAGAAGAAAGCAAGATTTAGCATTAAGATCATAATTTCAGATTACATTGTGCAAGCATCAACAATCTATATACATGAGTCTTTGGGGAACACAATGCTGTAATAGCTATCCAAGCCAGCCTGAACAGCAAGGGTTGTTTTTAATTGCAACTGAATGGATCTAACCTTGTGATGTCTGTTCACAAAGCATTGCTGGATTAATACAGGTTCCATAGTTGCTTCTGCTAAAAGACTTTAATGGATCAGCTTAGTTCTCTGCTCCATGATTATAGCATTCTTACCCGCCTATCATGCATGAGCCAGATGGTCCCAGTGAAATCAGAGCATATTTATATTTTTGTCTGCTACTCAGCCAGCTGCCCACTGATTTTGTTGCATAGTGGTAGGAGGAGAGGAGCCTTCTTGGGTGAAGTTCACCCACCTCTTTCCCTAGCCCTGGTATCTCCCCCACCTCCGAAAATACATCAGAGGAACCATAGAAGGGTTCTCTCCCCAGGGCTGCTTGGGAGGCTTGCCCAGCTGGCTGTGGAGGGCAGCCATGCTTCAGCGGCAGCAGCGCAGCACTGTCTCCTGGCATGGATTCAGCCGCTTCCCAGTGCACAGGGGGATGTTTTCAGTTCTATCGGCGATGAGAGCCATTAAGAAGGTACAAGTACTAAAGAGATCCTGAGCGATGCCTATAAAACCTCTGAATCCCTGACAGAATCAATAGCAGGCTCTCAGGAGTAACTTCTCATCCAGGCCAACTTAAGCACATGCCAATGAGCTGTTAAAGATTTTGCATTTTGTGGAGACACAGAATCCCTTTCATTGCAATTGTTGGACTCTAGACTGGGCGAGATGATGAAAAATCACATTAGAAATAGACTGTCCTCCAAAGGCATTTTCCTCAGTGTCTGGGAGAGCAGCTCGAATGATGCTCGCAGGCGGCATCCTTCTTCCAGGCTCTTGCCCAGCTAGTGCCGGCAGTACCCTGTGAGCCCGGGCTGCCTGCACTGTCATCGGAGGAGAACCGTGTCCTTTGGGGTTTGTTGCAATGAGGGCGCAGACCCCTCTGGCCATGTCTGCAAGGAAAGCAGAGGTAGAAGAGCATGAGAGGGAAGGAGGGAGCAGGGGAGCTGTGCCCCATGAAATGGAAGTCCCGGGACTGGCACCTGGGGTGCAGCAGAGCCTCTGTGGTGTCCTGAGCTGTTTCATTAGCCCACAAGCAGGAGCTCTGGGCAGCCTGGGCAGGCAGCTGCCCGCTGGGGCTGCCGAGCAGCCTCCGGCCAGACTCAGGCCCAGTGCCCCGCTGCACACGCTTGCCTCCCCTTGGATAACTTTGCTATTGACACAATTTCCAATTTGGCATTTTGGTTACCGTAGCAACTCGATGCTGCCATTCTCTGATCAGATCAGCTCGCAGTTAGTCAACACCACATTAGCACCTGCGTTGGTATGGCAACACAGGACCATTCTCCATCCTGACTGACACTGCTGCGGGACGACGGTTCCAGGTGGTCCTGGAGGGGAGCGTGTGGCCTGGGAGGGGAGGGTGCAGAGGGGGCATGGTTGGCCCTGCTGCGGGGCAGCAAGATGCTCCCAACCCCCTGCTGTTCCTTACTCCTCTGGCTGCAGCGGGAGCCAGGTCTGCCCCCCATTCCAGCTGTAGTGTCCTGGGCTCCCGAGTCCTGCACGGCCCAGGAGAAGCTTGGCAGGGATATGGCAGGAAAGGTGGCTGGTACGGAGCGAGGAAGTGTCCTTGCAATCTCAAACTGCCCCCATGAGTGTTTTGCATGGACACCAAATGGCTTTGCATATTTGGGATGAAGGAAAGCTGCTTGTCTTGGAGAAGGAAACCAATGGTCCCAGGCAGCCCTTAATTTGGGGCAGTAAGTCCTGCAAGAGCAGAGCTCGAGTCACAGAGAAGGATGGTTCACCCCCTTCTCCCACAGCTGGAGAGTCACACCAGCTTCCAAACCGTGAAACTGTTTCAGTGAGTCTCCCGGGGGACATTTGTTTTGCTTTAGCCCCAGTCTGAACTGGCACCCGCTTTTCTGAAAGTGCTTTACAATTTGCGTTTAATGTTTTTCAACAGACATGTGCAAGCCATGTGAATTAGAGCAGTATGAATCTATTAGGCAGCGACAGATGCAAGTTTTGTGTCTCTTATTAGAAGGGATTGGGTTCTGAGGTTTAGTGATGTGCAAAGGATTGGACTTTGGAGAGATTAAAATTATTTTCAGCGTTAAGCACAATATTGCTAAGCTAATGCACTGAGTCTTGAATATAGATTCACAGACCAAAAAGATTATAAAACATTAAACCTATGTAAATTCAGCTGTAAATTTATGTTTGAACAAATTCAACAAGAGATTTGACTTGGTGGCTTACAGCAAATAGGTTCTGCTTTTAATGTGTATTGCAGTCTTCAGTTGCAATGCCGTTCTCCCCTTGAAAGTCCCACGCCTGCTGAATTACTGGCAGGTCACAGTTGACAGCTCAAGCAATTATACCGGAATGTGTTAATAATAAAAAGGAAAATGACTTCATGTTTGTCTTTTCAGAAGACAAAAGCAGATGTTTGCTCCACACTGAGGAGCAGCAGAGATGAGCTCCATGGGCAGGTGACACTGTCGCAGCACCTGGCCATCACCTCTTTTGGATAGCAATCGTGCAAATCCGTGTCCTTCTCTGTGGTTCTCCAAGCCCTGGGAGTTGCTGTGAAATTTTTTCTCTTGTTGAAACATGAAAATACAGTTAACAAAGACTCTTTTTGAGTGGGATTGCAGGAAACCTGCAACATCGTGAACAAGCTGCCTACACAGAGATAAATGACAGCTGTGACTGAAGGAATAAACAAGATAATCTGGATTTAAATAAACCACAAGGGGATTTTGGCAACATGCAAATTCACTAATTTATAAAATGTATCCTTTGAAAATAAAGAGCTTGTCTGAAGCCAGCAGTTAAGAACAATTACTACAGCGCATTTTCCCAATGAGGGCTTAGAGCTGGCCTTTGCCACAAACCAGAGGAGACCAGGAGCCAGATGTCCTGCCCATCGCCGCACAGCGGCTGGGGGGCGTTTTTGTGCACAAAGCAAAAAACTCGAAGAAGCGATGGTAGCAAGTCCCCTGTCTAACTGGGGAGCTGCAGGAGTGGTGGGGGTGCTGGGGGGGCATGCAGAGCAGCCTGGCTCTCCTTAGCCTTCAGGTCACAGCACTGGGGAATGAGTAGGAAAGGAGAGAAATATCAAAAGCCCAAGCAAGCACCCAATAACACATATTTGATCATCTGCTGTGAGGACCAGGTAATTCCTGGATCCAAGCCCAGGAATGGCAATAAAAGTTTCATTTTAACATTGCACAGCGCAGGGATGCCGCTACCAACAAGCATGAAGAAACGACACCCGTCCCCATAACTGAGTGAAGGAGTCATTAATGCCGTATGGTGGTGGAGTTCCTTCCAGGGGGAAGTGGCTTGTTGTCATTGCCCCTGTTTTTCAGGTGGGTAGCGATGAAGGGAGAGGAGGGGCGGGAGGTGAGTAGAGACAGTGGCAGAGTCAAGAGTAGACGTGTCCCATTCCGGCACTTCATCTCCTGGGCTGCTCTGCGGAGGTGGTCAGCAGCACGGCAGTGCCTCTTCGTCAACGAGCCTGGCATCGAAAGGGAAATAAACACCGCAAGAAGAGCCAAAGCATGTCCAAAAAGCTAGGCAGTCCTCTCCAGGAGCAAAGCCCCAGCCCAGCATGGCAAAGAGCTCTGCAGCAGCCACCGGAGGACAGCGATCCGGAGCGTTGCGTCCTGCCTGAGCGCGCGGAGCTGGTTATCATTCTGTCGGCATGCGCACAATTAGGGCAGAGCACATGGCAGCAGCTCTGTGAAGGTTAACTGCTCTGAGGAGTATTCCTGCTGTGCCAGAGGCTCGGCTGCTCCAGGTTTAACACCTTTGTTATGCTCAGCAACAGGAGCCAGCGGTGCCGTGTATTGTTCTCACTGCATGCTTGGCAACAGCTATTGTGTGCAGCGGGACATGTGCAGGATGTGCTGGCTCTTGGGGCTGACAGGCTCGAGCCTCCTTCACAGCTGCCTTTGCACTGTGGGAGCTCAGCAAGGCAGTCCATATGCCTGCCCAGGAAAGGCAGCACCTAGAAGGCAGAGTCTGGGAAAAAACATTTCTGTGTGTGCATCCCAGAGCTGCAGTAGTTCTGGTGCTCTGCAGGGCCAGGGGTGTCTCGAGGACACACTGCAGCTCCCAATGTTATCCTTAAAACTGTACAGCAAAAGCTGAATCTGCTTTTCCTCCTCTTTTCCTTGATCGCTACTTCCCTGCTGTCTCTCCTCAGTGCCAACCTATCTATCCATTTGTCTTTATTGTGCATGGAATTAAACACAGTCCTTAAATGTGGCAAGACTTTCAGATTACTAGCTCTGCAATTTCTTGGCTCCTGTTTATTGTGATAACATCATCTGAAGGGGCTGTTGTAATTAATAGTTTGTTCCTGCTTCTTTCATAAACCCCTGGTGTGTTTGTTTTATACTTGAACATCAGCCACTACAACTTGCTTCCAGTGTATTGTCTGAAGCATCCCCACCACAGAGAAAAGGTTTAGAGATTTGGGGGTTTTTTTGCAACAGCTTATTGAAACCATAATTTAAAGTAAAAGCTATGTAAGTATAATATTAAAGGCAAGACAATCATCTTGCCCTGACCCTAGAGAAGAGGGGACCAAAATCCTTGTTTACAAAACTGTCCATGAAGTGGCTATTGCCATGGCATGGCAGTGCCTGGAAGGAGAGGGAACCCTGCTCCTGGCTGTCACCCAGCCCTGCCAGTGGCAGGGTGGGG
>NW_008796063.1:12698887-12708917 GCF_000699145.1 Aptenodytes forsteri
TGCTCCTGGCTGTCACCCGCCCCTGCCAGTGGCGGGGAGGGGAAGAGCGGCAGCGTGGGTGAAGGAGAGCAGCAGTACTTCCTCTGAATTCTGATTAATTTTCATCTCAAAGCATTATCATCTAAAACCCCACAAATCACAGATACAGTCCATAATACAAAGCAAATGAAGGCTTATGTGAGCACCAGGTCCTTGGGAACCTGCCCAAATGTCCCAGGAGGGTCTGCGGATGGCTCACAGTGCCGGGGAGATGCTGGTCGGGGGGAGCAGGAGCAAATGCAGCACAAATACCATCGGTTACACTCTCCAGTCTGATTGCACAGCCAGAGCATCGGCACAAGGGGCAGGGGCCCAGCCAGCCCCCGTTTGTTCTGAGCTTTTAGTTTGAGAGTCCATAGGCACTTATTTGCAGAACAGCGTCTTGTCAGCTAGGAGAGAGACCAGATACAAAGACGTATTGCCAAAAAACCAGGAAACTAGTGGCCGCGGCTAGACCAATACACACTGCAGCCGAGGTGCTAAGTAGCAGTGAGTGGTGTTAGTTAACCCCGGGAGCTCCCCGGGGCTGCCTGCCCCCTCCGCTCCCCGGGGCTCCTCGCTACAGGGCAGATGTGCTAGTGGAGGCAGCGCCCCGGGTGGGCCAGGGCAGGCCAGGGCAGGTCTGCCTGTGCGATGCAGAGGGTCAGAGCAGACGACGGCAATGGTCCCCTCGAGCCCTATTGTCTGAGAGTCCATTGCTCGTAGTCCGGCAGAGCTTTTAGCATCTCATAATCGCCACATTTTGACATTTGACAGCCTGCTGCATGCTGCCAGGGTGTGTGACTCAGAGGAGCATACACCAGCCAATTCTGCCTATGCTGGTCCCTCCTTCTGCTGAGACAATTGCATAGGAAAACAGCTTATCCTGTCTGAGACAGCACAAACAAGTGTGCGGTGCTGCTGCACGGGTGTCAGGGTAATTGAACACTACGGGTTATGGTGTTTTGTGCTTGCGTGGCAGTCCAGCACCATTTGCAACGTAGGACTTTTACACGCTGCTCCTTCTCCTGTTATCCAGGCCACTGCTGTCTCAGCTGATGCCCTCTTCACTCAAAAATCAGAGCTGCCTCTTCCTGTTCCCTGTAGTGCCGCATGCCACGGGTTCACTGCAGTCCCGCTGGTCCCGTTTGACCCTCTTGTCTCAAAGCGCTGATCCAAGCTCCCAGCAGCAGCAGCAGGAGGAGTAACAGCAGCCCCAGGTCAGCCTTCCCAGAGCTTCACCCCCATTATCAGCTCAGGATCAAACATGACCCTGGCCTGGAAGGGATGCTTCTGGAGAACCTGCTGTAAACTGAGACCTTCAGTATTCCTGTGGAGAGCTGGCAAAGGGAGCATCGGAGCTGGTCCAGCCCTTTCAAGCTTTACCATGGTGTAAAATGGAGGTTGGGATAAAGGGAGAAGGCAGAGAGCTCCGTTCTCCCATCCTCTCTGAGCAGGACAGTAGTGAATACAGAGCCAGCATGAAGGAGAACACTGCCCGAGCACTGAGGGATGAGTCCATGGACCCTGTTGCTGCTTGTTGTCTTTGAGCACAGAATTTAGCAAGACACAGGAGGGACTGGACACCTTTGTGCATGTTAACCATATATAGAGTTGCCATTAACTACAGAGATTGGGAAGCAATATTAAAACTCTGCTTCAGGACTTCATTAAATCTTCAGTGATAGGGATCAGGAGGAAAGGAGCATGGACAGTAATCCCATAGCTGGTTGAGAGATTCTCAGTCCTTCCTCGACGGCTCCCGTTACTGACCGGTGTCAAAGACAGGCGACCTGGCAGGAAAACTCCCAGCCACCACCCAGGCTGCTGTACCTCTGTCCCTGGGGGCTGGCTGCTCTGGTACTCTGGAGGTGCTCTGGGTGTTAGCACAAGACAGCAAGCAGTAGGGTAAAACGTGGTCTGCAGCTAGCTAGTGATAGAATCCCTTAAAAAGGAAATGCATACAAATTACTAGCTGTAACTGATGATAAAATAACTGTTTTGTGGAGCAAGGAACAGAAGAGTAACACATTGATTTTGGTAATTAATGGTTCAATAGAAACCCGTTCTGGGAGCGTCCTGGGCAAAGTCACTTGGAAGCACCTTTATTCCCTGGTTTCAGTTCTTTGCCTCACTCCGCGTGTTCTCCAAGGCCGATGGCACAGCCCCAAGGACAGCCACAGGCGCTGGCTCCTGCAGCTTGGCTGCCGCTCTTCCTCGCAGGCTCCCACTCTTCTGGAAGTTCTTTGGGGCAGGGATTGTGGCTCAGTCTGTGTGCAGTGCTCATCCCAACAGGGCTGGAAACTGCCTCCAGCCACTGCCAAAGTGGTTTCCAGTGCCAGATGCTGCCCCAAGTGCTGGAGTCTGGACCCTGGCGAGATCTGTGTAGCACCACACCTGAGTCATGCTCACTGGAGGAGCAGGTTGCAACATGCAGACAACTGCAATGGCTAAACCTCAGCCAGCCCAGCCAGGAGTGGCATTGTCTCCTGGCATCTGGGTGTACGGCGGATGATACAGCAGCAGGAGGGAGATGGCAACGCTGCGAGCACTCTGCCAGGTTGGGACTAGATTGGATGGGGGGGGAGAACCGCAGCCAGCAATATCACTGTGCTGCTTGTGCCTCTCCAGGCAAGTGAGTGAGTGCAGCAGAGGGTGGTGACAGCAAGGAGTGATTGTGCCCCTGCAGCTGAGTGTGTTCAGAGCAAAACACCTGATCTGAAGGGGATCCTGGTAGTAGGGAAATGGAGTCATTGTTCAGAGGTCCTTGCTGGCCTGCTCTTCAGTGCCATTTCTCTAAACAGCTTTTACAAGATAGTTTAGCTTGCCGTGTTGGCTGCTGGCGCAGGCTCAGGGCCGGGTCCCACCAGCGAGTCACACCTGCAAGGCTGGGCCTGGGGTGTCTGGTGCTGCTGCGGGGTGCAGATGCCCTGTGATTGCGGCCCTCATCCTTGCTGGAAGTGGATCGCTCCCCCTCCTCCACCGCTGGCAATTAGCACCCGGGCTGTGAGACCGGCTGCACAGAGAGGTGCTGCCTGTGGCAGTCCCCAGCAGCCGCCAGCCCTCCTCCCGTTCAGCCCCCCAGCTCTCCTTCCTTTCACCGCTCTGTCACATCAAGACTGAGACATAATTTCTGTGCAGAAATTTTAGCATTTCAGTTCCAAGTTTGTTAAGCAATATTTAAAAAAAAAAATCAAACAGGAAATTTTACACAGCCACGCTTGTATTTTGTGGGCAACACAGGAAGGACTGGTGCACTGCAAGCTCACTGTGCATGCAAAGGCAGTGCCCGCCAAGGCCAGTGAGTGGGACTCTGCAGCAGGGAGATTTCTGCAGTGGGTCACATCCTGAAATTGAGGGTTATCTTTGGCCAGTCACTCTCAGAGACGTGCTGCTGAGTGAATGCAATTTCCATGGGAATACAAACACCGGTCAGAATCGCGCACAGGCTGAGAAGTTGGGTGAGCCCTGGTGCAGCTCCAGGAGTTTGGAGGGATGCCCTTACAGGGTAGGTTGCTAGCCACTGCTCCTTGCAGCTGGTGGTGCCCGTGCCCAGCTGGCCACTGCCCCCCGCCAGGGTGGCAAGCTGGAGCGTGGGTGCTGCGTGGCGCTGGGGAGGGGAAGCCCCACTCCAGCATCAGCAATGCTCTCCTATCCGTCATACACTTTCGGAGAGCAGCAGGGAGCACTTTTGCTCCAGTCCCCCTCAGGGTAAGTGCTGCCTGTCCACGTGCTCAACCTCCCAATCTCATTTTCTGTGCACTTTCCTTGCACCACTCCCTTACACAACCTCACAATCAGCTGAAGGGGACCCTATTTGTACAGCAGTGGGCACCCGAGGACTCAATCCCTGATCATGCTGTGGGCCTTGCTGTGATGTGGATAGCCCTCAGCTGAAGGGGACCCAGCAGTGGGCACCCAAGGACTCAATCCCTGATCACGCTGTGGGCCTTGCTGTGATGTGGATAGCCATAGAAGATGCTTCCTTCCTACAGGGCTGTTAAATCTGAGTGCTGGATCCCCCCCAGGAAAGCCAGTCCATAATTCTGCAGCATCTGCAGTCCCCAAGTGCTTGCATCCCTCTTAACTTGTTCAGGCTTTTCTTAAGATAAAATACCTCAAGACACATCATTCTGACTAATCCTTGCTCCTTGCACATCACTGCTACTCAGATGGCCGATGCAAGGCAGGGTCAAAGCACCGAAGTGCTCTGGGCAGCAGATGGGACTGCAGACACCCTGCCATGTCGGGAAGGCAGCTCTGGTGGGACACAACGCTGGAGGGACGAGCTCCCTGGCAGGGCATGGCCACTGGCGTGCTGGCCCTGAAAAGGGTGAGCTGGAGTTCTGCAGCCCTGCTTCCCTACAAATCCCCATTGCCAGGACTCAGCTAAAGATTTTTCAACAGGAAAGATGCTGACTGAAGGAGAGGGGGAGCCACAGGACCCCACTGGCCTCTTCACCCAAAAATGCTGAAGGCATGAGCAGCCCTATGGCAGCACCAAACCCACCTTTGCTTTTGCCTTGACAGGAGACCCGGCACCTCCTCCAGCAGCACCTTGGCAAAACAAGCCCCGTTGGATGGATTACACCAGCAATAAATACACAAATTACAGGGATGTTTAAAGCAAGCCAATGCGTTTAGCAGGCACAAATACAAGGCAACAATGACAGGCAAATCTAGCTGGGCCTTGCCTGACAGCCACTTCTGCTTGCAGACTTCAGCTGCGTAATTCCTAAAACGGCTGTTTCCTGGGGCTTGGTGGTTTGACGTCAGCATCACTGCGGTCGCTGGTGCCCAAGGTGCTCTTACAGAACCGTTTCCAGCCTATTCACATTGTTTCCTCACCATATGTTTGGACTAAAAATAGTTGCAATGTGAAGGGATAATCCTGCAAGACCCTGAGCATCCCCATCCTCCGTGTCTGCTGCAGGAGACTTGGCCAGTGCCGCAAGTGCTTCCTGGGAGCAGTGACACCACTCCTCCTCATGCCTCCCAGGCAGCAGCACCATCAGGCACCGCATCTTCGGGGCAAATTAGCCAACAACAGGTTAAACAATCTATGCTTTGTGTGGGTGTGCCTAGGCACAAGTATTTGAAAGACTTAAGATAAAAATATTGTTAAAACACACTTAAGAAGCAGTCAATACTGTGCCTGTAAAACCTTTGAACAGGTACACTGCAGGTACGGAAAGCCTTGTGCAGGAGTGCTCCAGCAGACATGGTTGTACATGCAGGCGCCGCGGCTCTGCGGCCCGCTGTGTTGTCTCACCTCATCCGGTCCGTGCAGAGGGCGCTGGGAAGGGCGTCGGGAGCTGACGGTGCTCCCTCCGCGCTGCACAGGTCAGCACCTGCACAGGTCACTGCCGGCAGGTGAGGCGGGGCATTTCACGGCTTCTGGGATCCAGCAGCTTTCTCACCTGGGCATCTCTATTGCGGACGACATAGCGGGTGCTGGAGAGGAGCCTGGTGGGGCACGGTGGCAGGGCTGGGGCTGCCCACGGCCATGGCCAGGGCACGTGCAGGAGCGGGAGGTGGGTAGTGCTCATGGCACTGCCCTCCAGCCTCTCCAGCACCCGGCGGCTAAGGAGGTGTGAAAGAGGCTGTAATGCTCTTGCAGGGGACATCATTTAATACCTTCTGGCTTGCTATGATAATCTTTAACTGGGGGCAGCTGGGACAAGCATTTACCTCTTCGGTTTTTTAGATATAAATGCTATCTCGCTGCAGTTTTGTTTTACAATATGGTAATATGCTATCCAGGAAAGTCTTGCTACATGCTAATTTATCCAGTAGGCAAATTCCTTTTGGCCAATAACCGTGCTTGCACAGGAAGCTCAAAACCCAGCAGCAATTAATTATTGACAGAGCATGTGAATTAGAGATAAAAGAAAAGTCATTCTTTCTCACACACAAGATAGTAAATAAATTTAATTATTGTACTAGAAGCAAGGGATCTTATTCTGTATTAAGTTTTATTAGCTGAGACATTTAAAAGCATGTCATCATAACAAAAAGGTCTTGTGTAATCCTAACTGCACCACTCTGTTACAAGACTCTGAAGTGAATAGGCTTAATTGAGCAAATGGAAGCAGATGGCTTGCTGAACAGACAGGTATTGTACAGGTTTATTGTCAATTAACTTTTGTCTACATATGCCTATGGCGAATTGACTGTATAATGTGTTACCAAGGCTGATTTAACACTTCAGGTGCCCACCACATCCAGGGTCCGAGAAGAAACAAAGCCAGAAGTGCTTTGGTCCCCAGGGCCTGCAGGTGTGGCAGCACCCCTTCTCCTGAACATCTCACCAACATCTGCATGGGGCAGGAGGGACACCAAGGTGTCTGCCCGTGCCTGGCCCCTTGCTAACCACCCCTCCTCTGCTTCTGCGCAGGAACGTGATGCCCAAGACGCTGGACGGCCAGATAACCATGGAGAAGACCCCCAGCTACTTCGTGACCAACGAAGCCCCCAGGCGCATTCACTCCATGGCCAAGGACACGAAGCTGATCGTGGTGGTGAGGAACCCCGTCACCCGGGCCATCTCGGACTACACGCAGACTCTCTCCAAGAAGCCAGAGATCCCCACCTTCGAGGTGCTGGCCTTCAAGAACCGGACCCTGGGGTTGATCGACGCCTCCTGGAGCGCGATCCGCATTGGGATCTATGCCCTGCACTTGGAGAACTGGCTCCAGTACTTCCCCCTCTCCCAAATCCTTTTTGTCAGTGGCGAGAGGCTCATCACTGACCCAGCCGGGGAAATGGCCAAGGTCCAGGACTTCTTAGGCCTCAAGAGGATTGTGACAGAGAAACATTTTTATTTTAATAAAACCAAGGGGTTCCCCTGTCTAAAGAAGCCAGAGGACAGCAGTGCTCCCCGGTGCTTGGGCAAGTCCAAGGGTCGAACTCACCCCAAAATAGACCCAGACGTCATCCACAGACTGCGGAAGTTTTACAAACCCTTCAATGTCATGTTTTACCAAATGACGGGCCAAGATTTCCAGTGGGAGCAGGAAGAAAGTGATAAGTAGAACCATGAAATCAGGAAAAAAGCTCTTTTCTTTTGAGATGCGAATCATCATTAGACACCCAAAACTCACTTGGGGCTAGAGGCTCAGCCTTGCGAGTGCAAGACTCTCGCACTGTCAGGGTTGCAGCCAAAGCCGGCCCACGTTTCCAGCTCTGAAACCTTAGTGGCATGTCACCTTGGGTTGCACTTGGGCTCTCCCCCCGTGACACTGAGAGATCAGGGGGCAGGTGGGAGGAGGAGGAGGTGGAGGGAGCGGGGCTCCTCAGAGTGATAGGTTGCTTCGTGTTGACATTTCGCTGCTGGTGTCCCCCTCGCAGCCAGGCAGGCAGGACCAGCACCTCCTGCCACGGCTAGCTGAGCAGGAAGGTGGCTCACAAAACCCAGCAGCACTGGGACAAACCCATAGATTTGATTTCTCCTGCCCTGGCTTTTAGTTTTGCCCAAACAGCAGCATCAGATCTGGTAAATTCAGAACACGTGCATTCACATGCACACTGGTACTTGTGTGTGGAAGGAATAAAGCCAGTTACGCTGCAAAGGAACTATGTACAGAAACTTCATTTGCACCAGACGTTTCAATTACTTGTTGCACTAAAACTAGTATTTACCAAGTGCCACAAAACACCTGGGCCCAATTCTCCTCCAACAGATGGGTATAAAGCCGCTGTTGGAAGAGAGTCGTCCCTGCTTTGCTGGGATGCTCAGCGAGATCAGAAACAGGGCCTCCCCCGGATCCCCTGCTCCTCCTGGAAGCTGTACTGAAGACTGCTCACAGGCACCCGCTTGGAGCGAGCCAGGATCTCACTGCCTGGCCAGCCTGCCGAGGCACGGTGCGGAGCCACGCATGCCCGTGCAGAGCCTCCCGGCAAGGCTGTGCAGTGCCCTGCTCCACGGTTTAGAGCCAGGCGTTCCTGGTGGGAACCGAGAGGGTGACTGCAGGGCAGAGGTGTGGAGGACAGCCCCAGCTTAGGGCCTGGGCAGGGCTGACTGTCAGGGCCCCTGGTACTGCCCTTCATTTGTACCTTGAAAACAAGATCTCTGCTGCTTGCTGTTGACAGCCGGGTTTGCAAAATGGGGAAGCAGCCTTCATCTTTAATTCAGAATTACAAAAAAGCAATTAATTCCCAGGGTGAGCACTGCTCTGCGCAAAAAATATGTGCTTGCTAGTGGAAATGACCAAGTCAACCAAATTTGCAAATCCTGGTAGAAACTGTAGAATAAACCCATATCCCAAGTGGTTCCTCCAGCAATGTGATGAGACTGCATGCTGGAACCAGTGGAGAGCAGGACAGCAGCACTTTGACACAGCTGCACTCCTTCTATCTCCATTACTGAGAGAAAAACAATAAGAGAGGGAACAAAAGGAAAAATGCTGAGCTACCATTGATGAAATGTTCCCTTCACATGGATGATTTCTAAGGGCATTCAAATATTGCTGGCCGCTTTCTTTCGTTTAATGAGTGGTAAGGATACCTCCCGGGTGGAGTGTAGCTGTGTGCACGTCCCCTGTCCCCTTTCAGATGCTGGGTTCCTGGCTGTTGGAAAGCAGCAGACATGCAGTGTGGTATTGCTGTGCGCGGACCAAGACTCAGTTTTGATTAAGGTGGCAAGAAAACCCTACTGATCCAGCTAACCAAATGAAATTGCTGTTACGTTGAGTAACAAGCTGAACCTGCTTTGGGTTTCATGGCCTGTCCTGTGGTTCATTACACCATGAAGTGGTGCTGGTGCCTTGGATTGGATGAAAAAGGGAGCTGAAGCCATTTGGAAAATTTACATCATGCGCCATGCTGGAGAGGCACCGCAAGGTCCCTGCTAACATCATGTCAGTTGCTATTGGCCTGATAAGATTTAAAAACAACACCTGACATAACACAGTTTTTCACAGACTCACAAATCCCATAATTATTACATGAAAATTGGAAGTATGTAATAGGAATAATTTTACAGTATTTCCCACATTATTAAAATGTCAGATCAGCTCCTAAGTGAAAACTGTTGTTACACAATTTGGTGCAAGCTGCTCGATGGATTCAGGTGGAGGATGAGGGGCTCACCAAGGCCCAGTGTTCAGGCTCCTCACTGAAGGGATATTCAGAATTTTTTTCCCTGTTCCCAGCGTGCTGCAGCCCCAACGCCATGGCGGGCTGGCCCTGATGGTGCTGAGCAGAGCCTGGCAGTGGAGATGGCGGGACCGGCAGCCCTGGCTGCCTGCCAGAGGGGCTTGGCTGCGGGGGAACGTGGTCCCAGCTCATGGCATCACTGGGACCTGGCAAGTTGGCAGCTGCGCATGACTGCGGTTGTTACAGCCGTCAGCATGGCACCGTGCATCGCCTCCATGGCCAAAGCTTGGACTCTCTCAGCCCCTATCCACAGCTTAACCAGGAGCAGTTTTTCTCTGAGCAAGGTCTCCTTGAGTTTGAAAGAGCCCCTGAGAACCCCATCCCCACCCAGCAGGTCTCCCTCCACACCCCAGCCTTGGTCTGGTCTGGTCCGAGTGCTGCCCCGTGTCTCCCTGGGCAGCTCAGGCCAGCTTCTCCTGGGAAAAGCCTCTGGTCCCCGACTGCCATCAAGCCACCGTCACTCTTCTCATCATGCCCACCACTGGAGGAACAGGAGATCTGAAAACACGTCTTTGTCTGAGAGTTACAACCCAATGAAGCACGCTGTTAGGGAAATCACGACATGCGGCCGGGCCAGGCAGAAGCATCCATCCTGCACTGGGATGAAGAACAGTCACGCCTGGGGCTCAGTCCTGCAGGTGGAATAAGGCCCTGGAGCAGGGCTCAGCCGGGCCCGGCCCCCTGGCCCCCCCAGGAAGGGCCACCTGATGGTTTACAGAAGCAGGGCTGGCCGTGGGAGGTGCTGGGCCTGCCCGTGCCTCGCCCACCTGCCCCTGACTCTTGCTCCCATTCTTTCTGCCATATATTCAGAGGTTTATTTTTTATATCGGCTGCAATCTCCAGCTCAGGAGGAGCC
>NW_008796063.1:12709250-12764680 GCF_000699145.1 Aptenodytes forsteri
GGGCTGGGGGCACGGGCGGCACAGGGGGGGCCTCTGGGGGGTTATTCTGTTTTCTGTTTTTCTGAAATGCACCCCGTGTCTGCTGTGCTAATGCAGGGGCTTGATAGGGGAATTGTTTTCTATGTGGCCGGAGAGTGGCCTGCCAAACAAGAGGGAGTCAGGTTAATAACACTTTTTTTTTTAAACTATTCAAATGTCAGCATTAGAATACACAGGAAATTGAATTTTGTATTTGATTTCAATTAGCAAAGCATAAATTATATTTCATTTTATACACAGACTGGGTGATTCATTGTTCTGGAAAAGCTGGTACTTTATGGTTCAGGGACTGGAAATGGAGAGTTAGTCTTTTCTGAAACCAAACTGCTGTGCTGTCGGCTCCTCCCAAACACGTCTCTGTCTGCCGGTGTCACTCTGTATCTGACCAATATGAAAATCCTGAACTGAACACTTGAACCCACAGCACTAAACAATAAAACGTTGTAGCAGCCGCATTTCTCTGCTCCATTTCTCCCAGGCCCCCCCCAGCAGCACCAACACCCCGTGAGCAGCAGACCCACGGCAGGTGCTGGCCGTGACCCGCCATCAGCCAGTCCACCCTGAGCGGCCACCCCGACCCGCTGCGCAGGACGCAGCCCCACTGGTGCCAAAAGGGCCGGGGGAAGGCGCATGCCACAGCCGGGACCAGGACCAGGACCAGGACCAGACCATGACCAGAACTGTTGGGCCAGCACCCAACCTGCAGGGTCCCAGGCATGGCGAGGTTTCCAGCCTGATGGGCAGTGTCCCCAGAGATGTCCTGCATGGGATCAGGTCAGCTACCAACAGAGAGCAGAAACACTGCTTTCCTGTGCCACCGGCCCCCCAGACCCAGTGCTGGGGACAGCAGGATTGTCCCTGTGATGGGAGTCAGCAGGATTGTCCTTGTGGTGGGGGACAGCAGGCCTGTCCCTGCGGTGGGGGACAGCTTTCCTCGCTGGCCTCGCAGCTCGGGGTGCATTGCCCAAGGTCACAAAGAACAAATCCCCGAGCAATGCCTGGGATGTTTCACTTGCTGCTGATTAAGGATAAATCAGTGGATAATAAAAGGAGAGAGGAGGCTGTCTGCCAGGCAAAGAAATTAGGGGGAAAATTTTTTTTATCTTATTTTGTGTGCACAATTTCCTGCTAGTTTGAAAAAAGCTATTTCACAGCACAGCCCTATTGTGTTATCTGATAAAAACCACTGAAAAACTTTTATCAACAAAATTAGGAAGTAGTGAACTATAAAATTGCTAATTATTTTCTAGTAAATTTACTTTTAAATAACTTTAGACACCAATTACAGGCACCATTACGCACCATTAACACTGGTATATTTACCAAACACGGATGGAATACTTATTATTCAAATCAAGATCATTTTGGTGTAGATTTTGCTGTTTGGAAAGCAGTCCCCTCTTACCAGTTGTTTAAAAAGTCATCAGAAGATCAATTACACCTCAGACGTAGTCAGATTCCTAATATTTGAATTGTGGCATGATGTAATGCAACCCTTGAAACAAACACCTGTGTGAGCAGGGACCGTAATCCTGAGGAGCTGCCCCAGCAGCACCTGCACCTCGGCATGGGGCCAGGGCCAATGTGCTCCTCTCTTGCAAGTCCCGAGAAAGCGAGTCCTGCAGTTAGCTGACCCAGCTGTCTCTTGCAATGTCTCCTTCCCCTGCTCCGTTTGCCTGCTCCCTCTGCCTTTGGGAGCGCATGCTGCAAGCACAGCGCTGCAGGCTGCCCTGGTGCCGGCATCACAACACCCCCAGTCCCGGCGCTGGACGCATTCTGCGCTGGGCTTAACGGTGGCGCGCGCCTCTTAATTGGACGTTGCCAGGCAGCTGTCAGAAAGCTGGCTGCAAAGCTGTTACCTGCTTCCACTTTCCTGCTGTTATCTTTGACATCCTCATTATTTATTAACTGCCCTGTACCCAAAGGCTGCCACCGATGCGGAGATGCTCTTACTATGCAGGTTCGATATTCCACCTGCCTTCCAAGGTCACATCCTCCAGGATGTCTTGCAAACCAGATTGAAGAGGTACCAGCAAAGATGCAACATGTTCTGTATATGCTGATGCCAGGCTTCAAACAGAGCCCTTTGAATAAGGATGACATATTAGATGGTGATATAAGACCCTGTTGCTTACTGCTTTTCCCTATCCTGTGTGTAGCACTGAGCTTTCTGCACCTATATCAGCAAATACAGGAAACCAGAGCATCAAGCAAGAGCTCCAGCCATCAGCTTTCACATACTGGAACAAAGAGCTTTTCTCTGACACCCGAGCCTGGGAGGAGAGCAACATGGGGATTAGTTAGCTGGCCAGGTTGCAAACCTTCAATGACCTGTTACAGCTTAGTCAGCATGAATAAACTCCTTTTTCCAGCCCCCCTGCCCTCTGCAGCTGCCTCCTTGGCATGGCACCGGGTGCCTGTGACCTCCACGTGGTGCAGTGGCTCTTGCGTCCTGTGCCAACAGGCTGCGATGTCCCAGTTGTTCCAGGCAGAAACATCAAAAAACCCCAATGCTCTCACCTCCCCAGCTTTTGTCGTGCCTTTTGCTTGGGGTTCTTTTGGTTTTGCTGCCCTCGGAAACTATCGCTCTATGAGTCACTAGCTGGAAAAAAATCTGATTAGAAAATTCTTGATGCCTTTTAAGAAGCTCTTCCAATTTCAGGCAAAGACTTGAAATCAGAAGAAATAATTTGAGGGTCACTTCACTATTACTTTACACCACCAACAGGGATATTTTGGAAATTTTTAGGCGTAATGCAAGGTTTCTCCATGGAAGGATTTACCTACAGATTAACAAGAATTTCTGCTCTAACCTAGTGATGCTCTAGGATAGCAGAAGAGAAAGATATTGGGGCTTTGCAGAATAATGCAGAGAGCTCCCTGTGCCACCAGCGCCTGGCTCCACAGCTGGGGTAGGACACATCTCACCCATGTCAGAGAGGATCTGCCAGATACCCCAGCAAAGGAGCTCTGTGGGATCTGGCACCCTCAGAGGACCGTGGCCGGGGCTTTGCCTCATGCCAGGCTGGGAGCCTGGGCAGCGGGGGCAGCAGGGGCTGCACATAGCTAAGAGACCTCAACCACTGTGAAGACGACATTTATTTGCTGCTAACTCACCACGCTGCAGGACAAGCTGTGCATCCTGTGCTTGACGCCTATGTTGGCAGAGGAAGGCTGGTTTGTTGGCTCACAGTTAGGGTAGTCATCGCCTCAGTGCAGCTGAGGAGCCCCTCAGATGGAGGTGGGCATCCTCCGTCCCCAAGCAGCTGTGCAGGGAAGGAAAGGGTCCGCAGCCGCTGGATCCCCTTCCCTCTCCCCGTCCTCAGAGGTGGGATGGAGGGCCCTCCTGCAGACCCCTCCTGCGCTTTGCCCTGGGGCGGGCTGCCTGGGAGGTGGGCTGCCCTGCTGCTCCTGCTGCCCTGCTGCCCACTGTGTTGTGCCTGGGCATGGGGCTGGGAGGGAGGGCGCACTGCATGCACAGTCTCTGAGGAAATCGGAATTGAGAGGAACCGGGTTTGTTTCAACAATACATTTTGTGACTAAAGTCATTATGTGCAGAGAGGTGTACGGGTAGCTGAAGGACAGAATTAATATAGTAAGTAATCCTCTCCCTTTAGCAATATCTTTCTGCATGAAATAATGATTTAATGTCTAACTTTTTCTAGCATACGCATTTCCTCATAACAAACACTTATATGATATGCAGCTATTTATGTTTCAAGGCAAAAAGCGTGGAGTGTAATGGACTCTCCTCTGACTATCTGTCCATGAAGAAATTTCACTGTATCATGGGAAATGAGGAAAAACATTTTAGTTGGAGACAATTTCTTTCTATTTAAGCCATTCTTATCTTTCTCCCTTGTTCTGTGTTGGAAAGGATATCTGCATGACTCTGAGTTGCCTCTCCTGCACATGGGGTGTCTGTGCTTGCCAGGAACCCCTGCCCAGCTGGGAGCCCCTTGCCACTCCTGAGCACTTGTCACACCTGGTGAACGGCCTCATCGGGTGGGTTTACTGATGCCTCCAAAGTGGCGGTGGGTAGCACGTGGTATCAACTCCAAGAAGTGGTTACGGAAGCTTCTATATTGAGGTAGTGCGCCTGTTTGGACCCTACAGCTGTCAAGAAGGGTAATTAATCCTGTAACCTTAAGTAGCGGCAGGCACTATAATCTGTGTTTGAGCCTGGGACACAGCCCCAGGGTGGTCCCTGCCCCGGAGGCGCTGGCACCGTGGTGGCAGAGCACATCACGGCCCTGGGAAGGGGCAGCCGTTCTCCGGCCAGCTGACCCCAGCTGTGCCAACCCCGCTCTGAGCTAACCGCTCCACCCATCCTCCCCGTCCCTGGCTGCGTTCACCCAGAGCCAGCCGGGCCCCGCAGCATGGAGTCAGCCCACAGCCGTCCCCAGCAAGCCAGCCCAAGGGTCAGGGTACTGCTTTCTGAGGCTGCAGTGCCCAACCCAGGCAGCCTTGGCTGCTCTGGAGCCCCAGTTAGGAGGCTCTCAGCTCTGCTACTCCCTTTCTCTTCCACAAGACTAATATCCAGAGCAGCGGAGGACAGAGATCTGTCCCATACGGAGACTTGCCTCCAGGGTGTTGCTCTCCATACTCTCCAAGGCAGATCCCACAAACATCAACACCACGCAGAAGAAATGAGCTTTTCCCTGGTAGTGACACACCGCTTAAAAGCACTGATCCAGATAACACGAGAGATGTCTGTGTAATGAAGGCAAATGACACATGTGGCAATTTTCCACCCAACTGACAGAGATAAACAGTTATAAATATACCCCATTAATAGTGTAAGCATCCTTCAAAGTTTGTCTTGAAGGTCTGTGGGGCCAGTGTGCAGTGAGCGGGCTGGTGCTCCGGCTGGGTGCCTGAGCGGCAGGTACAACAGAGCCACCAGGCTTGCAGACCCTTGTTAGCAGAGGCAAAATGAAGCATGGCAGTGGCAGAGGGAGACACTTCTCAGGAGGAGACAAGGGGTTATGAAGCCATAAGCGCACTGGGCAATACTGCCAGGGTGCCTTGCATAGCCCTGTCAGGTGCCGGACAAGCCGTGCTCCAGCCCCTGGCAGGTCGGCGGTGCTCCAGTGTCCCTTCCCAGGGACTGACATCCTTCCCCCTCCCCAGGGGCCCTGCGCAGCACCCAGCCTTGCCAAGCAGCTGGACTCAGCTGGGGTTCAGCCCCAGTTTAACAGTTTAACAAGGGAAAGCTAATGGGTGATTTTTGCCTTTATCTTTGAAAGCTACCCGCAGAGTAAGTTGCAGTTAATGAAAGGAGTGAGGAATACACAGGTCACCAAGGGTCACCGCACTCCCCTCTTGAAGGATTTCGTCCGAGCAGAATAAGCGGCTGAGAGCAAGTCCTCTGACAAATTCAGCTTTTTTCAGGGAATCTTTCATTCACGTGACAATTCCCTGGACATCGGTCCCTCTGAGTAATATTTTTAAGGTTTTCACTGTGACCTGCGGCTTTTAGTTTCACTGGCCAGAGCCCAGCCATGTTTCCTCTCTTACGGGAATCTCCTGTTCGCGGAAGTGATGCTCATGGCCTTGGCTCTGGTGGAGACAGGTTGTTCCCAGCAGGAACCATACCATGTGTGTGGACCTGACGAGCAGGGGCTCTGCTGCGTGTGGGCACTCTCGCCCGCTCCGCTTCTGCTGTGCCCCAACCCCAGTGCGTGTCTGGGATGCCGAGGGCACGGTCACCCCAGGCTCCCTGCAGCACCTCGCTCCCGCTGAGAGCAGGGCACTGCTCAGCCCCTTCTGTCTGCAGTGGAGTGGGGGTCTGGGGCCCTGGGCAGGGCCAGGCACGTGGGCCAGGGATAACCCCAGCCAGAGACCCTGCATGGCGGTGAGAGCCTGTGTATGACCATGAGACAAAGCAGCCATTGCCTTCTGTACCCAGGACACACTGCCATCACTTCCCTCCTCGGTGACAAAGGGAAGGGAGGATGGTCCATGACCATGCAGCACATTATCGGTCACACTATGGGAGATGGCGAAAGGATTCCCACCTCCTCCGTGAGAGCTCACTACTGCAGCTGCAGGGCTCCTGGATCCCGCGCAGGCGGGTGGTCTGCTCTCGCCATGTCCTGGGGCAGCAGTGCCCATGTCCTCAGCATCCCACACACCTGGGCAGGTCTGGCACTTCATGGCACCCTGATAAGCCCTTCTCTGAGGAGGAGCAGGGCACCCAGCCTTCAGTGCAGAGCAGTGAGGGAAAGGGGGGGTCAGCATCTTCCTTGTGCTCAGCCCCCAACCCCAGGGCTGACCCAGAGCACAGCTGAGCCCAGGGCAGCCCATCTCACCCTGCTGCACCCTGCCTCAGCGGCAGAGCGGTGCTGCTGAGGAGACCTTTCCAGCCAGACCCCGCACAGACGGGCCCTGCGGGAGGGCAGATGCAGAAGCTGAGAAGCACCAGAGGCTGCGCTGCCTCCAGCTCCCCCGGCTCAGCAGGCTGTGAGTCAGGGAATGAAACCCAGGATGGGAGACAGACTTCAGCCCAGCCCTGAGCTGGAGGGCTGGATGATGTGCCTGCGTAGGAAATCTCTCCCCCAGGTCCAGCGCCACGGTAGAGGATGGAGAAGTGCTCCGTTTCCTCAGTGTTCCCAGTTTACCTGGGAAGAAGTGTCTCATCACAGTTAATTCCTGCTAATTTAATCTAATTTCTCAGCACTATGACTGTCTGCTCTACACTGTCCCATGGCTTCAAAAGCACTTGCGGGCAACGAGCACTGCTGGAGTAACGCGACTACAAGGCCTGGCAGATGAAGATGAGTCACTCTCAGCAGATGATCTCCTTGAAGGAGATCAAGCAGTTTATGGTGTTTTGCCCAAGCACCAACGATTTTGGCTGCCTTTTGTGGGCTGACCTGTTTGTCTAGCAAAGGTTTACTGTCTAGCAAAGATTTACTGTTCAGAAGTTTGCTTTGTCTTAAAAGCCCACTGCATCTCCTGAGCCAACTGCAGCAATTTCTTAATCCTGAATGAACACTGGCACCACAACAGCCTCTGCCTAGTGTGATACCAGTCTGCAAAGACAGTTTGTTAGTGACTATGCAAAAAGGCTCTCTTTATCCAGGCTGCAATTTGGCCACTTTCCAGTTCACACAGTCTGGCAGAGTTCACAGAAGAGGAGGTCCTGCTGAGAGGGGCTTTGCAGTTTCTGGAGAGCTACAGCTCCTGAGCTGGAGTGCATATACAACAGCATATACTCAGCTCATCCATTTGGTCGGGGGCCATCTCTACAGGGTAAGATAGAAAAATAGTTTAACTAACACTTTGTTCTAGCGAGATTTAATAATGAAATCATAAGTCTGGTGTTTTCCTTCCAGGTATGACAACTTATGTGGCAAAGTAGATTGGTTAGATTTACAATATGAGAATTACTCTCAGAAAGGAAAAAAAAAACACCTGAAAACCCAAGCCTGTGTTCCAGTGACATACAATAGAAATACTCTAATGCCCTGAGAACTGTGAGTTTTATCCCCATTCTATTAGGGAAAATGTCTTTTCATGCAACTCAGAGAGGGAATGGCATATGCCACTGCCTTGTCCATCTGTCATCTTCTGTTTGCAGCAGCAGAGCTCTCAAACCAGAAAGTCAGCCTTTGGTCCTGTCAAAAATTGCAGCATCCACTTTATTATTTTAAACACAGAAAACGAGAGCTGCACAGCAATATGAGCTGGAGTCATGACCGTAACACGCACAGGTCAGGCATTCCCGAGGGTGCTATGTACAAACCAGCACACAGCGCTGGAGAATAAGAGACAGACTCGGTATTGACAAGAACCCTGCAGCAGAGGATACTCTTCCTCCTGTGACATGGAGTGAACAAGCTGAACTGCACCTTCTTGGAGGGCATAATACATAGAGACACAGCCTTCCCATTAAAGCCCGTGCCTTGCAAGGACACGGGTATTTTTAGGACGTTCCTGTGTGCCCATGTACCTTGTGTGCTGCATAGCCAGTTTGGGAACCGCAGCTTTCCATCGCCCCTCTGTGCAGAGTTGCACCATTGGCCTCAATCCGGTGGAATTCCTCTTTTCAGGTGGGAAAGGTTTTTTGCATTTTGAACATATAAGCAAAGAGCCAGGCCAAATAATAGACTCACAGCCCTATACTCATGCTGGCCTCGTGATCTCTGCAGGAGCATAAGGCTTCTGGAGATTTAAATGTGTGTGCTCGTGCAGAGGATATCTTAGGAGCTGTGCACTGCCTGCTACCATTCCTCCTCTACCCAACTGCATCTTTCTTTCCTTAGCTCCTTCAGTTCCTGGCCTGATTGCAGCTGTCAAATCGTTTCTGCTAAAGCCTTTTTCTCCTCGCTTTTGAAGCAGTTTCTTCCATCCACTCTTCCCAGCTATACCCAGGTGATAGCAAATGCTCCTTCTGTGGGGCTTTACTGTTTTGTGTTCTGGAAAGCACCTGCAGCCTCGTCAGTCATTTTGGTAACGCTCTCAGGTGACATTTGCAGTTCCCTTTGGATTCCCTTGGCAAGCACTGGACAGTCTGGGTCCAGACAGACCTGCATGCACTGGAGGTGTCAGCCCATATCCCAGCAGAGAAGGAGCCGCACAAGTGGAAGGCGGCAGAGAGAAGCGTGCCCCGGGATGGTGCTTGCACGCTGTTGCATTTGAGTGTGCTCCCACTATTAACAAAGACACACAATGTTATCTCCTCTCTCGTATTAAGGGCTGCTTTACCCCCACTAAATCACAGAGCAGCCCAAACAGACATGATTCGGGGCTGGGTTTCAGTTTAGATGTGAGTGTACTTTACCTCGGCATGTACTTTAAAAGAAGCATGTTGCAGACTCGCTTTTAAAGCTTCCTGGAGAAGAACAGCTCTGTTACCCCTGTGAGTGTGCTGATGGTGCTGTACATGCGGCTGCTGCCCCGATGAGATACGGAGCGGATGGAGGTGGTGTTTGCAGCCCATGGTGCCTGGCTATGCTGGTTTCTGGGCCATTTACACTATGGGTTTCTTGCGGGTTACAAATAAAATGCTGTTGGCATGTTTCAGCATCACCAGACACACATCTGCTGCTGGAGTCTTCCCAGTGCCACTGAGGAATACTGCACTCTCTGTGGGCACAGCTGCTTGGATTTAGCCCACACAGCACCTACAGCTTCTCTGGCATTCACCTTCTTGTTAAGTGTTTAATAAGTTTGTGTAACTTTCATTAAGCGGCGAGGAAATGTTTTCCAGGGGAAGCTAATTCCAGCACATCCTCCTTGTATAGGTTTGATGTTATGGAACAGTGAGTCTGTTGAATTAATTAGCATACAGCACTTCACTTACTAAGCTAATCTGCATATTTCGCTCCAAGGATGAGGGAAACCTCCAGGTGCTGGTAGGATGCTCATGCGGTCGCGGCTCCATCCCTGAGGCAGGTGGGCACACGCAGACTTGCCAGTGGCCTGGGGTGCCTGCCTGACCCTGTTCTCCAGCCAAATCGTGGTAAGTGGGACCTGCACGAGGCAGCACTACCTCCTGCCAGAATTTGCATTCATTCTCTCCCCATCCTGTGCCCAAAGCAGCCACTGCCCCAGCAAGCGGACCATGCCAGCCCATACCCCCTCCACCCCAGCCCCCCGTGGGGAGGACGAGCAGAGCTGCCCCGCAGCTCTCTCCTAGGGTGTGCTCACAGAAAGACACACACACTTCTGGGATCCAGGCATTTTTTCATCTTGGCACAAAATTCTTGCAGAGATGAGTATTTGAAAGATGAGTCACCAAATACAATAGCAAAGACACATCCTTGACTTACTGGCAGAGAAGAGAGATGTGACCAGCATTAAGTCTCCATGCAATGTCTCCATCACACAGTGTCTGGCGTTTATTCTAAACAGTTCTCAGTCTTGAGCAGAATTGTTTTTTCACATCAGAAATCCAGCTACTTTTCCATAAGAAATGTTCCTTAATGAAAGGAAATAGAGACTGTGTGCACAGATGTAAAAGTCATTATATTGTAGCTCTGTACTCTATACAGCTGCTGTCTTTTAAAGCCTGTTTGTACGAACACACATGCACACGTGGAGATGCACATTAGCATCTCTGCATTGAGGTTATGCTCTGAAATGGGGCATAAATTCCCCATTTTATGGGGAAGCTGCCTTCGGGGAGCAGGAGGGTTACTTCTTACGTTTCTTGAATTTTCTCTCTCATTCTGCCTATTTCTCCTCATGGACTTTTGCAGAAGTGTTTAAATGTGGGCCCTGTGCCTCCTCTGTGGGGACTGTCACCTGTGGCCATGGTTGCACTGTGCTGAGGGTTTGTAGGATGGGCTGGTCCGAGCAAAGGCAGCCCAAGCAGAGAAACCTCCCTGGCTGGAGCAGCTGATGGGAACAGAGGAGACACAGTAGCGGGGCAGAGGGGAGGGAGCGAGGCATGCATGCTGCCCTGAGCAGAGCTCGGAGCTCACCGGGAACGGACATCCAAACATGCTCCCGAGTGCCCTGGAGGCCCTCGGAGAGAGGGGATGTTGCTGGAGCAGCCAGTCTTGCCCAGGGGAGAGCCAGGCAGTCTGTCCCTCGGCGCTTCCTTAAAACCCCCACGTTCCCCTTGCACCTTGTCCAGACTGGGGGGCTGACTGAAGGGCTCTGCCCTTAGATCTGTGAGTCAGGGCAGCAAACCCCAGAGCTGAGCCCCTGCCTCTGCCAAGCGCCTGCCCGCAAGCAGCCCCTGAAGATGCAAAGAGAAGCAGCCCCTGCCTGGACCCCCCTAGCTGCAGGGCCTGGGCGGGCAGTGCCCGGGGCAGAAGCCCCCTGCCTCTTTGCTGGGAGCGGGCTGGGGCAAGGACGGGTGCTCCCCGAGGGTGGAGGTCTGGTTTCTGTTCTGCCCCTGTGCCATGAAGGGGCATGCTGTCTTGTAGCCTATTCTAATTCAACAGTGTGTTCTGACCTTGATGATGTTGGTTTAACTAGGATATGAAATGCAAATATAGCCTAAGCTCAACAATTCTGGCACCCAGCAGAGAGATTGAAGGGTGGAATGCTCCCAGAAGGGTCAGCAAGAGCAGGAAAAATTATATAGAGCAAATAAACAGAATAAAAGGCTTCTCTATTATCCTGGTGCAGAGGGCTGCAGCTTCAGGGGACTGCAGGAGATTGTGCTGCTCTGAGGCTTATCCTCAGGGACAAGCTGCTGATCAGGAAACAGAAAAAGGGCTAAGGGCAAGGACACAAGTTGTTTTTAAATAACTACAAGCCAGGAGGGAGTCACCCTCATTCTGCTCCTTGGCTGATTCTGCATGATCCATCACCCTACCCCACAGCCAGGGCAGTCGCCCCAGTGATTTCCCGGGGATCTGGGGCCAGACCTTAGGACAGGGTTTAATGTGCTATCAGGCTGGGGAAGGGGAATTGTTTCCTGACCAGTAGCCAAGCAGATCCCCTGCAGGGGAGGGCAGTCTCTATCAAACCAGCCTCCCCGCGCTTTAGAGGAGCTGCTGTCACCAGTCTTGTAGGAAACTGAATATACGCAAGCTACTGCTGCAAGCTTTGGATGCCACAAGACACTTGAAAACTTTGAATTTAACAGATATAAATGCCTATTTTCAAATCAAGGTGGGATCTGCACATTGTCAGTAATTTTTAGTGAATCCATCCAGAATGCTAATCCTTGTTCTGCACCTCTCGAGCAGAGCAGCTCGCTCACCGGCTGGGAGGGTCAGAGCCCTGCTTGTTTCGGTTCCGCAGGGATGGAGGAACCTTGTGCTGCCAGCTCTAAGATGGATCAGACACCAGACTGTGCAAGCCAGCTTCGTCCACGGGCTGACAGGGAGCCCAGGGATGGTGCTTGTGAAGGGTGATGTCAACCAGGGTGAGGTTGTGTCCCTTCTCCTTATGCTGTTAAGGAGCCGATATCCTTGTCTGCACTGGAAGCAACTTGTAGATCAGATTCAACTCTGACTCAGACAAGCTTCCCACCTCGGGAGAATGTGGGGATTTCTCCAAGGGCTGCTGTGTCCACATCACTACAGGAGGATCTCATTGCCCGCTCTGCCACATGGCATGCTCATGTGTGCAAAGCTGGAAGGTGTTGCAAGAAGTTCTGCCAGCCCTTGGAGCAACCCAGAGCATGCACAGTTAATGATGCTGGGATGGATCCTGCACAAGGGTGACAGTGGGAGCCAGAGCAAAGGCTGTGTATGTGCAAGGAGCCGCTGGCACGCCTGCCTTCGGTCAGGGCTGGAGGTTACCACAGCCTTAGTGCCCTTGACATCCCACTGGTGCACACCTCAGAAAGACCCATGGGACAGCCCTGCAGCATCCTCATGCCCACCCAGCCTGTTGCACCTGAGGCTGTGACTCCTTGTAGGGGAAGCACAGAGGGAGGCACGTTTGGATTCAGACAAGATACGAGATCCCTGAGAGGGGTACACTGAGGGGTACCGTGGGTGGGGGGGCAGAGCCGGACGCCAGGGAGGATGCTGGGCAGAGACGAAGCTGCGGGCCAGTGCTCCTGGATGCCACGGGGCAGCCCCGCAAAGCACCAGCCAGGGGGAGCCCAGCGGTGGCCAGAGGTTCAAGCCGAGAGGAGCACCCTCATTTAGGCATCTGCAGTGCCATCATGACTTTATTAAAAATTTAAAATACAAATTACAACATTCACCGGGGAAGAATCGCTTTCCTACCAATTACAGTTAATAGGGTAAAATTAATGTACCAATTAATATGGCTGCTTCTAAAACTCAGCCTAATATGTTAAATACTGTTCCTGCCTCTGTAAATGCAGCAAAATAAAGTGGTGATCAGGATGGGAGCTAATAAAGTTTTGCTTCTTTGTACTTAAACTATTTGGCATCACTGACTTAAGGCACAGAAAAAAGGAGATTATTTAACATTTTAAGGTTTGTAAGACCCATAAATCATTTCATACATGACATATTTGTTGAAAAGGATAGAATACATTCAATTTTACAGTATATTAAACTTCATCTAATTTGAACGTAAGAACAGACCAGCAAAATAAATGACCAATTTCTGAAGCAGAAATTACCATTTGGCTGCTGCCATTATGAAGCTGCTGGTATTTTATCATGTTCTTAACATAATATTGCTTGTCTATTGATGCATAGTTATAGTGCTAGTCCAAATTGGAAGGCGGTGAAAGAGGACAGTGCAGAGTTTTTTTTAATAGGCATCATTTGTCAGATGTTATTTCAGAGGTCTTTGCACTGATGATAATATGCAGATTAAAGCAGAAGTAAATAGGAAAAGGAAAAAAAGAGAGAAAGAAAGGGAATGAGAATTTCAGCACATTCTGGCTACAGCACACAGGCAGGTGGACCAGGCCCCAGTGGGTACAGATAACAGTAATTAATCTGGGTTGAAGGGTTTCTTCTGAAACCCCACGGTGTTTGACAAAAGGAGGCATCCTCCTCTGAATCTCAATGCTGCTGGGGACCTGCAGGGACAAAGAGCGGGAGTGCTCGGTCCCCAGGGCAGGACCCAGGGATGGAGCACCAGCCCCTGCCCCATGTCGTCCCCCCCTCCTGGCCCCATGGTCCCTCCTGCAGCAGCCACAAATCTGAGCACAAATAAAAATTATGTTTAGTTTGCAAAACAGGAGGAAGGTATCTCCATCCTCCAGAGTTCATTGTTCTGCTAGACTTGGTATTATAGTGGCAATCTATTACAGAGAAGAAAAATCAGCTGGCTGCGTTGCCTCCAGAATGACAATGGAAAGCCACAAAACATGATGGAGGTGCGGCTGGCCGGAGGAGATCTCTGCCAGGGCACTGCAAGGCAGTCGGGGTGGCCAGGAAGGGTGCTCGCGGGGAAAGAGTCCCACGGGGCATGGCGTCCCGTGGGGCGCAGCCCACTGCCCCGTGGCAAATGGAGGCCTTCTGTGCAGAGGGGACAGTCACACGCTGGGACAGGGGGGCTGGGAGTCGGGAGCCGGTACCCTTAGTCCCTCCTGCTGCTCCTCAGCCACCTCAAGCTCTTCAGGTGGCAGCTCCTTTGCCAGGACAGGGCACCGTCTCAGGGCAGGGCACTGCTCCAGGGCAGGGTATTACCGCGGGACAGGGCACTGCCCTGGAGCAGGGCAGCTCTGCCGGCACAGGGATCAGCTGTGCCCACACGCTGCAGCCACGGAGGCAGCCGGCATACCTCTGACCCCAGCACCTGCCCCAGCGATGCCCCGTGGGCATGGCTGCAGAGCTGAAAATACCTTCCTACCAAAAAAACCCAAACAAATATGGCAAGATGCTTCATTTGTATTAAGGATAATCAACCTGTCCCCTAAACCCCTGAATTTCCTCTGGTGAAGGGTTTCTGCTGCTGGCAGGCTGCCAGGAGAGGGTGCACAGCGGAGGGGACATGTGTGGGCAGCAGCACCACTGCTGCCATGTAACCTGTGCGGGTGCTCTGCACCGATGCTTAATAAGAACACCTCTACTTAAACCAAATGAATTGCTCGGATATTAGAGCTGAAATTGTGTTCCATGACTGCAAATCTGTGCAGGAATATATTGTGCTATAACATAGATTTCAATTACTTTCCAACCTTCAGCATGATGATGCGACATTACGCTCCACTGTCAGAGTTTGCCAGCATGCTCTTACTTTTATTTCTCCTGTTAAATACAGTCTTTGTTGCGCTTCATTGATCTCTGAGCATATTCTGCTGTTTACAACTTTGATAATCTTTGTGTAATCTTCAGGGGTAATTGAATTCCGACAAACATAGCTGAATTTTAAACACCACACAGATTTAAGTACACTGAAAAGCCATGATATGAAAGTCAAACCTGGAGACAGGGAGAAGCACTTGCTTTCAGCTCCTTTCCTGAAAATCGGGAGCTGAGCCAGGCCCAGAGCACAGGCATGTCACAAGCAAGTTAGGAGACATGGCTGGGGGTGGGACCAGACCTATCCCAGAGTTTAATCCCAAGTAGTAAATATCATGTCATTTAATGATTTGTGAATATGCAAACCCAAAACGCTTCTGCATTTGCGCAAAGTCCCAGGGAATTCCACTGGGTCTCACTCTGTGCTAGGACGGGATACAGTCAGCAGCTATCAGTCTTTGTTTAAATACCTAGGGAATTGCCCTTGTACAGATAGATTATTGTTTTTATGGGCATATTTTGTGAATTAGACAAGGGGGAAAATGTTCCGGTTGGATTTTGATGTAAAAGTTTTTTTGCAGAGCCCTGGGGGCACATGCACAGTGCTTTCATAATCATTATCATTATTTATTATTTGCCAGCACCAGGAACGTGCCCAGCACAGCGCAGGCACAGCATAATGTGGCTCCCGGGCAGGCATTGAGCTCCCAGTGCCAATAGACCACAGGCACTGACCAAACCTCCCCCTTGCTGAGATGCAAATGCCACATCCCCCTCCATCCCAAGCCCAGGCAGTGCACTTGTCCCTTCCTCCTCTCTCTGCTGACCCCTGAGTCGCTGCAGTTAGTTACAGCCTCCCTTTTGGTGGCTGGAAAAACAGATGTCTTGCTTGAGGACATCAGATTTTTGATGCATTTCCTACAAACTTTAATTTCCCAAACCATCCTCGCTCAGGATGTAGGGGGACTGCTCAAGTACGCTATAAATTAGTATGCTAGCAGAGCTTCTCCTGGAAGGGGGATAAGCTCAGCCAGACAAGAAAGAGCCTCCAGAAATCTCACTGCTGGAAGGGAAAACTTGCTGGTCTCCCGCTATTTGTGCTGGAGCTCCGTGTCTCCAGTTTATTGCAGCGGCAGCACACGGCAGCCTCCACACAGCAAAGATTTCCTGCCGAAGGGTCTGAGATGCACAGAAGGGTCCCCGCGCAACCGAAAGAAAAGGAATTAAAGGGTTGTCTGGGTAGAGAAAAGGGATATTGAATCTAATCTGAGCTGGCGTAATTTGGAAATCCAATTGCACTTGTCCATCAGCAAAGGCAGCAACTGGAGAGGGGAGCCAGGAGGCTGCAGGCGATCCAAGCCCGCAGCACCAGGGCAGGGGAGGGAGAGGGCTCAGCCCCATAGGACCCTAGCCCGCACGGGGCAGGAGGAGCCCCAGGATGGTGCAAAGCCTCTTTGCCCTGCTATGGTCCATAGCCCTTTTCCCAGAGGGCTTTTACACAGGCTGGCACTGACACAGGAGCCACATACAGGACAAGCACTGCCACGAGTTGGAGAGGAGAAGCAGGAGGGGGAAAGCAACTCAGCACAAGCCCTCCCTCCTCACCTTCACAGGCAGCACCAGGAGATGCAGGGAGGCAAATGCAGGCTGCCCCCACACCCCTGCATGGCTTATACCTGTCAGCTCTGCTGGGGCACTGCACTGATACCCCAGCCCCTAGAGAAAAGCACAGCTTTCCTTGCACCTCCGTCCTTGGAGGTTTTCCAGGAAAGACCAGACACTGATTACAATTGATTTAAATGTTTCTGCTAGAATTTTTAACTTGGGCTCAGATACCTCCTCATATTTCACTTGCCCTGAGTCATTACATTGATATTTTACCAGAAGCCAGACAGAGTTTTTTAAGGTCCTTGATGGACTCCAATGATCTGACTGAGGCTTGAGTCTTCTGCTGCAAGGCTCCGGCTCAGCCCTTTGCTGAAAGACTCCTGCAAACCACTTGCAGCCATTTCCTACCCTGTTTCCCCCAAGGCAGGAGGCTCAGAGTGCTCATCAGTATTTCAGATGCCAAATGTAAGTTACTTTGTACCCAGGCTAATAAAATAATCAAAGTCTGATTGCAAAGCCCACAACTTGGGCTGTTCCCCGGGTTGCAAGGTGAGATGCGCTCTGTGCTTGGGGAGGTGTCCCCTCACCGAGGAAGGTGGCAGCTCTGTCTCTCACCAGCCTGCAGGGAAGCACAAGGTGAGCCAGTGGGAAGGACATGCATGGAGGTGTATCAGGCTCACAGAGCACCCCCTGGTCCCTTCACAGGCAAGAAAATGAGGGTAGAGAAATCAAGAGCCAGACTCTCAGGCTCGGGCACGTCTCCTGCAGGACTGGGGGACCCCGAAAGAGCCCCAGGGCTGGCCCTGTCCTGATGGGGAGGTGGGGAGCGGGCTCCAGAGGCAGTGTGGTTTGCCTGCCCCCCCCCTGCCGCTGGCTCTGCAGGTCCTCCCGGCAGCACGGTGCTGAGCATCCCACCAGCAGGAGAGCTGGAACAGAGCCACTCACAGCCATTATCCCCCCACACATGCTTTATTTCCTGAATTAAAGAGCAGAATTATAATGAGACTTGACGTTAAATTCCATAAAAAGTCAAGCTAATCAGTGACCAAACCTGTAATTGATTCTTTTGCTAGTTCAATACTTAATGCTACATGTTAAGCAATAGGATTTTACAATTTGCTAGCACTTCACTTACAGAGAATTAAGCAATAAAAATCCATTCTGAGCACAAACAGCAGGAAGGGAGCCACGTCCGCTAATAAGTGAACAAGCCCATAAAGTGGCTCAACACTTGCATCAATATTTTGTTTTTCAAAATATCTATCCCTGTACGATACATGAAGCCTCTTTAACACATGCAAATGCATTTTGAAACCCCCCAGGAGGTAACGCCGAGGTGGGGAATGTCATGGATGAAGTCTAAGAGGCAACAGTTCACTGCCAGGCCCAGGGGGGCTGGAGAGCCTGCAGACCACATCACAGTGAGGGGAGCACCCCACCCCTCCCACAGCATCAGGGCCCAGGGAAACCCCTGGGGGTGCTCAGCCCAGCAGAGAAGCTGGCCCCACGGAGCTCATCCAGACACGGAGCTTGAGACACAGCTGTTCCCCTGCGTGCAGATGCACAGTAGCACAGGGAGCAGGACCCACATCCAGCCACCAGTTCCCTGTGCAGAGCTCCCGCCAGCCACAGCAGCCATGTGTCCTGGCCGCCCCTGCACAGACAGCAGCACTAGAGGGGACATCGTGGTTTAAAAAACTCTGCTTTTTAGTAAAGGTTGTTTGTTTTTAAACTTCCTGCAATATTTGCTTGATTTTATTCAAGGCAAAATTCAGAACAAGGAAACACAGCTTCCACAGCCATTTTCCACAAACAGATATCAAACTCAGTTAAAAACTGTTTGGTTTCTTAAATGTAAAATTGCTAGCATTTTTCTTTGCCTACTGTTCTCAAAGATGCGCTTTCCTCTGTTGGTCTTTTATTGTTTTTCAGCACAAGTCAAATCTTTGTCTCAGACCAGCAAGGTGCTTCTGCTGAATGATTAACCTGCAGCAGTGACAGGAGAGCCATCAGCAGTGGATCTCTCATATCCCCAGGAAAGGAACACAGTCCATTCATTTCACGACTCATGTGCTGACCCCCAGCAAAAAAAGCCCTTTCGTGCCATGACTTGCTGCTTCCAGGGCATTGGTACCAGCATAGGAAGAGATAGTACACAGCAGCTTCACCATCCACTCTTTACAAAATGACAGCATTTTATAGATCTCTAAAAAGGCTTATTTCTCCTCCAGGAGGAATGGTTAACAGGGCTTTTCTCTGCTTGATGGGATGCAGCAGCCAACACAGGAGAGCGTGTTGCAGAGATGTTGTCTTCACCCATGCCACCACAGCCCCAGTTTGCTCCCTGGGGGCACTGACCCATTCAGATCTGGCAGGTGGTCAGGGGAGGGGGTGCCAGGCAGGGACACCCCTGCACACAGGAGCCACTCTCTCCTCAGCTCCTGCCCTCCCTCCCGTCACCCTGCTGCCACGCACAGTCCTGCTCCAGGAACATGGGCAGCTACCACGGGGTGAGGCATCCTCTGGCAGTGCCAGTCCCCCTGTGCCCTGCTCCCCCGGGACTTGGCGGAGTGCAGCAGGTGCAGCACGCTCCTCAGATTTTACTTTCAAAACGGTCTCTGCTGGGCCCCGTGCAGCATGGCAGGAGAGACACACTTCAGAAATACAATTATTATTGTAAGGGGAACGCCTGCGCTCCTGGTCTCCATGGGGGTTAGGCATCCTGCTGCGATGATTCAGGGAATCTGTCGAGGCACATTTTATGAGTTCCACTGAAGCTGTGGAATTGCTGCATTAGGCGAATACCTCAACGGTTGTCAAGTCAGCCACGTGCTGTCAGAACTGCTTTACATTGCCCAGACCAGAGACAGCAGATGCTCATAAATAGCAGTCATTTTCTCCACTGCTTTCAGCACTAACCCTGCATTGCCTGTGCATCTCACCCAAAGCCTACAGCTGCAGACCCAGATCCATTTTCCTGGGCTCTCTTTGGGGGCATTTGTCAAATGGCTGCAGAGATGCTGCAAAGGTGCCTCCCGAGCCACCTTAGAAACACCCAGCACCTGGACACTGCCTGGCCAGCAGACCCTAAGGCCTGACACAGAGCCAAGCCTGCCTGCACATCGCATACAAAGCTGCTCTTTGAGGAACAAAGTGCCAAGCAAGGAGAGTCTGATTAGGACCAAATCTGCCCTGGGCATGGGTGCACAGCACTGCAAAGTCTCCCCATAACAGCCCTAAGCCAGGCACGCTGTGCTGTAGGATTGAAGTGCTGAAACATAGCAAGGAAACAGATCTATAGCCCTAGAAAAAGCTTCTGAATTAAAACTTTAAGTAGTAGTAAATCTCAGTTTTAATAATGCAGATTAACACTGCTGAGAGATGTGGCAGCGCAAATCAAATTTCACTGAACTGGAGGAGAAAGCGGAGAAATAAACCCCTATCACAAGGCAACGGCACTGGGCTGGGGGGGCTGCTGCTGCGCAGGAGCCCCAAGGCAGGCGAGCAGGTACAGGACGATGGCACAGCAGCCAGCAGAGTCCCAAGGAGCCAGTGTCACTGCTGTCAGAGACTCCAGGCAGCGCTGCCGGGTCCTGGAGATTATATCTTCAAAATATACCTGGCTAATGAATTTGTGTCTGACAGCTTCAAGCATTAGACAATTTGTACAGTATGAGAATGTGTCTGAACACTTGTCACTAACGACTTGTAAAGGAGTGCTGTGACCACACACCAGGCATGCCCCACATCTATTGCAGGCACATCCATCACGTTATGTAAATAGCTGAAGTATGCCAGCAATGTCCTGCTGCCACCGCAGCCAGTGCGCTGAGGACGTCTGGTCCCAATGCCCCGCATGCATCCCTTCACCCTCCACAGCCCTGGTCCAGCTGTGCTCAAGCAACTGGCAGGTGACTAGAGAGGCAGAAAATGACAACTTTGGTTAAAAGGCTTCTGCTGTTTCCTGGGGAAGCAGAGGAAGCAACTGGAAATACAGGTGCCCGCACAGATGGGAGGAAGGCAATAGCTGTCTAGGCAAAGTCAGGAGCTCTCAGGAGCAGACAAAAGTTACAGCACAGCAGAACATACTCTGACAGGGTTAAGAAAGAGATTACAGACTTCTGGTGACAAAATAAATTCCAACAACGGCAGATCCTATTTCTAGGGGGATAGCAAAGATGCCAATTTGTACCTACCTTTTCCATGTATATTCAGCAGGTACTTTTGTTCTGTACTCAGAACCTTTGTGCCCATTTGTCACACACAGGTAAGTGCTCTCAATCAGTGACTAGCTGAGGACGTCACAACAACGACTATAACAATTCTCACAGTGTGCCATGCCTGAAAAATTCACATCCATAAAACCTGGGAAGAGGCAGAAGGAAAAAGCGTCTGGCCCATTGCTCGTTTCTATTCAGGTTTGGAGCTGGGGGGAATTGCAATGCTCTGGAAAACTATAAGGGAACAAATAAGGAGCTTGATAATTAGAAAGGCTGAAGAGAAGAGCTACCCATAGGGGAGCTGCAGAGACTCCGCTGGGGAGTGACTGCAGCCTCAAGGAAAAACAACAGGACAGCTCGCAGCGGGACCCATAAAGACTTAACAGGCAGGGATAAGTCCAGCTGGCATGGAGCAACAGAAAATAGGCCTTGTCAAACAATCCCCACCTCCTCCTTCGACGAGATTACAAGTTGGGCTTATTAAGGCAATTACAGTGATGTAACTGGCTTCTGTGAGGTGTTTGGCACTGTATCACATGCCATTCTGAGTGAAATATCATGCTCCACAACAGAGCCTGTGCTAAATGGATTAAGCAGCAGCTGAAGCATCTGTCAATGAGGAATCCCCATCAAGGAGTCACCTCTCGGAGGCGAGCGCGGGTCAGACGCTGCTCAGTCATGTCACTGACACAGACACACTGGGCAGCCCTGCTGCATGGGACATGGGCCTGTACAGCACTGACCTTGCAAAGCACTCGAGATGCACTGACAAGCAACACGGCGTAAGGGCCCAGCATGAGGTGGTGGCCAAATGGGCTGACATGCAAACAGGCACCAATTAGGAGCAGGGAGGATGACTTCTTGATGCAGCTTTGCGGAGACACAGCAAGAATATCGCAACTGTTCCCCTCCCATGCTGCAATGAAGTGTGAAAGTTGTGGAGAGGGAACAAAACACAAGTTGAAAGGCTCAAGAAGATGCCTGCTATTGAACAGCAAAGCCTGAATCAGATTAGCAAAGAGAAGCAAATGGCAGCAGCAGCCCTGGAAGTCTGCTTATGATCTCAGGTCCATTCTGGTGGACATTTGGAGATTCAGTAGTGCTTCAGCACCATCCTTTCCTGCCCAGGCTGGCAGCAAGAGCAGAACTCCCCAGGTGCTGGCACCAGGAGAGGCAGGCACCCCACATGGCCCAGCCAGGACATGGCTCTGTGAGCCCCCCAGAGCATTTCTCCTGATGGGATCCTTGGAGCAGCAGCAAGTCCAGCCCTGCCGCTCCCAGAGCTCAGGACATGCACCCAGGTGTTTGGGGCTGAGCCAAATGTATTCAACACTCCTTCAGTGACATTTCCCCTACAACACCAAACACCTTATCAGTAAGGTTTCTGCTGCAGCCCAGAGTCTTCAACCATGAAATTATATGACTCTACCTTGACCTCAGATTTTCTACAGTTAATATCTCCTACAGAATATACACCACAGCTCAGGGGCATTTCTCTGACTCAGCCAACAAGAAATGCAGTCTAAAAAACGTGGATCTCTGCTAATTCACTGGGATGGCCTTTCCCCCTTTTCCGAGCAGCCTCAGCACCAAGACCAGAAGCTTCCTTGCTACAGTGAGGGCTCCAACAAGGGTCCTCTCCTGCACCTAACACCAGGGCCTGTTTGCATGCCTTTGTGTTTGAACACAATGGGGCTGACACCTCCTTGCAGATATCTGGCTCCCCTTGCCCTCATTCGCATGCTGGGATTGTCCCTGCCAGCCCATCCAGGCACTGATGCTCCGTCAAAGTCTATGCCTGCCCCAGAGGAACACTGTGCTGCCTGTGAGAACAGGACAGGACCTGCAGAAAAGGGACAAGAAGCTCCAGCTTACATGGAGTGGAGTCCTGCTCCTTTTAGAGATCCCCTGGGACTTGTACCACGAGCCACAGGTGATGTTGCAGACATTGCACTTACCACACACTCGGTCCCAGATGGCTCCAGTAAAGGCTGGTCCCAAAGCTCAGCTGCCCTCGCTCCCAATGCACACCAGCATCCCTCCGGCTCCATACACAGCTCTTCCTCCTGTTGTGCCTGCAGAAACAGGCACCGCAGGCAGACACCCATCCAAACACAGGTTGAGCATCTGCCGGGAGCCCAAGCAGCTGCCCTCATTTGCCCACTTTCTTCCAGAGGATTTAAGAGACTCATGTCTTTTAGAACTAACAAACACCTCAAACTGGGTGTGTTGCAGAGCAAGAGGAGGTGAGGAGCTAAAGCTCTGTGCAGGGACCCTGAGCACCCAGGGACCAGGCTCAGGAGTGCTGTCAGAAAGCCCTAAGGGCACACTTGACTGGGCAATGCACTGCTTCACACGGGGATGCTGGCACCTCTGTGCCAGCAACCTGACACCCCTCTCACCACCCAGGGGGAGAGAAGAGCCAAGAAAGAGCCCCCCACCCAGGCGGAGCAAGCACAGTGCCCCCGCTGCTCCTCCCCCCAGTCCCTCTGTGGGTGTCAGAAGGCACTTCTATGCATGAGGGGAGAGTGGTCGCACACCCGTGTCAGCAGAGCTCCTGGCACACTGCAGCCTCTCAGGGAATCAGGGAACAGCACTGAGCGCTGCTGCCTCCTGCCCAGAGCTCCTGGGAAGAAGCACTATTTGCCCAATTGCCTTTTTCTGACCTCCAGCAGAAAGAGCTGGCTGCGGGTGGGCACAGGGCAGGCAAGGCACATCCTGCACTCAGGGGGGGCCTGCTGATGTCAGGGGCCAGCTCCTCCCTGGAGTGCGTATTTCCACCCTGATCCAAGCTCCCTACAGCCATGCACAGCTCCAGAGCTGCAGGATTGCTTCAAAAGCAATGCCCTGGCCTCCTGGGGAAAGGGAAAAAACCCTTGCTTTTCCTGCTACTCTTAAGATTGCTCCAACAATCGAGAAGCATCTGATCTTCCAGGAGACTGATAGAGGATGCTGGTGTCATTATCAAGTTAATTAGAAAACTCAAATGGAGCTTTAAACATTTTTATAATACATTTGGGCCTTTTTGGCAGGATTATTGCATCTTTTGGGTTTCCATTTCCCATTAAAGCATTCTCAGTAGTGCATATATAAAAGCCATGTGATCTTGGCTTCTTGCTGCTTTTTTTCTTTTTTTAAAGACATCTTTTTTCGGGTAAGATTTATTAAATATTGTAATCAGTTAAATTCTGGCAGCTTAAACATTTTCTTTAATAGCCTTGTTAAATGTGGATTAGATTTAAAATCCCTGCCTCTGAACTCTTGAGCTGCGGTATTTATATGCAATGTTAAAAAAATTAAAAGCTTTACAAAGTGGTAATTACTCCTCTGCTGCAGGAGGAAAGAGACTGACTTTCCGTGTTATTTTAAGGCAAGTTTTCCAGCCTCGCCCTTCTTGGGCAATACAACACAAACACAATTTATTCTTCCTGAAGTATCCTCAGGTCAGGGTTTGGGAAGCATTGCTTGCAGAGCCTGCATCATTTAAAGCGCTATCAGCTTTGGCCTTGTTTTGGAACAAGGCCAGTGAGCTGCACATCCCTGAGACACCAGGAGCAGCTAGAGGCCCTTGCAGGACACTGCTCCCACTGAGCACCCCCAGCAAGCAGGACCCCTTCACCCCATACCGGGAACAGCCCAGCGGGAGCCCACACAGACAGCACCCTACCTGGTGAGCAAGTCCCCAGCACCGCTAGCCACCAGAGCAAGCAGAGAGCAGCCCATCAGCAGCATGAGCTGGGGAGGGAACACTCCCCCTTTTATAAGCTGAGCCCAGCAGCCGCCCCTGCAGCTCATCAGCTGCTCCCATGAGACCTGATGGGCAGCAGCTGCAGCCCCTCCATGGGGCAGCCCCCAACTCCTTCAGTGCTGCACCTCTGCTCCGCCTGCTGTCCACCCCCCATCGGCCTTCACAAAGCCAAGCAGAAACTGGAGAGGTCAGGCTGGACACTTGGATCACACTGTTAATGACATTTTTAAGACTTTTGCTGTATCTAAATGATGCATGCCCTGATCGTCATCACAATTTCTTTGCCGTGCTTGCAGGGAGCACTGCACGGAGACCTGATTGAGTGTTACTTGAACCCCAGGAAAACTTTCAGGTGCTGTTAAGAACAGCTAAAGCAGAGGGGAAATTCCCTTTCCCAGTTCCTCCTTCCTTTCCCCCACACAGCAGCTCCGTATTGACCCCTGAGACAGACTGTGTGTGTGGACACGCAGGAGCTCCCTGAACACAGCCCGGAGCTGCCCCAACTCCCTCCCCGCCAGCCTCACACAGCGCTGTCCCGCATGGCTCCCCTCCTTCAAGCCAAAAAACTCCTCTGCTGCCCCAGGCAGCTGCCCTGCAAGCCCAGAGGGGTTTTGCTGGGCACAAGGCAGGCCTGAACAGTTAAAGCACAAAGCTGGGCACCAGAGGTGTGCTCTCTGAGCCCGCTGGTACCGCTGACATCTTGCACAACTGTGGACAAGTTGCTCCACGCCACTGCTTCCCCGTACCAAATGCACCGGCAATGCTTACCCCACTGATGCTGCCAACTTGGTTAACTGGTGCTGGCGAGGCAGCCAGCCCTGTCAGCAGAAGGCAGTCCTGCCCTGCCCTGCCCTGCCCTGCCCTGCCCTGCCCTGCCCTGCCCTGCCCTGCCCTGCCCTGCCCTGCCCTGCCCTGCCCTGCCCTGCCCTGCCCTGCCCTGCCCTGCCCTGCCCTGCCCTGCCCTGCCCTGCCCTGCCCTGCCCTGCCCTGCCCTGCCCTGCCCTGCCCTGCCCTGCCCTGCCCTGCCCTGCCCTGCCCTGCCCTGCCCTGCCCTGCCCTGCCCTGCCCTGCCCTGCCCTGCCCTGCCCTGCCCTGCCCTGCCCTGCCCTGCCCTGCCCTGCCCTGCCCTGCCCTGCCCTGCCCTGCCCTGCCCTGCCCTGCCCTGCCCTGCCCTGCCCTGCCCTGCCCTGCCCTGCCCTGCCCTGCCCGCCCCAAGGCTTCCCAGGGAAGGCCGTGGACCGGCTGCGGCAGAAGGCAGCAGCATCCATTTCTCTGTCACTGTGTGTTAGCAGCAGTGGTGTCAAGGCTCTGCAGTTGGTCCTGTTTGTTAACAAACATGTTAATGAGCTGGAAAGAGCAGGGAGGGTGAGCAGTGATTTACAAAACGTGCCAATGCCACCAATTTAGGCAAGCAGGAGCAGAGCAGCACCTCAGGGGCAACTGCACTGGCTACGGGGATGGGGTGCACGTGGGCACCGCAAATGCAAAGCCACGAACAGGGGAGGGAGGCCTGACTGCCACTCACACCTCTGCAAAGGTCTGAAGAAACTGCCCTGGCTCCTGGAGGTGGTCAGGGTTCACGGCAGCACGCCCCATGGGGACCACTGTGCCCCACCACAATGCAAGCATGGGCAGGGCAGGGTGAGCCCCATGCAGAGGACTGCAAGGTGCATCCCAGCAGTGCTGTACCCAAGTCTGCAAAGCCTTTCTGGCCAGAAGGCAGGATTGCTAAAAGCCCCATCAGATGGTCTGGAAGTCAGGGGGAGGGTCCAGAGGACTCCCAGAGGGTGCCCCGGAGTAAAGTTGCCAGGCTTGTAGGCAGCACCCTAAACTCTGGGGAAGCAGAATTAACACCATGTGCATTACAGAGGGTGGTTCCCCGAGCAGTGCTCCAGTATAGAGCTTACCTTCACGTGCACACTAGCGCAAGAGGGCAGAGGATCCCACTAACTATTGCAGCCTTGCCTGGGTGGTACCGAAACTCCTCAGTTCATGTTGGAAGTATGAGTTTTGCTGAATATTTCTGAGGAACAGAAGGTACCTTTGGGAATCTTAACTGAGTTTTAATGAAGCTTTTTGCCATTGAATGTAAGTCAATTTTCTTGGAGTGATTACCCTATCTCTAGAGGGTATTGTAGGAATAGATGAGAACTAGAGAGGGACAAGAATAATATCAAGGACTGGAAAAATTCTCAAACAAGGAGAGACAGAAAAACAAGGTAGAAACAGAATGAATAAATAATAAATGGTCTTGAAGAGACAGTCTGGGAGCTCCTCTCATCCCACTCTCATAACAAAGGAAGAGAAAACATGACGTTGAATTAAAAGGTGGAATAAAGGGGAAATACTTTTCTCATGTGAGCTGTAACAAGTGCATGAGTCTCAGTGCCGCACAAGCACAGGCATGCTCCCCGGGGACCAGGGTGCTCTGCTCTGCCTGACAAGTGCAAAGTGCTTCAAGCCCAGGGCTGCAGAGGAAGAGCCTGGGAATCACATCGCTTTTGTCCAGGCTGCAAACTGGCTCAGTTACGACTCCCTCCCTGCAGGAGAGACATCTTCACTGAGCTGGAGAGAAACTCGGCCTCGGGTTTTTAGGGCTAAGGTCTCTGCAGCCCTACACCAGGGAAGGATGCCCTGCTGATGCCCCGACATGCAGATGCTGCACTCCCACCCCCCGGTGCCAGTTCCCATCCTCTGGGTCTGCAGGTGGCACCCACGGGCACTGTCACCAAGCCACAGGTAAAACACAGGAATAAACAGATTTAAAATGTGGTAATGCAGAAAAAGGTCCGTGAGCACATTTTTCCCATCTCACAGTCAGTCCTGTGAAGCTGGCTACTGGGGATGGGACTTCAGGGAAAAAGAAACCCTCTTCAGTTCTGCACTAGAGAATGAAGACTTTCTCCTTTTAAAATTCATAAACCAACAGAGACTGTAAATTAAAAAATAAGGATCCCCTATTTACATATATCACTGCAACAACCACAGTGCTCATTATGAATTATTTAGCATAATGCACTTTCAGATCGGCCCTGCTTGCTCAGTGTCCTCCTCTCAATTAGGCATTTATGGCAGAGGGGTCAGTAATAACAGGTCACTTAAAGTGTAAATAAAAGTGACACTGGGAGATACGCCAGAGCATTTATTTATAATGTTATATTACTGTAAAAATGTGTTTATGAAGACCAATTCCTAGCATGTTTACTTGTCATGGAAAAAATGTATTTAGCAAAATGCACATTGAACGTAATTTACCCAGAGCAGAAGCAGTGGATTCGGCTGTTCAGAGCGTGGCGGTACAAAGCCCCACTGCCCTCAGCCCCAGGGGGGAACGCTCTGCCTGGGCGCAGGGGTCTCCTGTCCCTGGCAATGCACCCTCCCAGCCTCCACTCTCCTTCTGTCGGGAGCGGGGGCAGGAGTTACAGCAGAGTTTGAAACGTGCGCAGGCAGCACACGAAGAGGTGCTCACGCTGCCTGGCCGGAGGTGTGCAGCTCTTGCAGCATCGCGTCCAGGCTTGGGACTGCACAGTCCCCAGCAAGCTCTGAGTACATGGATCCACACAGGCATGAGAAAGCAGCCAGGAGAAGTTCTTCAAACGAAACATTTTGTGGCAAAGAAACAAATTTGATTACACTGCAACTTCTCACAGATTGAGTTTGGTTTTGCCAATTTATTTGGCTTTAAAAAGGACAGTATTTTAAGCAGAAGTTTTGGGGCTTTTCCATCTGAGGCCTCTTAATGTTCTTAAAAAGTACAAATTCAGTAAGGAAACTAGGTTCTTCATTTCGGACCACATTAAGTACTTTGACCACATAGAAAGGTTAGCCTTTGTTTCATGTTTTACAGTTCTTTTTGCTTTGCTGGAGTTTTTGAAAAGTTGTTTAATGTCAAGCCAATGTTTCTGGACTTTTTGAGCTGCAAGCAAACAGAAAAAATCAGCTTTTTACACCACTCCCCTGGATGATCTCCCAGCTGGCAGCTTTTCCTCCCCTTTCTGTATGGCAGCCTCCATTCCTGGATGATCAATCTCCGCTAGTGCAGCTCCCCAGTGCTGCGCCCGCTGTAGCACAGCTCTGTCTCTCCTTCTGCTGCCCAACACCAACAGGCAGGGCCGGGCTCCCAGGGGACCGCGGGGACCCTGCTGCTGCAGCCTCCAGCCGGGCAGGGATCCCACCTGCCTCAGTCTGCAATAGTCCACAAATTCATTTGCCATGAGTGGGATTAAAATGCATTGAAAATCAAATTGCTGCCTAACGGAGCTACTTGTTAGCAGGCGATAACCCCCTGGGACTGTCTGCACTGCGAAGGGAAGGAGTGGAGAGCGGGACGAGGTTCCCCGCCGCGCAGCATGCCCCTGTACAAATGTGCCCCTGGTCCCTTTGTCCCTGGGAGGATGCAGCTCGCCCAGCCTCGGTTTTCGCTTTGCCTTTGCAAAAGAAGGCTCTGAATTAAAAATCCCATGAGGGGGGACAGTGTCAGCATCTGTTGCTGAGATGTCTCTTCCTCCAGAAAGCCAGTGGGTCCCCAGGCCCCAAAGCAGGGGCTGGCTGCTGCTTTCCCACCAAGGCTGGCAGGACAGGTGTCTGGCCTCTCCCCGGCTCCTGCCAGACACGGAGCAGGGCTGGGGGTCATCCTGCCACCGTGGGATGGGCCTGGGGATCATGCACACCCCGGCAGCCAGCACCTTCCCTGGTCTCAGTTGCGTTTTTTTCCCATGAACTGTTATTAGCCCTGTATGGGAGGTGATAATAACAAGCCATTAATGGGAATCTGTTTGAGTGCCGCTGTGTGGCAAGATCGTAAATTAATGGCCGTTTCATTTATTGTCATTTTATCCATAACAAGATGCTGATTTTCCCCCTGGGATAATGAAATTGGTCTGTAAGAACCATAAATCCTCACCGTGGTGCGAGGCTGGAGCAAGGTGTTGGATTAACGGGCTAATGACAGAGATGTGAAAGCTCATGAATCGCGTGGCTGCGGGGAGAGCGGGCAGCCGCGCCGGGGGGAGCCCGCGCCGACACCCGCACCAGAGCGTTTCTAAGGCTAACGGCGAGTTATTTCAGATGTCAGACCATAAAGATCCACATATCCCCTCCTAGCATGCCCTCAGCGGCTTGCATTTTCTGCCCATGGAAAATCGTTTTTTAAAGGCAAACCTGTCAGGCCAAAACGGCCCAGGATCTTCACTGACCTTCAGCCCCATCAGGGGTGTCCCACACAGATGCTGCCTGGCCTGCCCACACATGAGCAGTTCAGGGTCAGCCAGGAGGGAGAATTGATGACTTCTGCTCCCTTCACCTGGAGCATAAACCAAAAATATACACTGGAAATTTATAGGATCTATTGAGCTGAAATGCTTTTCTACGTGTTCCCTGCTATTCCCAGGACCATCAGCCAAGGACTTTTAATCTGTGGACAAGTATGACTTCAAAACAACAAATGCCTGGAAATAAAAATTAAAAAGTAAAAGTTTCTCATAATTAAGTCTTTAAATGGAAAAAAGAATTAGAGCTCTTAGGATGATGACGACCCCCTCCATGCCACTGCAGAGTTACCAGCCACAGCTGGAAAGAAACACACCTCTCCTCCTACCTGTCCCTGCGGTGAGCTGGCTGCGGTGGTGCAGGCTCACCTGGACAGTGATCTGGGCAGCAAGAAAGACTCCAGGCGGTGGCTGATCCAAGCACTTGCTGCCCCGGTCACACCGGTGTGACACCACCTTCTCGCACCCCTCGAGTGCTTTAACCACCTGCCTGATGTCTGCTGGAGCACTCACTCCTTCCCTGTTTCTCCCTCTGCATCTCGCTCTTCTGTTCACAAAACGATCAGACCAGGCTGAGTCAGCTTCATCCAGCGCAAGGTAGGAAATCTCGCCAGGGTCAGCTGGGCAGAAAGGCTTCACCTGCCCAGGACTGCCTAGAGGCAGCAAAGGGGTCCCGCAGCAGAGGAGGGCGATGTGGAGGAGCCCCCCGGGACACCCCAGAGCCCTCTGCAAACCTGCATCTCTTGCAGCCAAGCGTTGAGAAGGGCTTACAGCTTTCTTTTTTTTCCTTGCATAATTCAGCAGAGATATCATTTTAAATATTGCTGTTTTTCTCACTCAGATATGAGAAATATTAACTGGCCAAACTTTGCTGTGGCTGTCACCATTCTTTTAGCAGTGTGATTGCCATTGGGGGATTTATAGTCCTCCCCACACCTGGGTTATTCGAGTTTTGCTTTGCTGCAGGGCCAGGGCAACAATAAATTTCCTTCTCCTCTGGAACATGCTCTAACCTCTCATTTTCTAATAAAGCGTTAAACCTTGGAGCAACCCGCACTGGCCTCGGTGCTTGAGAGGAGTTTCAGCTGAGCCAATGAGCCGCTTGCCGCGGCCTGGAGGGCACTGTTACGGGCCAGCGTGGCTCTTCCTGCAGCAGCTCTGATGAATTCTGGCTTCCCTTTCCAAGGAGAGCCCCCTCCCCAGGCAGAGGCCGCATCCTGCCCGTCCCCAGCAGCCCTGCACCCCAGCTGGGCTGTCAGGGATGCTGGGGTGGCAAATTAGGGAAAAGCAGGCCAGGCCCCACAGCACTGCTCTGGTCAGCCTCCCCTGCTCAGCGAGGTGCTGGGGGTGATCAGCTCAGCTGGGCAGGGACGGTAAAAACAGTCTGAGTAAAACTGAGGATGCTGCTGAGCAGGGGCTGTTGCGTGATGCCGTTCAGAAACAGGCCACCTGCAAGCTGGAGGAGTGCTAGAAGGCATCAAGGAGGAAATGCAGGAGAAGCCCCCAGACCCACCCAGCAAGACCTGACCAGGACGGAGTGGCAAGCGGGAAGCAGCTCAGGGAGCTCTCCACCTCACAGATGGCGCATCCCCAGTGCAGCCCCTCTGCCCGCTCCAACCCACACTCCTGCAGTGCACGGCGGGCTCGACCCCGGCCGGCTGGAGGCGGAGGGACCACGAGCACCCGCCAGCAGCACAGCGCCCATCATTGAAACGGGGTTTATGATGTCCCAGCCGTCAGTCTGCAACTGCCCGTGCCATCCACAGCCCGTCCCTGCTCTGTGCAGTGTCTTAGGAGAGGCTGATGGCACATGAAGGATGGATGGGCGGATGGATGGTGCATCTGCTGCTGGTCTCATTACAGTAACGGAGGCAGCCTCGGTGTCAGGCTTTTACCAGCTGAGCTGTTCGGTGAATTACAGCAAGGTTCTGCATTGTGGTAATATGATTTTTTCAATATATTCTGTTTGGATTGGCAGGTTGGTCTCACTCTTTCTCAACTGACTGATAAAGCACTAGACAGGGGATTAGTCCTCTTGGAAGCTAAAGAAAGAGGTAATTTGGGTTGTTTATAGCCTGCAGGGGTAGAATCAAAATGTACAATACTGAGAGAGTCAAACTTTTACAGCATATGGCACAGCTATAACTCAGAGCAAGTATCAAACATTACAGTCCTGTGAAATGCATTCCCATGACAAAAGGCTGGAAAGGCAGAAAGAATGAGAGGAATTAATCTGTTCTTGGGACAAATATTGTAATGAAGACAGGAAATGACACAAAAATTAACCCCTGCCTGGACCGGTTTTAGCATCGGACTGTTTGGCCCAGAAGTCTCGCCCCTGCACTTCAGGGAAGTGTCGGAAACAACCCAGACACCGGAGCTGCTGCTGCTGGTTACCCGAAGGGGCAGCCCCAATCTGACCTTGGCTTTTCTGCATTAAAAGAATAACAGCTTTCCCTCAACTGGCTTTTGCTGGGTTTTCATAGCTATTAAATCTAATTGCTGAGACAGAGTTATAAAATTATAATTTTAACCATGCAATTTAGATGGAGTAACCGGTCATCTATTTCTGTGATTTTCCCTGATTATTAAATGAACAGCTGCCTCCAAATATGTTTGCAACAAACTAATTCAATGAGTGCATGTGCCTGAATATTCATGCCCCTGATTCGCGGCACAGACTTTTAAGACTTTTTCACTGTGGCTTTAAAAGTTAATTTATCCAGGCAATTTAAATAAATACACTTCCATCAGCTTTGGTTAGTGCTCCAGACTTTAACACTAAGTTTGGCAGCAAGCAAAGGTGTCCCAGCCCCTGCTTCGACGTCCGCTCACAGCAGAGCACTTTCAGTGAAGACAGACATCAGTGTTTGTGTCGATTCCAGACTTCTCCCATGTCTTGTTTGCGGATTTGACAACCCTTCTCTGCATAGCACTAACAAAATGTGACACTCCACAGTCTGTTTGTTTTAGCTTTTCCACTAAATTTTGCAACCATGCCAAGTAGCCGGGAAATAACCTGCCCTCCCCAAGCGCTGAAATATGGATAAAGCCGGCCGGTGCAACAGCCAGCGAGCAGCTCCCCCGGCCTGCCTGGCCATCGCTGAGCCAAGGAATGGCTTGCAGGCAGCTCTGCAGTCATTGTTTCATCAGGAATTTCATTTTCCTCCTTGCGAAGGAGGTGCCCCCTGACTCGCTGCCACCCAGGGTAATGGGCGGAGGGGCCGGGAGCATCCCTGAGGCAGCAGGCATGGTTTCCAGCCCACAGCGTGCGGAGGACAGCTATGGACCAGACCCACGGCAGTGAGTTACCACCACACTGGGAGTCAAGCAAACAGAGTGGGACACAGTGTGAGCGCTCTTCACACAGTATCTGCTCACTCCCAGATGCCACTCGTGTCCCCAGGGCAGCGGCAGACAGCACGGACTGGGGCAAAGCTGTGCCAGGGTCTGTCTTTCTTCATGGAATAAATGCTGCTCTCCCCAGCATGGTCTACAAGAATGTTAGATGTGTTTCTTGTACTTAAATTTCTGCATACTCTTCAGAGTAAGCTGCACTTTTACTGACTAGTAGAACATTTTAATAATATTAATGACATTATACAGATTGTTTAAAAAAAAAAGTATTACCCTGTAACACAAGCAAGTGCCCAAGGATAGTTATGTCATCCGATGCTGCTCATATCACGATGCACCAGAGTTTACCCTGGGGTCTCCCAGCCTCCGTGGCAGTGTGCAGCCTCTGGAGCCTGACAGAAACCTCCTGCGCTTGGGAATGTGCTGGGATTTACATACTTACTGGAGAGAAACAGCTGCTGCTCAGAAAGAGGCACGGCTCCCAGGATGCATTTCCGAGGCACCTATTAGGCAAATGCTCACAGCCGCAATGCCTGGGTTCTCCAAGGCAATCCATACTGCCTCCCCCGCAGAAACGAAGGCAGCCACCCAGCTGGAACAGGCGAGCACCAGCCCAGAAAGTCAAGCCTAGTTTGGGGCAGTGACTTGTGCAACCTCTGACTGCACTGTCTTCCTCACATCCTCATAGACACGTCCCTTGGCAAGCAATCACTGTTAAAAAAAAAGTCTTTTAAAAGTTTTTATTAAAGATCCAAGACAAAAAGAAGAGAAAAATCTGTATTTGAAATGTAAAGAAGGGCTTTCATTTTAACAGCATCCCTGATTCCTTTTGTCTCTTTCTGTATAGAGGTTTCACAAGAATATACACAGTTTGACAGACTTTCAGATGATACTAAAGAAGGCAACATCTGATTGTGGGGGAAAAGAAACAGTTTAATTGAGACGGACTAGAGCTGTTGGACTCTGACCTGCTGCTTTGCAGAACCAGCCAGACAAATGCCAATGGAAAGGAAAGACAAAGAGGGTACCGGTACTGTGCTGCAGCTGCAACCTCTGCTAGAGAGAGACGAGCCCATCACACACACAGAGCCTTCCCGGCTCCCCGAGCCCTAGCACTCAGGTCAGCGCTGACCATGAGGTGCTTCTTGCTACTCACCCTTTGCCCGCAGCCTAGCAGGTCTGCAGAAAGACGTCCTGGCTCGCCACGCAGCAGATCGGGAGGAATGGGAAAGGAGAGGGGCATGCAGAGGGAGGACAGCAGGCACGGCACGGGAGCAGGCAGGTGCCCATGCTAAAGGCAGTGCGTCCCCTCTGGGGGACCCCTGGCCTGGGTGGTGGCCCAGGGGGGCAGTGAGAGCTGTGAGTGTCAGCCCTGTCCCCTCCCCACCACCTTTTCCCTCCCCTACCAGTGGACATCCCTTCATCAGTGTGTCCTGGGCCCCACGGGTGCAGGGTGTCCGGGTCTGACTGGGCGTTCCCACCTCTGCAGTGTCCCATGGCTGACACAGCGCTGTCTCCCCAGTTTTTCCAAGGGGAGGGCTTGCTTCCAGCTTCCCCCCGAAGTCTGCAGCCAGATAAGCCCTTGTCCACTCTGCAGTCGCTGCTTTGCAGGAGCCCTGACCCAAGACGGGGAGGGGGGACATGTCCCAAGAGAGGGTGCAGACAGGGTAGCGGGGTCCAGTAGCGCTTCTCCCAGGCCTGAGTCGAAGTTCAGCGTTCAGGATGACTGCCTGCCAACCCCTTAGCAACACAGTGCCACCGTCTGCTAGTGCTGGATAGGGAACACAAGCACGCAAGGTTGCACAAGGACCGTGCTGCTCTGCAGACAATGTGTGCAAAGGGAGCAGGGGAGCAGCGAGCAGATGGAAGGGACCGGCCGGCTAGCCCTGTGTGTGCCATGCTCTCGGAAGTTGCCCGTTGCCACATCCAGACCTGGGCACAGCTGTGCTGCCAATACGGGCAGTAACCAGAGCACTCTTTGCCCCTAAACCTTCAGTTCCCCACAGAAGAACTTGAACAGCAGATTCAAGAGTACAGAAAATATGCAGCAATGGCGCAATCAGACCAGCCCCCGGTTTGCCATTGATGGAGCAGGGAGGATGGTGCTGCCAGGGCAGTGACCAGCACTGAGCCTCCCGCGAGCTGTGCCAGGGACACTTGTGCTGGAGCTTGGGCAGCCTCTCCTGGCAGAGCCCAGGAGCCGGGGCTTGTGCCGGAGCCAGGAGTGAGCAGAGGAACCCAGCACAGTGCGTGATTAATCAAAGCATCGGCCATGCAACAGCCCCGGCCCGCAGAGAGCAGAACTCTCCTTGTGCTGGCAGATCATGGCAATGCCACAAGACGGTCCCCATCTGCCACACTCTCCAACAGCTTCAATTTGGCTACACGCTGGGTGCTGAGGCTACATCGCTCAAGGGATGGTTTGTGATGGGCTGGGCACAGGGACGGGTACCTGCTTCCAAAGATTGCCCCATCACTGGGCTCTGCTTTTCCCAGGCATCACCTAAGGGAATTTCCAAAGATCCATGTGGAAACTCACCCCTGCATGCCAGTGACCTCAGGAGAAACCAGAGCTTCTCCTCAGCCCACATGTGACTGCTCCCAGTCCTGTGTCCCTGCTGCCTCCCAGCTTGTGCCACAGCAGCGCCTGCATCAAGGGAAGGGAAGGGAAGGGAAGGGAAGGGAAGGGAAGGGAAGGGAAGGGAAGGGAAGGGGATCTCTCAGCATCTGGATGGAGTTCTCTGTAATGAAGCCCTTCCCCTCTTTTGAAAAATGTGTTCCTTGTTTTGGTCTCCACCGGTCCCAGCAGCCTTCAAACACACCGATTTCTCACCAGTGAATTTCTAGCAGAAAAATAACGTAACAGGCAGGCATTAGGATTCAGTCACGTTGCAGGCTGGGGTACGCCTCTCCAGGACACTCTGGCAGGGGATGGATGACTGCTGAGGCGAGGGCTGGGCCCATCTCTCTGCTCCGCAGTGCTGCCGGGGAACCGCAGCTGGAGCCGATCTGCTTGCCAAAGCCCATGCAGGCTGCCCGTGCCACGCCCAGCCATCGCCCACGCCCTGCCAGAGGCCAGCGGCATGGCATGGCGCCTGCTCCCTGCCGGCCTGGGGCCTCCTCTCCTCGCCCTGCCTCCGCCAGCCCTGCGGCTGGCCCGGAGCATGGCAGCTCTCCAGGCAAACCTCGGCTGGAGGCTCCGTGATGCTGCGTGGAGGACGGCCGTCATGTGGGCGGGCAGTGGGTGCCCGAGGGGCCCTGCTGAGCTGGAGCTTCTCCTGTCCCCATGGTCCCCCCAGGCCGGCAGAGCCCTCCCCAGCATGCAGCAGCAGCCGCCGGCTCTGTGGGGTCATCCCAGCCGGGCAGGGCAGGAGCGGGCTCCCTGTCCTCAGGGTGGGGGCTCAGCAGGGACGCTGCTCTTGGAGCCCGGGTAGACAGAAACAGGCACCACAAAATGCTCCTGCTGTTCTAACAAGAAGCGATAGATTAAAAAGCTAGTTAAAAATTCATCCAAGAGAGGCAGAGCTTCCCAAGCATATCAGAGTTAATATTTATAAAGGGGATTGTTGCTCAGTCTCAATTATCCTAAAAGCTTGGTACAATTGATGCATTGGAGAAACCATGAACACAGGCATGTCAAGGGAAAACCATTCCCTGTGACCGCTAACAAAATGCAATCAGATCTGCAACATGTGGAGCCAATTGATTTTCAACAAGTTATACAATGTAAACAAATGATTGATTCTCAGGCTCCTTTTATTTCTGAGCAAGCAGTCAGAAATCTCTTCAACTACTCTGAGGAGGTAAGGCTGGTAGTAAACAAGGGCTGCAGAGGGGCGGCATGCAGTCCTTTCATCAACCTTCGAACAGCAGGAGCTTTGATTTTTTTTTTTTCCCCCAGCCCCTTAAGCAGCCACTAAATAATCAACAATTCCTCAAGTAAGCAACCCCTGATCACGTGAAATCTTTCTATTGCCAGTGGTCATGTCGGACCAGCTTCTGCCTTCAATGAGAGTCAGGAGTTTTTTATTGCTTTTGCATTTTGCCTCCTCTGATGTTTCCAGCCTTCCTCTGATTTACCCGAGACAGATGAGACAGGAATATCTCCAAGAGCTTTATCACTTCTCTCTGTCAGTGGCGGCTGCTAAGTCAACAGTTCGGTGGTGTGTGTCTGGACCAGCAGTACAGAGGTAGCTCAAATCATCCTCTGCTCCCGGTGAAACCAACATTTTGCCTCCTCTGATGTTTCCAGCCTTCCTCTGATTACCCGAGACAGATGAGACAGGAATATCTCCAAGAGCTTTATCACTTCTCTCTGTCAGTGGCGGCTGCTAAGTCAACAGTTCGGTGGTGTGTGTCTGGACCAGCGGTACAGAGGTAGCTCAAATCATCCTCTGCTCCCGGTGAAACCAATAAGCTATACTCCACTGCATTGACTCGGCTCCTGAACTGTGCCCCCTGGTTAATTCAAATTAAATCTCAGCCCATCACCGGCAGACTGCCAATATCAGCGCGCATCCCTAGGCACCCCCCGGGGTGGGGGTGCACAGGGGTGGGCACCCCAGGAGCTGAGGCTACAGCCTTCCACCCGTGGGGCCGGGGGCCGCGGGGAGACGCAGGTCACTGGGTTGCCAACCACCAGCATGTCTTGCCTCCTGGCCCAGCCACCTCCGCCAGCGCCGGTGCAGGGATCTGAGGAGCACAGGCGCTGTTGCTTGGGGAGCTGCATGCACGGGCATGGACTGGCTCTTGCAAAGGTGAAGCAGTTTCTCCTCACACCTCCCAGTGACCACACGCCCCTGCACCACCCGGCCCTGCCGACCACGTACCGCAATGCAAAAACTGCTTTCAGCACAGGCCAGTCTGTGCAGGCACTGCTGAAACACTGTGCCCATCACGTCCATTAGCATCCCAGCATCTCCTCCTGCACCGCGCTCTGCACAGCTCCTCCTTGGCTTTGCCTGCGTGCCTTGTCTCTGTACTGGTACCGAGACCTGTGAACCAGGGCTGGCCCATCCTCCCCAGCTAGCACTGCACACCTCTAGCAGCCTGCGAGCACAGCCTGCTTGCGTTGTGCCTTGTGTTTTACTTATCCATCACTCCACTTCTCCTTTCCCCCCCTTACACTCCTGGTCGCACCCTCCTCAGCCCTGCGGTGCTGGGGTTGTTTCGGCAACACAGAGGCACCAGCACCAGGCAGAGAGTGCTCCTGGTGCAGCTCACCCCGCCCTTGCTCCCCCGCCCTTCTGACCTTCACAGCACTGCTGGGGTGCTGTTGAGATTACTGATTGAGTATCTGAGGAGAAGAGTCACATTTGCATGAACTGTGATAATTATTGCAACAATAGCAATAAAAACACATTTCCAGGCTCCACAACCTGCTTGTTTACGCCCTGTTTGCAGGATGATGTGCAGTTGGGTGTTTCTGTAGTGCAGTGTCCCAAGGGTCCCAGGGGAGGGGGAGCCACCAGCCCATGTCCCGGATCCCCAAGGGACAACGGCCTGCAGCAGATTTACCAGCCCCTGCAAGTGCAAAGGAGCCCCCCGGCGCGGGTGGAAAGGGCCAGCAGCAGGGCAGAGGGGGGCAGCTCCCTTGTGACAACAGGCGAGGGGGGACTGGGCTGCCACGGCTGGGTCCAGCAAAGAGCACACTGTGAGTTAAGCTACAACCTCGCTGGGTAAGAGGGAGGAGAAGGGCTGCGCTAGGGAGCAGCAAGAGAAACACAGGAGACCGTCTGGGACAGGACCAGAGGAGAGGCACATTCCAGCCCCAGCTGGGAAGTCAAGGGCTCACTCCCCATCCAGCTGAGGTACCAAGCAGGTGCGGATGCCGCTTGTTACCACGCATGAGCTGCAGTGGCTTTCTGCTCGGTTTGCAGTGCTCCGTGTTAGCTGCCTCTGCTTCACATGCTGCTCTGCCAGAACCAGCTCTCCTCTTCACTTGGTGTTTCTCCAGGGTTCCAGGCTGACCCTGGTGAATCTGGGGGGCTGAGGGCATTCTGCTCTTCCAGGGATGCCAGCAACCTTGTGCTGGGACCTGAGCGGTGCAGAGCTCCCTTCCAGGTGGAGGTCCCCAGGCAGCTCCAGCTGGGTGGTGCAGCCCCTTCCCACAAACTGGGGACAGCGTGGGGCTGTCTCCTGGGACATCCAGCTTGCTGGGCTGCAGCTGCCCTCCTGGCCACAGGGAAGCGTGTCCTTCCCAGGAACAAGCCTCCTCTTTCCAGGGGCCTCTCGGGTTGGGCACTTGTGGACTTCCCCCCCCCCGGGGATCCCCAGAGGCGGCAGAGCTGCGAGGCTCCCTACGTAAGCAGCACGCTGCAGCCGGTGCCGGCCCGCCTGCCGCCACCCCCGGCGGTGTTTGTGGTGGCACATATGCTGTGCAGTGGGTTTGTGGTGCCTGCGGCATGTCGCACGGTTGTCAGGCACAATGCCCGCTCCTGGTGCCAAAGTCTGGCACGATTCCCCACAAGTGGGCACAAATTCATCCTAAAACACAAACAAAGGAGGAGGCAGCAAAGTCGCTGCTTGCGTGGGTGCTGAGAGATTCCTGCACAGGGAGGGACTTCACCAGGGCCAGGAGTCTTCCTGTTTAAAATTAAAATTTTTTTTTAAAGCAGATTAAAACTCGTTATGAAAGCAACCATGAACATCTGTGATCTCACAGCAAAGACGTTCCTGGCTCTTTTAGAAATTGCCCTGTTCCCATTATAATATCAGCATAATTCTGTCTCTTTATTTCAAGCTTGCAAGATATTTATATTTAAAATAATTTTTACAGAGTTCAACTGTGAATTGCAAGCTGTTTTTTCTGCTTATGTATTAATTGTATGTGTGTGTCCAGTGCTAAGCCTTATTGCCGTGTAATTTGTACAACGTAATTAACCATGTAGAAACCATAATACATTGCGTTTGGAAGAGTTACATCCAGTTAATCTAATTGACTAATAACATGTTTTCATTTAGCAGCACGTACTGTATTTCCAGTGATTGAATTAATGTCATGTTAACGGCTGCTTTTTGCAACAACATTTGGCATAAATTGCATTAAAAATTGATGTTCGTACAAATGTATTTTGAATACAGCTCAGCATGTGGTCTGGGAAAACACTCCTGTTGTTTATTAAATCAGCTCAGTTTGCAAGTGCACTCAGAGGAGCAGCACAGCGAGTGCCCTGCCCCGTTTGCTGGCACGACTGGGGTGGGACCCCTGCAGACCACTGCCACCCCGGTCCTGCCCCGGGTCCAAGCCTCCCCTGGCTGCAGGAGGACAGACTCTTCTTGCTTCCTTGGGCTTGCAGTGCCCGGGGTTACAGCTTCCCTGCGTGGGCTCCTGAAACAGGTTTTAAAAGGAAGCTCTGCTGACGGAGAGACTGTGGTTGGAAAGCTCTGGGCACCTGCTGGGGAAGAGACAGACCTGGAGACACAATTAGCCATGTCCCTCGGTAAACTCCCCACCGCTGTGCCTGTCTAGCCTGCCTGCCTTTCTCCCACAGGGGCCACGAGGACAGAATGAAAACATGCTCCGCAGCCGCCTCCTTCCCTCCTGTCTGTATTTGCACATGGTCCTGAGGGAGGTAGATCGATGCGCCTGCAGCCAGGAGACTAACACTTACTTTGACCTGCCGCGGGAAACAAATTGAACCGCACAGACCGGGCCCCTCTCCACCAGCTTTCCATCTTCAGAGGCACGAGGAGAGCAGGCATCCACAAGGCTCAGCCTGCGGACCACAGCCAGAGGCCAGCAGCATCCGAGACTCCTGCCATGAGCACGATGAAGGAGCCCGAAGCTCTCCCTCGCACCAAGGGTGGTTCCACAACCTGCTCAGTCTCAGGCAGTAGGTGGAGAGCGAAATTAAAAGGAGCACTTGAAAGATGAGATCTGCTGCGCTCAAGTGAAATCTCCAGCAGGGGCTGCAGTGTCTTTGCGGGCTGGCGTGTTTGGTTTTCACGTGCATGATCAATCCCTAGCTTCAGTCTAAGCCAAAAGCAAAAATATGGAAACACAGAGGCAGAGGGTGTGTTGGCAGCACCACAGCCCAGCCCAGCCTGGAGCTCTCTGGAGCCTGCTGGAAGGGAGGGCTGGCCAGGGGGGAGGATGTGCCCCTCAGCATCACCCGTGCCACCCCAGCAGGAGTGGGAGCAGGCGAGGGCAGTGCCCTGCTGGGAGGCACAGCCACACTGCACACCCTCACCCACCCCAGCAGAGCCCCCCGCCATCCTCGGCTGGACCCCCCCCAGGCACCAGCCCGCCAGGGTGCCTCGGGTCCGGAAGGATCTTCTGTGCGCATTTCAAATGCACTTAAATAAAAAATCGGCTCCTCAGGCTGGAGCACAGGCTGTGCAGGGGAGAGAAAGGCAGAGCTCCTGGGGCTGCCTGGGCTCCCCGTCAGCGCTGGCGGGCTCGGCACGCTCTTGGACTGACACGCGAGGGTCTGGCTCAGCAGCACGGGGAGCGCGGCTGTGGGGTGCCTCCCTGCTCTCTGCACGCACACGTGCACATGCACACACACCCTTCTTCCTCCTCACAATGGTTCAGGAGTTCCTTTTTCTCTGCTATGAATAAATAACAAGAGATGGGTTTTGATTCTGCATGACAAAGATGCTGCTTTGAGGGCTGTCTGTGATCCCTCAGAGCCTGCTCACTCTGCCTTTGTTGTACATCCCTACTAGAGAGGAAAATAATGGTCGTGAAATTCAAGGTGCAAAGTGGAGACTGTCAAGGAAAATGGTGAGCCCACATGGGCTTTTTCCTTTTGTGCTTAAATTTACGTAGGATGTCTTGGGCTTCATTATTTATAGGTTGTGTCTCCTAATTTCTTTGACAGGTCCTTGAGTGGTGGTAGGGATATGCCAGCCTGGGAATGGCCCAAGAGGTGGCACAAACACAAAGCCATGGGCCGTTTCAGATCCACTGTCCCCTCTGGCCCTTCCTCTCCCCTCTACACTGAATCATCTGCAATGCACACATTTGAAATGTAAAAGCAGGACTACCATGCTCGTGCCAGTCCCCTCCTCAGGCTGTTGTTACCTGTTGGATGGCGGTGAGGTTTCTGCCTTTGTCCTCTTCAGAGTGTCTCCTCCTTGGTCACCCCAGCACCCGGCTGTGCCCTGCACACTGCTGCCCCGGCTCACGTCATTTCAGCATGGCTGGATGGGCCACCCAGCTCCTCTGTGCATCCTGAGCTACCTGGGAAACAGAGAAGATGCTACTTTCCTGCCTCAGAGGGTCAGAGGCTGCTTGCAGGTGGCAGCAGGAGTGCCCACGGCACGGTGCCACTGTGCTGGTGGATGAGAGCCCTTTCCCAGAACAGGGGACTCCTCCTCCCTTTCCCTGGTCCTGCCGCTCCAAGCAGGGTGATAACAGGCATTCATGCATCTCAGCTCCACTTAATCTCCAGCTCTTTCTTCACTGATCATCTATGTGCTTTCACCAACAGATGTGGCCACAATGACATCAGCTCAGCGAAGAGGGTAATGTTAGTGCTGGGAATCTGACCAAGGGGGGGCTGCCCCAAGCACCTTAGACTCAGAAGAGACCCCTGAGTCAGAGCCAACACATGAACTTCAGATCTCTACAGTGCTGCCAGAGGACTAGAAACAAGCCTTTGGGATAATGATCTGGAGAACCAGGAGGAACCCAGCAAGCTCACGGGATGAACATCCTGGAGTGGGAATCTGGGATGCCCTGGCCTGTGGTCTGCACCCTCTTCAGCCTCAGCTTCTCCAGTTTCTGCTTACAGGGAGGGTTTCAGCCACAGGGGCATGGCTGGGGTGATGTACAGGAGCTGTCCAGGACATTGCTGTCACAGGCGCTCCCAGCAGGGGATGGGGACACTAGCCGCTGGTGGTGGCTCCTGAAGGCAGGCAGGCATGAGGACGCTGGGAAAGCCCTTGCTGCCAGGGCAAGGAGAAGAGACCTGCTGCTGGCACAGCTCAGCTCCATGCTCCCAGGGTCCAAACAGCCCTGGGACACTGACCAGCTAATTTTTCTATGTTTTACATTGCCCCTTGATAAACATCTGACCCGTATAAAAATCTCCCCAAGTCCTTCTTTGTTCAGGGATATTTGCTTACCGCAGCACTGCCGACACAGACACATTTCTGAATGTGTTTTGTTCCAAATAAATGGGCCAGCCAGACAACCAGGTAAAACCTATCACACTGCTGTCACCACCAGACAAGTCCACCCTGCACACTCACCTCAGGGACAGGCAGTCCACTCTCACTCCTCTGGCTCCAGCAAATAGATGTACCTCTTCTCTGCTCCATGTAGGAGGAGGAGACTGAAAGAGGGAAAGGACAAAGTCATCAGATGCAGTTCCCAGCACTGACCGCGTGCTCTGGCCACGACCCATGCTCAGCCTGCAGCAGTCAGGGCTAATTTAATCCCTGCATGGGACTCCATCCCACGCAGCAGAGAAAGGGCAGTGAGGGTCGTATCACACGTTCATTCCCCACTTTTGCCCAGAGCTTGGCACAGTGGAGCTGGCACCAGCTGGGGGGCACAGCGCTGTAGGTCCAGGGCACTGCTGGGCTCCTTCTCCAGGGGGAGGGGGAACAGCCACCCCCAGGGTCCCCAGCATGGGCAGGAGCCGGTCAGGGGGGCGCAGGGAGCTCAGTGAACACTGGTTGGGTTTACATCCAACAGAAACTTTTTCCCCTGTTTCTCCTTGATGGATTCAAAATCCTGATTTTTTTTATTCTATACCCAGCAGTGCATTCTGTTCCTGCTGGGAATGAGGGATTTGGTTTAAGATACTTGTACAAGCAAAGGAAAAAAGGACAGGAAAATTGTTGGTTGTAGTGGCACTTGTCCGGGAGCCTGGAAAACAGGATAACAATGCACAGATACATTTGTGCTGATGACGGCCTGATACCTTGTCTACTCACAGACATTTTCCATGTCTTTATAAAAACATATCTTCACCATCTGTGTAAGCACCATTCCTGTGTTGCAGCAAAACCCAAGGGGCTGTAAAAGATGCCACGAGTGGCCTGTGAACTGGGAGTATTTCACAGTTCTGTGGGGGAGAAAAGTTTCCTTTCCTTGTTTTGTTGCCTTCTTTGCAGGTTACACAGACTTAATTTTCCATCTCTCATCCAGTTGTTGCTCATTAGCTCCACAGGCGAACATCCCTGTACACAATCTGTACTATGGCAGGGGGACGACTACTACCAACGTCACCAGCTTTAATCTCACAGCATCCACAGCCTATGTGGGAGCAAAAAGAGCTGCCTGCAGTGCACGTGCTATTCAGCACAACCTACCTGTGTGTGCTGCCTCTAATGCAGTTTGCACACAGCAAGGGAAGGAGCAATGTCCTACAGACTACATTTGAATTGGCAGAGACGTGGTGAGAAAGGCAATGCCAAACTGCAAGGCAAACAATGAAGCAGAGAACAGCTTTTGCCACCATGGGCATAACTGCTGGAAAGCAAACCTCAGTCAAACAGGGAATCAGCAGTGGGCAAGGAGGCAGGGTGCGGGCTCGTGCCACCAGCCAGGAATGCTGCTTCCTGGGAGTCCTTGGCACACTGCAAACAGAGCCAATCTCTGCAGATTTCAAGGACTGACAGCCACAACTCACTGGAATGTGCCTTGTTTGTCCCCAGTGTGTCATTGCAATCAGCACCCCACCTGAAATCTCTGGGAAACAAACGCATACCCAGAAAAAGACTTAAAGCACAGAACCATATAGCAATTAAAAGTTATGTTCATAACAGAGTCATTAGTGCTGATTCTCACACTCTTTACATAGGAGCGGCACATAATAATCATTTCCAATTAAATTACACTTCTCTAAGGTGCATTAACCACTTTTATCCATCCGATTAATTGGACCCATCTCTCCTGCATGGAGCAAAGTTACATCACTCCAGAGGGAAAGCAGACAGTTAATAAAAAATGTTGCTGTGGTACTAATGCAGGAACACTTTGCTATCAAACACGTACACTCACATGCAGACTTGCTGCAAATTGTCTACACAAACACAGATGCGTGGCTTTACCCGTGCACGTGGAGTCAAGCACACTTGGCAAGCAAACACACATCTGCTCTTGGAAAGAATGACTTGCTGTAGGCTTGCACATTTTGCAGCATCAACATCTCCAGAAGACGTGTCCTCCAAGTCCAGTACTATCATCCAATTTTCCTGGCTTCCTGGGACTTCGCTCCCACTGCTCCTTAGCTCCCAGCCTGCTCTGCAGAGGATAACAACACCCATTGCTCGGGCTGGAGCCAGTGAACCGGCATCCCTTCATCCACCCCTTCATCCACCCCGAGCACTGCAGCAGCCTCATGTGGCTGGATGCACACTTTCCTCTGCTCTGCTAATTACTGCTGTGTGATGGGGAGACTTGCCAGTTGCCCAGACTCCACACCAGCACTCTGATCCTGCCACTCCTTTCCTCCTAGGACACGGTGCCTGGCAGTTCTGCTGAAGAAAACGGCTTCAATGAAGGAAATTGCACAGGGCCCAATTTGTGTGGGAAGAGCTGACCTGCTGCCATGACCTGGGGGTAAGATTTTATTTACTTGAGAGGGATAAATGTTTCTATGCAAATTCTTCAGGCACTCAATTCTTCAGATTCATCTTGGCAAGAAATAAAGGGAGATTCCTCTCATGCAGCACAGGAGACATCAGTGCAGAACAGCAGCAGCAGAGAGGCAGCACGTATTTAAAATACGGTGAATGGGGCAGCTAGATGTGTGCATGGTGGTCGGAGTGCATTTGCAGACAGCAAACAGACACAATGGCAGCTGCACATGGGATAGAGTCCCAGGGTGCATTCCCAACAAGAGGTAAGGAGAGATCTTAAAAAAAGATGCCTGCTGACTCTGGGGCTTTGTAATGGGGTCACTATGGTTCAGTGAGCTCTGCCGCTTTGTCATGATTGCAGTTCCTCTGTGGGAGCAACCACCCAGACACCTCTTGGGGATTAAAGTAATTCCTTGTGACAGGAGACAGTGCATACATGAGAGCTGCCAAGTGCATCCAGATGAGCAATGCCCACATGGACTCCAGGGAGCTGAGTGAGGAAACAGTAAGACTGGGTGGGCACTGGAACCTCACCACGGTCCCCAAACCAGAAATACATTGAAATTAGCAGGAACGAGAGACAGCCCATGCCTGAGAGGGAGAGGTCTTTTCCAGGATCCTACCTGATGAACCCTGATCTCCGCTGGAGGGAAGGCGTTGGGATGGCAGAGGCACACGTGCGTTTGTATTTCTACATGCCCATGCCCATGTTGCAGGGAGGTAGTGCTCTCTTTCATTCTCTCCACAGGCACAGATGATACAGCCTCAGGAGCATGCAGTTATCAAAATGTTATAAATTGCTACCTTTTAAATAGTGTGGTAATTTGCTAGTCCATTACAGAAGGAGTTGTAGGATACAAGGAGCACGCTATGAAAAATTATGCCTTCTGCGTCACTGCTGACCTCTGCAGCTAAGGTGCTCTCAGAACTGCTCCATTATGTCAGACTACCCTGAGCAATTAGCCATCCGTCAGAGCTCGTCAGTGTGTCGCGGTGCCACAGAAGACACCACATGGTCCTGCCAGCTCCCTCACTGGAAACATTTGCTGCAGAGGTGCCGTTCACCATCGTGACGGTGTAACCCACGGTCACCAGTAGATTGCTTCCAGCAGGGAAAACCTCAGCAGCTCTCTGCAACCACCTCTCCTTCTGTAATCAAGGTATTTTTGTAGACCTCACTGTGAGCTGAGCCAGTTAATTTTAGTCCAGCAGTTTCTTTCTAAGAATTCCTCAAACTTGGAAACAATCCTTTTTTGTGACCAGTAGTGTTTTTAGTGACAGTGTGCTACTGCCAAGCACTGTGCAGAAGCCAGCAGAAAGGCAGCCTGTTCTGGCATGACAGCACTGATGCTTCCCAATGGGTTGTGTTCTTCTGAGGCTGGAGCAGAGCGCGCCATGCTCCCCATCTGGCATCTTGCTGACAAACGTTCAGGTCTCCAGTGCAGCCCTATCACAGTCTCATTATCTCCGAGATTCCAAAATCCTACTTTTTCAGTGTTGAAGCAAAATAGTCTTTCTACATAGCCTATAGTTTTTGTCCAAACAAAATATAGTCTATGATACAGATCATCTTTAGTCTCATTCTCTTAAATGATTCTTGGAACTTCTGCAGGTCTTGGAGACAGGGATATAAACCTTCCTTCTGCTGCCCACTAATTAAGAGATACATGTCAGAGGCCCCCTTTCCCAAGGTCAGAGGCAATTTCCCTTAGGGGGAGCTTCTTAAGGCCAGGAAAAATGCAAGGAGCCTTTGCAGTACCACCTTTAGCATCACACAACGGCGCCACAGCCAGAGGATGGGGATGAGCCACAGTGGAGCCAGCTACCAGTGGCAGCTCCCAGGACCTCTGCAAATGACCCTCCTGCAGAGCATGCAGCATCCCATGGATGGTCGCAGCCTTGGGATGGGTCCAGGCATCAGAAGCCCCTGACTGCATTAGTCCTTATACACAGCAATGGAAAAAGGCAAACAAAATCCTCCTGTCTCCCAGGACAGTCCTTCACCTCCTCTGCTGCACCTGCTCTGGTACCTCTGGGCTCTGCCTCTAGTCCCCTCTCAGGAGACTGATGTTTCGTATCCTGGCTGGCCACCTTGGCCCAAAAGCCAGGGAGCAACCCCTGCCCTTGGAACCCCTGAATTGTCATAGACAGCCTTCACACATTTCAGAGACCGCCCTGGTTTGTGCCATTAAAGGCTGTTTCCTGTACCCAAGCGTCCAGGCAAGACCCTCCTAACCGTGAGATACAGCCAGCAAGGCTGTTTATCAGCCTGGGATTGTCTTGCAGTTTGGGGAAGGAGGTAGCTCCAAGTCTATTCAGCTCACACCAGGAGAATTATGTCTGTTACACTGGTTTTGTGCAAGGCAAAGGGATATTTCTAACTCATGTTTAATTTCTGCACATAAATCCCTCTGAACCTAAACTTCCCATTTATTTTACATGCTTAGTATTTTCTCATGAGTTGCAGGTGAAATCCATGTCCTGGCACGCACATAAAAGTAAATGCAGAAGGAATGTGTCCTGGCAATATACACATCATCCCTGGAGATAAATCTTTTCTTGCTGGGGAGGAAACCCTCAAGGCTTGCACACACACCAGCTATTAATTTCTCTAAAAATATATACATTTCAGGACAAAAATAAACATGTAAATACAGGATGTGTTACTCCTAGGCTTCCTGTTCAGGAGGCAAGGTGACAATTGGCAGTTCGTAGGAAACTTGCATACAACTTACTTACAAACAACTTACTAAAAACACATCAACCATCCAACACCTGGGGAACAGTCAGCACCCTGGAAACACGCACAGTGTACTGATTGTATCACACAGAAAATACATGTGCTGCTGCTGTTCTGGTCTAGAAAAACACGGCAAAAGAGCAAAACGCAGGAAGGGGCCACAGCAGCGTCGGGATGGGTGGGGGTGCAGTGCAGGGGGGGGCTGGCACAGCCTGGCAGCAGGGCCTCGCTAGCCCCCCATCCTCCACAGCCATGCACGCACAGCATTCGCTCACCTCCCAGGGAATGGAACCAATGCTCCTGCCGTGGGGGGCCATTGTGGTCCTTGTTGGTGCAGGACAGCTGGGAGCATGGGCAAGACCTCCCCGGTTTGCTAGCTCCATATCCACATTTCTCACAGGCAACACTGTCAGGAGCTTTGTGGGATTGTGAATATGAATTGCTTTGACCTCACTTAGTCTGATATGGTGGAGTATTAAATCTCTATTTTTCAAGCATTAAGCCTATGTAATAGAAGGATGCTGCGAGCAATTTGCAATAAGATGAAGGGATATTACTGTCCTGGGAGACAGACAATCCAACCACATCCACAAATTGATAACAGAGATAGCGGCTTAGGTTCATGCTAGCTATTAATTAAGGGCATGTTTTATGTGGAAGACAATACCAGCTTACACAGGCAGGTACTTGGTGGCCTTCCCCTCCCTGCGGTCAGCAGCATTCCCAGAACTGGAGTGCAGCCAGGTGAGTTAGCTTACCTTGCTGAACCTCAGTTCACACACTTACATTTGAATCTCTGACAGGCAAAATTAATTTCTCAAGCCTTTAGCACAGCAGCTTCAGAGCTGCTGTTGTGCCGCTCACGAGCAGTCAGCAGCTGCTGGGTGCCAAGGCTGCAGGGAGCAGCATGCAAACCCTCCTTCCAGGGACATTCAAAGGCTTGGCCAGAGCAAAGAGCTAGCAACTGTGCTGAGAGCTAATACGTCTCTGGCTTCTAATGAGCAGCTAACCATGTCCCGAGCTCTTCCTTTGCCCTCAGAACTTGCTGCCTCATTATCTGGCTGATCCCAGCTCTCAGGCAAAGAAATCCAAAACCAGATTTCATTCCTTCTTGCCTCTCCTTCTCTCGTCTTGGCTGCTGGCAGCATCCCACTCAGCCAAGGGATGCGATCCCTCTCCCACTCGATGCCTTCAGCAGGCTTTCACTTCCCATCCCCTGCAGTGGGACTCTCTCAGCATCTTACATCCATTAATTGACTCAGGCTGATTACAAGGCCACTAACTTGTGTCCTAATTACCAACAGAATATTACCCTTTTATAACCTTTTGTTCCTTGCCCTAGAATCTAGCAGCAAGCCTGCAACATGCCCTGAAAGCTGACCCCCACGCTGGTGTGAAAGACCCACTGCTGCTCCCGCTTCACTCAAGAAAACCTCTCCCAGGTCTCACCCTGGTTCTCTGAGCAGGGTCAGCCCGCACAGGGGGAGCTTGCCCTCGGGGAGCCTGCAGCACGTTGCAAGGTGAAACATGACAGAGGGCAAGAACCAAGACCCAGGGTGCACGACAGCTCCCGGGAGCAGGGACACCGACCGGTACTCGGTCAGGCTCCACCGACCTGGAGTCTGTCAGGCTGATGGAGCCAAGGTACACGGCAAATCCTCTGAGCACCAGCAACACCACGGTGTCAGAGTGCTCTTCTGGAGAGCGTCTTCCCTGCTGGGTGTTGCTCAAAAGGTTTTGTAGGGCCAAATAATGCAGGTCAGCAGTGGAAGTATGTATATAATACTGGAGAAAATGGCATAAAAGTCCTGTGTGACAAATAAATTAAAGCATCCCTTCTTATGGACAGGCACCTATGGAGAACTGAGACAGATGAATCAATGGGGTAGGCTAGGGAGACAGAATTCTTTTTTTCCAGATGAGATTAGAGAACAGCTGGAGAATTGATGAGGTGGCGAGGACAGGAGATCGCTCCAGACAGCAGGCTCCTGCTGATGCTGCTACCCACCCCCAAACCTCTGTGTTGGGGCCCACATGCAGGTCACACACACCTTTCTGGACAATAGTGTTCAAAGATGTGGGGAACCTCTGACGGGAGGTGTGAGCCCTTACAAACCAAGACAGTTCCCTCTAGGCTCTTCTGATAAAGTGTCCCCTGGCCACTGGTTTCTCTGTCATCAGCAAAGGCATTTCATGTCAAAGCAAAGCCCTTGATAATTGCCTGGAAACAAAAAAATGCAGGGTGCGTGATTTATCCAGTGGGTCACCTTGCTGCATGCAGAGCTGAAGGACAGAGGGGGTCCAGGGCCAAGGGCAATGCCAAAACTGTGGACAGTGCAGGTCTTCCTGAAACGTGGACAAGCCACTCCAGCTATGGATTTCTCTGTATTTCAGAGATGACAGTTGGTATGATGTGGGTACTGAGAGCCAGAGACTTCAGTTGGACCTAGGACATGTCCATGAGCTGGACAGGATGGGATTTGTCACATGCCCAAACACATAAATCCCTCGCTGAGCAGAGGCAAGGACAGTAAGGCAGTGACCAGGGAGTGGGCTGCTGAAGAAGGGCAATGTGGTCGATGGCAAAAAATGGAAAAATTTACAGAACAAAGGGAAAGAAAGGACAAGCTGGAAGTCAGTCCCCTGAGAATGAAAGGAGCATCCTTCAGTGTCAGAGAGCACACATCTGCAGCCTGCAGACCACATCTGGCTGCAGACTCCCCCCCTGTCTGTAGTGTCTCCATTAAAAGCCTGATGCATGCATGCTTATGAAGCCAAAACTTGTCCTGGGATGGCATTGATCATTAGCCCAGCAAGTTTGGGAACCTCTGTGCTTTTGCATGCTCTACATCCGTATCCACATCCTAGCCCGCTCTTTGAAGCCAGTATCTGTACTGCACCTTGGCATATTGTGGATTACAACATTTTAGGCTGCCTGCTGCAGCTCAGCTGTATGTCTGATCTTGGGTGAGGAATTTCTCTTTATACCAAACTGTCTATTCAAGTCATAAAAATAGGCTTTTTTTCTTTCTGTAAGTGCAACACTTTTCATATTTTTACTTCCAGCTGTCTAGATAGTATTTCACTTTTTTCATTTCTAGTGCTCACTCTCAGTTATTTAATGTGAATTTCTAGGGCATGGTGCCCTTAGCAGACATCAGAGCAATATAACACAAGAAATCAGATATATACTGTTCCAGGAGAAGGCAGGAACAAAAAGACAAACTAGGCTCTTAATACATATGGTGCTTTTGATTCATGGAATATAGAAAATTGTATTTGATTATATCTGTAATGGATCCTCATAACTTTAGATCAGGGTTATGCTGATGGCCCAACTAATGGACAGTTTATTGCAGGAATAGATTTCATCCTATCATTTTTTTCCTGGTATCAATTACTTTGAATGTTTAAATGTCTCATTTCTCTGGATGTTTATTGCTCAATTTTCCTTTCTAAAAAAACCCCTACACACACACAATGCCCCTGGTGTTCCTCTGCTAAGTTGCAAGGAACTACAGTTTGTGAGCTCCTGGAGTCCAGAAGCTCCTGTCATCTACCGGCTGTATAGGTCAGAAGAAGATCCACACTTGTGGCTTACAGCTACTGAAGTCATCGCAGCACGTAAGCCATGAGGTAATAAGAGTCAAAGTTCTCTTAGCAGACATGTGGATGCTATTGGGGGAAAAAAAAAAAAATTAAAAGGCTTATTAAATTAACCTGTCTAAAAAGGAAAAGGAACATGTGGGATTGCTGCCTGTGAGAGTAACAGCAAATCTGATGATAAGAGAGATTGGAAGCAAAGACAGTTTGGTGGAGAGCATCTCATTTTCAGTAACTTATATTAGTAAAGCCCTGAAGAATATAATCATTAAATTATTACTCTCTGAAGCAGTGCAGAAGGACCTTGAAGGAAATGCTTGTATGCCAGTAGAGAGTTTAGGAGTCTGTGGAGGCACCAGAGATGTTATCTATTGATCTGAGGGCCAGGGGGCAAAGAGGCTGGTGGATAGTTTTTTGGGTTTTTTTTACTTTGCCTGGCTGTAACCATGTCTGAAATTCTCTCTAGAAAAAAACAAAACAAAACAAAAAAAACCTTGCAGACAAAAACGCTACCTTTGTCACACTTCAAATACTAGCCAAGCTGCTCGACACCAGTGATTTCAGAATGGTCTCTGCTATTTACTTCATAAAAGTGTGCTCTGCCTCACTCCAGAATTGATACCTGCCAGTCAAGAGTTGTCATGACGTCAGTCTCCCTGAAGAGCAATGATCCTCAATTAGGAACAGACACCAAGCTTTTGAGGGCTTTTGTCGGGGCCGTTGGCTGACACGTGTCAGAGGGGAGCACTGGGTGCACATTTCAAAAGGTGCCTGTCTATGAGAATATTTTTTTTCTTTTACCCTCAGCTAAACTCTTCGATTTGTCCAGCATGCCCAGAGGAGAGTATGCAGGGGCTCTTCAGTCCTGATGCATTTTACTGTCATAGCCTTTATTTCTTGGAGAAGGAGAAGAGCCTGACAGTAGGGATGACGATGGCTCTGTCGAGGAGGGCAAGGCTGCATGTTGGCCACAGCAAGAGGCATCTTCCGTGATGAGACAGGATCGTTGCATCCTGCTCCTGCATTTTCCTAGAGCCTTTTACTGTGTGCTTTGGTGGAGGCCCTAGTCTGCATTATAGTTCCCTGCACATGCCCCTGCACAAGGAGCCAGACCAACTACAGAGGCTTCCTCAAGGACGCAGAGAGGAGAGGGGATGCCTCTCGCTGGGAGGGAGCGCAGCAGCCCCCTTGCACAGGTGGAAGCTCCTGGGACCTGAAATGCAGAGCTGCCTCACCCTCTGCTCAGGCACTCATTCACATATGGGCTGCATATTATTGCTACTCCAAGAAGAGAGCTGGATCCACTTATTTTTCTCATTAATATGCAAATTAATTTAATAAAAAGTGGAATTGTAAATTAATGAAGCACTTAAAAATGCTACATAATACAAGGCTAATACTTACGCTGTAGAATTTCCTCCAGTTAATATCACCACTAACTCCCCTGAGTTGGACCAGACTGGCAGCTCCACCGATCTAAATCAGTCTCTTTGGTGATGGGATCAGAGCTCATGGAACAGGCACATTGCCTTTTTACTGCTTCCCAATTACTGGGGCAGTTGGGAAGTCTGCCTCCTCTGCAGGAAACTCATCCTGCAAGTATCTGCCTGCCCCCTCATGGCTGATGCATTCAGATGCAGGGACATTTCCTTTCCTCTTAAAACAGAAATGGATCCCTGTGCTTCACTGCAACCTGACAGTTCACGTGAAGACTATGGGGGCTGCTGCCCTAAACAGAGCTCCAGTGATGAGCTGCCCTCCCACCATGTTCAGCTGTAATAACATCACAGCTGCCTCCAGGCACTGAGCTCCCATGGAGGCTTTGGACACATTTGAGCCAGAGACTGTGGATCCACAATTTTATTTTTTTTCTTTTTGCCCTAATACAAAGTGCCAGATTCAGGTATTGACTCCAAAGCCAAAACGTTCTGCATGCAAGCTGTGGGGCTGTCTCTAATGAAGGGCTGGCAGCCAGCCCCATCTCGCTGCTGTCATGCTTGCAGACAGCCAAGCCACTGCACAGATCCTCCCTGCAAGCAACTGGATTCACAGCAGCCCCTCCATCCTCAGCTTTACTGTCCCTTTTCTGCAGGGTGGGAGCAGGGAGACAGGAGAAAGTGCCTTGCCCAAGGCTGGCAGGGGGTCAAATATTGCTCAGGTCTACCTACCTTCAGGGCAAATCTGGCTCAAGAAAACAAAAAATTACCTTGAATGCACAGGTGCAAGGCTCGTTCTCTGCACCTTCCCTTTCTAACTTATACTTCTATGGAAACACTGTAGAAAATTCATCCGTAGAAAATTCATCCTTAAAACAAAGTAGAACAAGAGAAGCACACTGAGAAAACGTTGGCCAAAGTGAGTAAGGTATTTCCAACAGGATCAATCCCTCCTGACTTGCAGGTCCACATCTGAGCTCATCACCTTCTGCTTTTTTTATAGCAAAAGGAGAGAAAAGGCAATTCTGAGAAAAATTCAGTTCATCCTAAAGTAAGCATCTAAAGTAGGTCAGGTAAACCACACCAAAAAATTGCCCTTCCCTCTCTGCTAGCTATAGAGTCCAGGCAGACAGCTTTCATGGAGATGTGGCACTGGTACGTGTCCAGAGTTAAGCGACATGAATCCTCCCTCTCACCTCTCTCGACGGGACCCTGTCCACCCTGCGTGCATCCACCTCAGCCCTCCCAGCGCGGAGCCCCTTGCTGCCCATGGAGCCCCATGGCTAGATGTACAGCCCCACAGCCACAGTGGAGCCCCATGCCACCCTCAGGCTGTCACACGTGGAGCCCCACCGGACCCATGAGACCTCCCTGCCGCTCAGGGACCTGGCAGGCTCCTTTTCCCCTGGCCACACGGTAGGGACCACGTAGGCTCCGTGCTGCTGTTAATCACTCTCCACACTCATTTATTGCCATGTATACACCACTGCCAGGAACATTATCCCTTAAATAAAGCTCACCCACCCTATTATTGTAATGTCAACTCTGAACCTCTCAGATAAGCCCTGCAGACAATTTATAATTACATAGAAGTAGCTCTTGTACATTGCAGCAAGGGGCCATCAGGAGAGGATTTAGGTCTTTCACAGAGCCAGCATTTGACAGGTCTTTTTGCTGTTATTTCATCTTGACAGCTCCTTGCCACCGAGCTCCTCCTGTGACTTTATACTTGTGCTTTGTTGTGTGATCTCAGGTGAAGAGAGCACGTAATGGGCAATAATTGTGGGCGATTACTGTTTACTTGTTAACTTTGCTCCGCAGAGCAGCTGTGATGGATGCAGGGACTGGGATATTCCCTTTATCCTCTGTAGCACTGAGAGTGAACTGGTGCTTAATTCAAAGGCTGAAATCTATAAAAAAGAAGACGAAACCCATCATTAAATTTCTCTTAGTGGCTATGTGCATAATTCATCCAAACACCATCAAATATAAATGGCCTTGTGTCAGGATGAGCAGTACGAGCACAGCAAATCCAACCTGCTCCAGCAGACAGAAACTGCAAAGCAGCCCCTCACCACATTAATGAATCAGGCACCACATTAATGAATCAGGCACCAAAGTACTTCCAAGAGGTTCCTAAGCAGGAAACGATAATCGGATTGAGCCGCGTGCGAGCAGCCCCTGCTCCCCGCGACCCCTCTGCCCCGCGCACTGCGCGCGGCCCCGACCCCGCTGGCCAGCCGCCAGCCCCCTCGCTGCTGCTGGGCCTAACGGTGGCTGGGGA